>NC_080187.1:164679075-164994575 GCF_030028045.1 Hippopotamus amphibius kiboko | reverse complement strand
AGCAAACACCAGCTGTGCATGACTGAGGGTGGCACTTGTCCAGGGGACGGACACTTTGGGGAAAATTTGTGTCTTTTTTTTAAACAGCAGAGAGGCTTTTTAGTTAAACTACTGGTCTCTTTTCTTTTATGAAGGATTAAGTTTCAAAGGAAGGATCAGACCACTCTGGTGGGGTGAGGTGGGGGTGGAGGACATATTTGGAATAAAAGAGATGTTTGCAACAATACTGGGCTAGAACTTTCCCTAAGCACTGTGGTTCATAGGCATTTGACCAAGTACGCAAGGGCCAAATCTTAATATTACTTGTTTTTCTCCATTTAATGGGAATTACTGAGCTTAATTAGCTCCCAGTTTTGTCTTTACAGTGGTCATACCACAGAGCTTGTGAATACCAGTTGTTTTTTTTTTTTTAATTCCCCATTATAAATAATACACGTCTTGAGCACCAGATCTTTGCAAAAGTAGTTTGGTAGTAGAAATTGTTTTTATAATGGAGAAAAAAGGGGTTTGATTTCATGTTACTAAAGGATGTTATAAGTAATCAAAAGGAAAAGGGAAATTTGAGAGTCTACGAAATGTCATTTTTAAAGGAGGAAATTGAAGTCAGGAAAGAATAGACTTGCTTGGAAACAAGTCCTATAATTGAAACTTGAGTAGCTAACATCTGCCTTTGAGAAAATCCCCTGCAAAGCTGCTACCTCTGGTTGTAGTCCTTGAATTAGGGCTCTGACATTTTCATATTTGCCATGGAAATGATTGTGATAATATAAATGATGTTTTATTTTTACATATAATTAGGTAGGGAAGATGGAAGCCAAATGTTGTTTAAGTGTGTGTATTATGAAACATTGCGGGGGCTATAACATAGGCGACAGTAGACCAAAGGTGGCAGACAGGGTATTGCTGAAGCTTGTGGAGCAGGGGTGCGACAGATAACCTCTCGTTTTTCTTGGTAACTCTTGGTTTTGGTTCTGGCAGCGTTGGCTAGATTGACTGATTACGTCACATGTTCTGTGGTTTTATGATTCAGTTTGTGAAACTGGAGAACCCAAGGCATTCCTTTAAAGTGTGTTTATTAACAGTCTGCTATGTGTCAGACACTGTGGTAGGTATTTTGGACAGAATGGCGAATAAGACAGTCCAAGTTGTTTATTTACAACTGTGATAAGTACTGCAAAGGGGAAATCCTGTTGTCAGGAGAGCATATAACAGGATGCTGATCCTAATCTGAGGGTTGAAGGAAGACTTCCCTGAGGGAGTAACACCAGTTATATCTGCTTCCCAACAACCACCATTACTCTATTATTTTTCATGGTAGTAGTCGTTATCGCCCCAAATTCTTATTTATCTTCTTCCTTCGTCTCCTCCTCCAATCTGCCCCCCCCAAAACTCCCCCCCGCTATGAGAATGAAAAATTCCTGGAGAGCAAGGACCTTTGTGCCAGAAAACCCAAATGGAAAGGAGCATGGGAGGTGGAGGAACCCAAAGAAAGCCAATGAGGTGGCAGTCAGTATGAGAAGGAGAGTAGCGGCCTCAGAGACCACGTCAAGGATTTTAGAATTTTAGAGTTTATCCTAAGAGCAGTGGGAAGCAATTTTAAGCAGGGGATGCACATGATCAGATTTGCTTAAAAATCACTTCACTGTTGCACGGAGAATGGAGGAGCTGTTAGAATGGGCCCAGGAGAGCAATTCAGGCTGTTACAGTAATCTAAGAAGGAAAGCATGGTGATGTCATGGACTAGTGTTTCGGCAGTGGCAATGGAGGAGAAGGTAAAATTGGTAGGTCCTGACGCTGGATTGGATATGAGAGAGGAAGTCAGGGATGACCTCCATTCCAGGTTTCTTGATTGTACAACTGAGTTGATGTCAGATACATTTTCCCAATGCATTTGAAAAAGAACGTGCACGTTTTCGAGTTTGATATACAGTAGAATTGCCCCTGATTGTGAAAATTCAGCAAATATTGAACTTTTCCAGTCAACTTTTGGTCAAGATAGACATGCAGAATACTTTTTAGTCTATACTGTTTTACCTCCTAATAAGTAATCTCTGTCTTTGCTTTAGGCTTGCTAATTGTTGTAACTGGCTGGAGTCCTAGCATTTTTTAATGGTTTTATTGAGATATGATTCACATACCATACAATTCATCTATTTGAAGTGTACAATTCAGTGGCTCTTAATATATTCACAGAATTGTGCATCCATCACCATCAATTTTACAACATTTTCATTACCCCCCAAAGAAACCCTGTACTGCTTGGCCGTTATTCTTCAATCTCCCCTTAGGCAACCCTCGCCTTAGGCAACCACTAATTTACTTTGTCTCTATAGATTTGCCTATTTTGGACATTGCATATACATAGAATCATACAATATATGGTCTTTTGTGACTGACTTCTTTCACTTAGCATAATGTTTTCAAGATTCATCCATGTCATAGCATGTTTCATTTCTCCATTTCTTTTTATTGCTGAGTAATAATCCATTGTATGGATGTAACACATTTTATCTGTTTCATCAATTGATGGATATTTGGGTTGTTTCTACTTTTTGGCTATTATCGATAATGCTGCTGTGAATATTTGTGTGTAAGTTTTTGTGTGGACATATATTTTCAGTTCTCTTGGGGATGTACCTAGCAGTGGAATTGCTGGGTCATGTGACAGCTCTGTTTAACCATTTGAGGAACTGCCAGACTGTTTTCCAGAGTGGGTATCCCATTTTACATTCTTACCAGCAGTGTGAGAAGGTTCAAGTTTTTCTACATCCTCACCAATATTTATTCTCTGTCTTTTTTGATTATAGTCATCCTCATGGGTGTGAAGTGGTTTCTCACTGTGGTTTTGAGTTGCACTTCCCAGCAGTGTTTCTATTGGACGAAAATGATGATAAGATAGAAACAGAGTGGTTTACTGGCTGGCGTAGAATTTAAGAGAGTAGAGATGAATTGGCATATACAAGTAAAAATTTTAAACATTTTCAAAGGCTTTGCATTGTCTTTCTGGTTCTCATTTAGCAATTAACAGTTAAAACATTTTGTTTAGTACCTTAAGTTCAAAACAGTTTTGAGGTTCCACAAAAATAATTTTCACAAATACCCTCAGTATTTTTGGTATAGTTTTTCTTTCTCTTTAAAATACGATCTTCATCCCTTTTGGCTCCTTAAGTAACACAGTTGAGAATGTCTAACTGATTTCGGACAAATTCAAAATTTGTCCAAACAATCTAAGGACCATCTTGTACCAGACACTGTGTTTACTGTGTTTACATGGGGGCTACCTTCACAAAGCCTCTAGCTTTGTGGGGGAGACATACACATATTTATTTACACATAAGGAAGAATGTGGCAAATGCAGCAGTTGGTACATATAAACAGAGTATGTTAATACCAGAGTGGAGAGAGATTAATTCCAGTTTTAAGCAGAGGGAGTAATTTGAAGGCTAGGTAGAATTTTGGCAGGTAGAGAAATAGCAGAAAAGAAGAGAATTTTAGGTCAAAGGAAGTATGTGAACAAAGTCATGGAAGCAGGAAATTAGAAGGTGTCTGGAATGAGAAGTAGTCTGCATGGTTACAGTTTATGGTGTATTGGGACAAGAGGGCTCATGGGGGATCCAGCTGAAGATAGACGGGATGCACATGACATGTAAAGGACTTTGGATTTTGTCCTGTGATCACTGGGATACTTTAGACAGTTATCTGCTAGTGTACAGTTCATGATAAAATCTGTGCTTTTCAAAGGTAAGATTTATAGTGGTGGCAAAGAACAAATAGGAGACAGATTGGAGGCAAGGGAGGCGTTTTTGCAATAGCAAGGGGGATTACTGAATTATCAACTAAAAATTGGCTGAAAAATAGGGTTTTATTATTTCACATGAAAGAAATCTGGAACTTAAAGAGTTAGTTAAAAAGCAGCCCAACTGTATCAGAGCTCTGGGGTGGCATTTCTGCACTTCTCTTGGTTTAATCTTTATGGTTACAAGATGGTCTCAGTCACAAACAGGAAGAAAAAGGGTGGGCTTTCTTACTGTTTTGTTGTTCTTGTTGTTAGAGAAGAAAACTGACGAGGTACTCCTAGCTTCACTGACCAGGATTAGATCTCATGACCGTGATTTAGCTGCAGAGGAGACTGGGAAAGTGGGGAATCTGATATTTTCCACCTTTATAGTGGGAGGTGAGCTCTGCCTATGAAAAGAATAGGCGGAAGTAGGAGTTCTCAGGGGTTAGCAATGAGTAGCATTTGGAGATGCCGAGTCCTCCAGTTAGTACTAAAAAGGCAAAGGAACAGACAGATTTAAGAGACAGGTTAGGAGGGAAGGAAGAATTAAAGATTGGCTGTAGGTCTGGTGGTGAATGAAGAGATGGGAATGCCATTTACCAAAATGTATTTCCTGATCTAAAACTGAATTGGGTCCTTAATCTGTTAATACCACTTATACACCTAGGCTAGGACCCTGTTATCTTACCTTCTAATCACCAACCTAATGAACATGGAGGAGGCTGTTGGAGGTAGTTCAGTGGTTTTTAAGGGCTGTTCCTTGGACCAGCGTCAGGTTGCTGCATAAGAATCACCTGGGGTGCTTGTTAAATATCACCGAATCTCTGGGAGTTTGATTATTTTAGGTCTGGGATTTGACCATCAATTTTGTTAACAAGCTCCCCAGGTAATTCTGATGCACAGCTAGGTTTAGGTATATTTGGTAGGAAAAATGTGGACTTTGGTTTTAGGCAAACCTGAAATTAAATCCCAACTCTTTGCTTATTAACTCTGTGAACTTGGGCAAGGCACTTGACCTCACAGAGCTCAGGTCCCTCATCTGTGAAATGTGTAATAACAACAACAATAACAGCAACAATAATAGCTACTTACATAGCTTTTGTGAAGTATACAGTATATATGTAACATGTCTAGTAATGACTGGCATGTAGTAAGGCTTCAGTAACTGGCTATTTTTATATGCCTTAGCCTGTGGTAAGTGCTGGATATTTGATTTAGCAAAGAAATAAATTTCTGTAAAGCTACAACAAAAAGAAAATAAGAAGCCGAATATAATAAATTGCTTTTCTTGTTGCTTAGTATCCATTGTAATCAATAGCTGATTTTTTTTTTTTTTTTTGCCCAGCCAGATGTCTTCTAAGCTTGAACGTATAAGCCTTGTTTATTTTCTTAACTGCATTTTAGGCTGTATCTGTTCTGTGTAATCTATATAAGTATATAACTTAAAAATCAGCAAATATACCAAAATCCAATTTCTGTGAAATACATTACTTAATATTTAGTACAGGCTATTTTTCACAGTAATCTCATATAAAACCTTGGACTAGACAGGATTCCTGCTTTTATAAAACAAAAAAATCAGACAATTCAGATAAAAGTAATAAGTGCACATTAAGGATCACTTTGTTATTCTCAAAGCTTATGTTATGTCGTTGCTTGAGTTAATAATTAGAATGTTTCGTGGATGGTTGTCTTGTGTGGTAAATAACTGCTCACCGAGAACGAATGCTTGTTTCTCCTGTTTCAGTGCATAAAGAGGCCTTGGTGGAAGGGAGAAAAGACATTAACATTGGGAATTTACTTTGTGCTAGGAATTCGACTTAATTTGTCTTGCAGGAGAGGGGCAACATGCTATAGTGGGTACTTGTGGACTCTGAAGACATGCTGCCTGGATTCCTATCCCAGCTCCTGCACTTCCAGCTGTGACTCTACGTAAATTACTAATCTTCACTTGCCTTGACATTATAGTATACGCTTACCTCATGAAGTTGTTGTAAGGATTACATAAACTAACATACCTACAGTATTTAGGAAGTGCCTGGGTTATAGTTGTATATAACTGTTAGCTGTTTTTTAAGTTTCACAAATTCACACTGTTCTGCAGTCTCACAAAAATCCTGTAAGGTCTGTATCTTCTTTTTTTTTTTTTTTAAATAATTAATTTTTAAAATTTATTGGCTGCATTGGGTCTTCGTTGCTCTTTGTGGGCTTTCTGTAGTTGTGGAGAGTGGGGGCTACTCTTCATTGTGGTGCGTGGGCTTCTTATTGCAGTGGCTTCTCTTGTAGAGCACAGGCTCTAGGTGCACGGGCTTCCGTCGTTGTGGCGTGTGGGCTCAGTAGTTGTGGCACACAGGCTTAGTTGCTCCGAGGCATGTGGGATCTTCCCGGACCAGGGCTCGAACCCGTGTCCCCTGCATTGGTAGGCAGATTCTTAACCACTGCGCCACCAGGGAAGCCCGGGTCTGTATCTTCTTAATCTTTATTTTATAGGTAAGAAAACTGAGGTTTGGTGGGGTTAGTAACTTATCCACAATTGCCCATCTATTTAGTGATGCAAATTCGAGATAGCTTCTTTGTGCATTCTACTATGTCTTTAATAAGTTATTTTTTAAAAATCCTAAAAATAGTAATTATTAATGTGACTCATATGGTTTAAGTAACAATTTTATTTATCAAAAAAATTTTTGCTACTTGGGAATAGAATTAATAGATTAACCATTTTTGAACTTTGAGTAAGGTGTTAATATTCTGAAAAACATTTGTTATTGATCCTCACTTAAAAATATTGCATCAAGGGATGTGGAGAAAAGGGAACCCTTGTACATTGTTGGTGGGAATGTAAATCGGTGCAGCCACTGTGGAAAACAGTATGGCGTTTCCTCAAAAAACTAAAAATAGAACTATCATATGATCCAGCAATTCCATTGCTGGGTATATATTGAAAGAAAATGAGAACACTAATTTGAAAAAATGCATATACTCCAATGTTCGTAGCACCATTATTTACAAAAGCTGAGATGTAGAAGCATCCTAAGTATCTATTAATAGATGAATAGATAAGGAAGATATATACATAATGGAATACTACTCAGCCACAAAAAGATAAGGAAATTTTGCCATTTGCAACAACATGGATGGATGTGGAGGGTATTATGCATAGTGAAATAAGTCATTCAGAGAAAGACAAATACTGTGTGTTATCACTTACATATAGAATCTAAAAAACAAAACTAGTGAATATAACAACAAAGAAACAGACTCACAGATATAGAGAACAAACTAGTGGTTATTAGTGGGGAGAGTCAAAGGGGAGGAGCAAGATGGAGTAGGGAATTAAGAGGTACAAATGACTATGTTTAAAATAAATAAGCTACAAGGATATATCGTGCCGCACAGGGAATATAGCCAGTATTTTATAATAACTATAAATGGAGTATAATCTTAAAAAATTGTGAATCACTATGTTATAACCTGAAACTTACATGATATTATAAATCAACTATACTTCAATAAAAAAATAAAAAAATAAATATTGCATCAAGGGGTAATTGAGGTATTTTAAAGTATACTGTATACTGCAGTAGGTATTTAATTGCAATTAGTTACATAAATATAACTTACTTGGGTTTAGGTAATGATATTTTTATAACACCATTTTATACTTGATCATAATGGTACCTTGAGGGTTTTTCATAGTTTTTGAACTTTATTTTTATTTCTTGTATGGTTATATAAATATTTGAATACAGTTGTTTATTTTACTCATGATGTGAATGCATCTGTGATTAACTGAATTATCTAAATCCTCAAGGTTCATACATTTTATGGAATATATAAACAGTTTTGCTTGCTAGCAGACCACTGCTAGTGTATATAAATAGTGTTAATTGACTTGAGATGTATGTCTGCCTCTCTGGTATCTTTTATGAGAATAATTCAGTGTACTGAATAAGGCAGTGTCAAATATTAAAATGAAAGATAAGGCTGTGCTTTTTTTTTTTTTTTTTTAATTGTATAGCAGGGGTGGAAATGTGTTAAACTAGACTCTAAAACCAGTTGCATATTAGGAATTTTTCCCTAGTTACTCTTCCTCCTCCTCCATAAGCACACAGACACACGCACCACACTTACCAAACACAATAAAATAAAAATACTGTTTCATAAGGTAATTTTCAGAAGGTGAAAAGCCCCAAACTGCTTTTCCCCTGTATTTTCTGTATGGTTTTGGGTGTAAAACATTATGCACAACATGCTTTGGAATTTCCCATTAGAAGCAGTAGCGATTTCGCTTTGAATAGCTCTAAAGAAACTGTTGGCTGTGAGTTTCCTCCTCAGCACCCTTTGGCCTACCTTTTAAGTTTCTTTTGGTGAAGTGCAGCTTGCTGCCAGTAATTCATTCTCTCACTTTGGAATGGGATGGGAGGTGCTGAATTTGCTTATGTGTTAGAAAGAGAACAGATACCCAGAGTTTGCATTTACTTTATTCTTCCTTAGTTTCATTTAGTTTATAACATATTGGTGGCAGAACTGTTACACATCCTTTGAATTTCATGATCTGATTCTGTTCAATAAGAAGTTATCCAGATCTTTCTCAAAGAACAATCTTTTTTTCTTAATTATTCTCCCACTTCCTCTCTAACTTGTCTCTCACCAATTCATTTTTCTTCTCAATTTTTTTTTATCAGTAATTTATTTCCCCCATCACATCTCCTTGAGAAATAAGGAGGGCCCTAAATCCTTGGTAGGGCAGTATTGGAAGGGTCACTGAGAAGAGAACAGAGGGCACATGAAGACATGGGTTTTAAAATCAGCTGCTTGGCTCCTATGATTTTGAGTCTGGAGGGTGGATCAGGTGCTCTGTTTACATCTGATTCCTGTGGTTGCTGCATTGCTTTTCTTTGCAAGAGCTGCTATCAGAATTGTAAATGCTCTTCCCTGCATTGCAGTTTAGTTAAGGACATTCTGAAGGAATTGATGTTGGTTTTCAGTGCTTTTGCTGCAGTACCTTATCTGATTTGGGAAAGGTTCTTATTTGGTTAGGTTTCTAGGTCGATAGGCTTAGATTCTGTCTAAAAAAACTGGCTGGTTGATGTCACAGATAAGATGACTATTATTTTTAGGGATTAGTACCTAGAAGTATCTTTTTCTGCATTTGTATTACCATGGTGATAGAAGGCTTCCTAATTTTTCTCTGATTTTGAAGACTTTACTTACTAAGAGCATCAATACTTTTTTTCCCTTTTAATTATAAAGGCCAAGGATTCAAAATTCTTCTTTTCTTAATTTTAGTTGTTTTACTCCTAATTTACTTTCTCTGTTAATAGATGAAAATGTGGGACTAAAGGGAATTCCTTCTTGTTAAAGAAGATGTTGCTTGTCTGCTCTGGAAAGGAACACACACACACACTACACACCAAAATGCCTATGCAGCCTTTTTATGTTTAAAACCCTGGATTGAACCTAATGAGCTCTTTCATACCATATTGTGGCTTTAGTTTTCAAAGATTTAGGTAGTGTACTCTTTTTTTTTTTTTTAAGGTAGTATAGTCTTATCAAATATATATATTTTTACAGCAGCCCACTATAGCCAGTCTTTGCACTAGATTTTCTTCCATGAAGTCCCATTTTTCTGGAGTTGAGATCAATAGAAGAATGAAGATGACATTGGATTTTCCTGGGAAAAGGTGGTGGTTAGAAATAGACTGTAAGGAAATTTAAGACCCTTTCTTTAACACTGGAATATTTTAAACTTTACCTACATTAGTTAATTTTGAATCCTATAACTTAAAATGTTAGTATAGAGGTTTTAGGAGAGGGAGTTTCATGAACTCACAGAATGTTCGAGCTTAAGAGGGACTGTAGGGATCATATAATAACCAATCCTGATACTCTACAGAGGAACAAATGGAGGTTTGTTCATTCATTATTCATTAGGTCATCCATCCATCCATCCATCCATCCATTCATTCAACGAGTATTTATTTTATGATTACTGTTTTAGGTGCTTGGGGATATCCTTACCCTTATGGAGTTTACAATAAATAGATATTAGATATCATAAATAAGTTAAATATTATGTTAGAAAGTGATAAAAGCAGTCTGAGAAAAGGGGGAGGGAAAGTGCTTGTGTGTGAGGATGGGTTTGCACTTTAGGGTAGTCCCCATTGAAAATGTGACATTTGAGCAGAGACTTGAAGAAGACGAGAGTGTCGTCTGAGTGACTATCTGTGGGAAGAGTGTGTCAGGCAAAAGGAACAGCCAGTTCAAAGGCTGATTACATGGGAGCGTGTCTAGCTTACTATTCAAGGAATAGTAAAAAGGCCACTGTGGCTTCTGGAGTAAGAAGTGGACTGGAGTAATAGGTGATGAAAATTAACAGGGTTGGGAGACAGGGAAACTGGATGGATTATGCGGGGTCTGGTGAATTGTTACAAGGACTTGGGCTTTTCATAAGTGAGATGCAGGAGTGGGTGGCAGTGAAGGGTTTTGAGCAGACATGATCTGACTTATGTTTCAACTCTGAATCATTCTGACTGCACTGTTGAGAAGACATGCTGGGGTAGGATTGCTAGATTTAGCAAATAAAAATATGGGACACCCACTCAATTAAATTTGAATTTTAGATAAACAATGAATAATTTTTTTGTATAAATATATCCTATGCAATATGTGACTGACTATTTACCCATATGGCAGAATGTGAACTACTTTTTAATAATTAAAAAAAAAAACCCTCTTGATTGTTATTGTTGACTACTGTAGATCACTCTTACCCCGATCCTGCTCGTCCCAGGGCATGGGACCTTATAGCACATTTTCATCTTTGTCTTTCCATACTATCTATATTATGGTTTTTCACATTGTGGTCATCTGTATCCTGGACCCCAGCCCAGGCCTACTGAATCAGAATTTCTTGAGATAGAACAGAGTATCTCCATGACTGCCTGCTGTTCTAGATTGTAGGCAGAGTAGTGAATAAAACATACAAAATTCCTTACCCTAATAAATTAACTTTCTAGTGGGGAGACACAATAAACAAGATAAATAAGTAAAGACATAATAGTACGTTAAATATTGATATAGGTGCTAAGAAGAAAGAAAAAGCAGGAAGGGGGAACAGGAAATATGCAGTGTAGTAATGAGGGAGTTGCATTTTTAAAAAATTAATTTATTTGGCTGTGCTGGGTCTTAGTTGTGGCACTTGCAGCATGCAGGATCTAGTTCCCTGACCAGGGATCAAACCTGGGCCCCCTGCATTGGGAGTGCGGAGTCTTAGCCACTGGGCCACCAGGGAAGTCCCAGGAGTTGCATTTTTAGATAGGGTGGGCAGTGAAGGCTTCACTGCATGGTGATGTTTGAATCAAGACTTGAAGGAAGTGACAGAGGGAACCAGGTGGATACCTGGGGGGATGGATTCTTGGCTGAAGGAACAGCATCTACAAAAGTCCTAAGGCAGGTGCATACCTGGTATACTGCAGAGGGCAGTGTGTCTGGAGTGGCGTGAAAAGGGGAAAGATCGTAGGGCATGAGATGAAAGAGACAAAGGGGAGTGGTTACAGACTGTTAGCTGTTAGGCTTTATGGTATGTTGGAAAGAGATTTGGAAGCAGCTATGACATTATCTCTGGGGCTATTTCTTCTTCACTGAAAAGTGGTCAGAAGACTAAGATGATCTCTTAAGTTTTTTTTTCCCCCCTAAAATAGTCTTTAATTTGATACACTTCCATTTCTACTT
Source organism: Hippopotamus amphibius kiboko (assembly GCF_030028045.1). Lineage (NCBI taxonomy): Eukaryota > Metazoa > Chordata > Mammalia > Artiodactyla > Hippopotamidae > Hippopotamus > Hippopotamus amphibius. The sequence continues at coordinate 164,983,063 of NC_080187.1, read as the reverse complement.
TTCCAGCTTGTTTACAAACAGTTTATCATTTGGGATTCTTCTGTACTTTTTATGAGCTCATCTCTGTTTGCTCTCTGTCCAGCTGTGTGAACTTTCCCCTTTATGTTGCCCCTGTTCCTCTTTCTTTCTTGACTGAACTTGAAGATTTAGACAGTCCTTTGATAAATAGTAGGAAATTGTTCTCTTATCACTTGTCCAACCATTACTTCTTCTGACAGATTCTTATTTAATGTTAGCTAATAGAATTAAGAGACGTATTTTTCTCTACTGAGAGATTAAAATTCTTGTGAACGGCAGCTTGGTTTAAAACTAGGTCGAGAGAGAAGAAGGAAGAGGCTTGACTCAACTTTAAATTGAATAAATCCCAATTGCCAGTCCAAGATTAAGTGTAGTATAATGTGTAGAGAATCATGGGATTTTTAATTGGATACCTCTGTGGAAAGGACACCTTTGAGTAGGTCTTAATCTTAAATGAATGTTTACTTACAAATAATGGGGTGGACCACTCTAAGATGTTGTTTTGATGGGTTCTATTAGCAGATGACATGGATAAAAAGAACACCATGAAGCTCTACAATCTTTTTTAGTGTAAATTCTGTTGGAAGAACAAAGCAGTATCAAAACTGTTGTCGGCGCCTTTGAAATACAACACACAAAAAATAGGACTTGTAGGCTCTCAAATTGCAGCTTTCATGCAGTGGTAATGAAACAGTATAATCACTTTGAATAATTCTGCCACCTTTTACAGCTCTCACAGGGTATTATGAATTATAAAGAAACAAATCCAAAAATCTAAGTAGTATCTTGGGGTTTGATCTGTCTTGTTTTTATCGTCTGCTAGACTCTGAGTACTGCAAGAGAGTCAGAAAAAAGGGTATAATATTAGGTACCAACATATTAGGCTAAGTTTATGGTGTCATTAAAGATGGCAATCCTACTTTACAATAGTATGTTTATAGTTATTTTTGCTAATAATCATTTTCTTTATCTGTTGTGCATTTGCTGAGGCTTTTGTAGTAATTATTCTTTTGGGCCTGGCTGAAATTAAAGATAAAGAAAATCCTAATTGGAGCTTTCTTGACTAAATATGATTATTTTAGGAAGAGCGAGGTGGAAAGGATTCATAAAACTTAGTTGGACACTCAGCTGCATGTGTTTATTTATAGCCTCTACCTTGTTCATTTATTTTCCTACAGTATAAAACTGAAAGTTCAAATTGAAAAACTGTTTATACACTTAAAATAGGAGTCTATTTAAAAATAATGGGGTAGGGACTTCCCTGGTGGTCCAGTGGTTGAGACTTCACACTCCCAATGCAGGGGGCCTGGGTTCGATCCCTGGTCAGAGAACTAGATCCCACGTCCCACAACTAAGATCTGGCGTGCTGCAACTAAGACCTGGCACGGCCAAATAAATAAAATATTAAAAACATAAAAATAATGGAGTAAATTATGAAAAACAAATGAAGTTTATTTGGCATCTTTTGAATGTTATTGAATTCTAGACTTGAAAATATGTTTAGGCTGATTTTTGTAGTTGTGGTAATTTTATTAGTTTGGTAGCGGTAGCAGTGCCAGAATCAAAGTACAATGTGCTTTAAGTAGTACAGGCTTTGGTGTTTCTGTTTAATGGATACTGATTTTATTTACAGTTTATAAAATCAAAGCAAGACATGCTAACTTAGTTCCAGTGAACCACCCTGAAAGGTGTGCTCTTTATTATTTTAAAAACTATCCAATTAAGGATGAGGAAGTAGATCTTTACTGAGATAGCTCCTCTGATTCTAAAAGAGATAATTGTGTCCTGCCTGCTCCTGGCTTTACCAGAATTACATTGTTGGGTGATTGAATGACTTTGTCATGAAAAAGTTTATTTTCTAAATCAGTGTTGGCAAACTGTGACCTGTGGACTAAATCCTGCCTGTTTTGTAGATAAAGTTTTATTGGACCATAGCCACACTCGTTCATTTACATATTGTCTGTGGCTGCTTTGGTGCTATAATGGCAGTGTTCAGTAATTGCAGATCAAATGATCCCCAAGGCTTAAACTATTGCCTGTTATTTGGCCCTTTAGGGAGAATTGTGCTGACTCCTGCTTTTTTATCTAAGTCTTTTGTAGACAGATCATGTTCAAGTTATAGTGGAGGTTTATATGGTTGGTATTTTTGTGTTTAATTTTCCATTCTGCTTCATTCTAAGAAAGAATACTTGAAAAAAAAATCATTTTGAATGTTTTGTCATCAAAAGTGGGTATAATATCACCTTACAGGGTTGCTACGAGGAGTCAATGAGAAATGTAAATAAAATCCTTAGCGGAGTGCCTGGCACCCAGAAGGAATTCAAGTGGTGGGGAGATATAATCAGGGAAAGTCTAGGAGTTTATCTGGGTGATTTAGGATGTTTTTAGAGATTCTGATTTGTCCACAGAGCTGATTGTGGAAGCCTAGTTTATCCAGATTCTAAATATAACATTGCTGATTAACTTCCCTCCATCCGTTTCTTCCTCCCTCCTTCCCTGTGTCCCTCTTTCCCTTTCTCTTTCCTCTCCTCCTACTGACCTTTGTGTGTTGCAGGAAAAATGGGGTGAGAGAGGATGGTCATGTCCCAGGTCTTGGGTGAGTCCCTGGGATGGGCCACCAAGTGACGGTCCTTGACTTTGTGCAGGAAGAAGTTCAAGAGCGAGCAAGCCATAGTAAAATGAAAGCAGGTTTATTTAGAGAGAGACACACTCTGTGTTAGGTGAGAGATGGTCCCAGGGCATGGAGTCCTCTCGAAAAGTGAGAGTGGTGCTGGGCTTTGTTTGTGGTTTAGAAAGGAGTTAAAATGGGTCAGAATTTCTCATTGAATGTTCCTGCCTTTTTAAAACTACTAACTGATCTAAATTTAGTACCAGTGCTTACATACATCAAAAAGGAAACAGAGAGAAGGTATGAGGATCAGTAGGAGGAGGGGAAAGAGAAGAGGAAAGAGGGACACAGGGAAGGAGGGAGGAAGACAAGGATGGAGGGAAGTTAATCAGCAATGTTATTTTAAGCACCTGGGTAAACTAGGCTTCCACAGCCAGCTCTATGCCCAAATCAGAATCTCTAAAATCATACCATCCTAAATCACCCAAATAAACACCTAGACTTTCCCTGGTTATATCTCCCCACCACTTGAATTCCTTCTGGGTGCCAGGCACTCCGCTAAGGATTTTATTTACATTTCTCATTGACTCCTCGTAGCAACCCTGTGAGATGGTAGTATACCTATTTTTGAAGACAAAACTGGAAACTAACACTCCAAATGATTTTTTTAAAGTATTAAACCCGAAACTTATATATCACCATTCTATTAAAGGTAATGTGCCCTTCCGCCTGTCTCATTTATTTTATAGTAAGCTGAGATTTTTGGTAGAGGCTGATATTAATCCCTAGTCCCTGAGCCTCTGTGAGTCACACGTGGACATTAAATGGTTTTCTTAGAACTGCAGTTTAGTCAGTGTAAAGTTAGGGACATAAATTTGAATATACCTTATTTTGTCTATTTATAGGAACCAGACAGTGAGATTTAAAAAGTAATTTTGTGTCTGGAAATAGTTAGATAACATGGAAGATGAGAGATTGTTTAGTTTAAAAAAATTTTTTTTTGAGAGGTTAAGAATTTTATCTTGCCAGGATACAGGGAGAGAGGGGGGAGAGTTGTATATTTTGGGGAAATATAACTCAGAGGCATATAGTTAGTATTAGCATTCTGTTTGCTTGTATCTGAGAAAAGCCAATAACAGATTGATTTAATCTGTTAAAGGAGAAAGAGCAGTCGGGTGATGGAGGGAGAAGAAAAAAAGACATATTTGGGAATAGTGAATTTTGTTTGTCTGTCTTTGTTAATCTGCTGATTAACTGTCAGCTAGTGAAGAGACCAGTCAGGATATTCTGCCCTTGGGCAGCTGTGGATGGATCATCAAAGAAAATAGTTTGTTGTTTATAAATTCCCTGGAAGACTTTGGGTGTTTAACTGTGACTTGCACTAAGAGGTTGTCTCTGTATTATGTCTGCCACTATCCTTGTTAGCATTTCCATGCCTGATTTGCATCAGAATTTCTCACTTGCTTTGATTACGGTCTTGTTTCCATGATTTTTTTTTTCTTCATTTTGTATTCTTTAGTGTGTTAGATGGTCTTTCCAAAAGTTAATGCTCCATCTTCCAGGGGTTATGTTTGCCATTGTAAACCATTATTTAAACATTGTGTGCATGTAATTTGTTAGTTCTCAGATCAAAAAGTCTTAGTCTGTTTGTGACTGTATGGGAGATCTGAACCACAATGTTTAAAGTGTATGCAGTGGGTTTCTTTAGTCGGTTGTCTAGAAGAGGTTAGTAAACCAACAAAAAATATTTACCCTGAGCAGTTTACGTTCTTTTACCTTACTGTTGCTTTGAAAGTTTAGGTTATGATTTTGAAATATTTTCCAAATTATCTTTTCTATAGTCAGACTTACTGATTCTATGCACTTTATCTTTGATGAAGAGTGGGAAAAATCTTATGGTAAATTCTGTTTCTTACAGTCAAAGGCCATTGGTTTGTTAGATGTGGATGTGTATGGCCCATCAATTCCAAAGATGATGAATCTGAAAGGAAATCCAGAATTATCACAGAGTAAGTAAAGAAGAGATAAACAGCTTGACAGTAGTTACACTTTTATTTAGTACCTGCTGTGTGTCAGGCATTGTGCCATGCACCACATGTACCTTATACACACTGTGATGTAGTAATTCCGAAATCAGGTATGGAGCCAGACTGTCTGGCTCTGAATTCTAGGTCTGTCACTGATTAACGGTGAATTGTTCAACCTCTTTGTGCCTCAACACCCCCACAGGTAACATAGGGTTAACAATTGTACTTATCAGACAGAATTGCTATAAGTAATCGCGTAATTACAGAGTTGCTGTAAGTGTAGTGCATTTAAAGCACAGTGCTTGGCACACCACGCATGGTCAAATGTAGCTCATCATCCTCTCTGTATATAAAATGTGTGGATGTATGGGGGTATTTGGGTAGAAAGTATCTAGTATATTTGTGTTAGAAGGAAATGATTTTCTCTAATCAGATTTTTGTTATATTTGTCTTAAAGTGTTTTTGAAAAAACCATAAAACATTAGTTTCTCTCCCCAGCCTTCACTGCCATCAGGAGGACAGAGTAATTTTTTTGAGTAAATCTTTAATATTTACTACTCTTGTTATATATTTTCCTACAAAGCTATTAAATATAAAGCTTTAAGAACAAGGAAATTCTATGATCAAAAAAATGAAAAATTGGAACAACTGGTAACTTTTCTTGAAAAATAGTTTTCGGTGAAATTAGTTTATTAAAATTTATTTCTAATTATAGTAAGAGTATAAAATTGAATAATTTCTTTTGTTTCTTATCAGACCTTTTATTTTCCATGAATCTGGGGCAAAATGCCTGTATTTACTGAAGGGTACTTACTGGATTTCCTGTACATAATAGAAGTATTTTTTTTTGTCGTCATTAAAAGTTAGGTTAATTAGACATTGTCTGCTATTTAAGGAGCTTTTGTTTGTGCTATAGTTGTTGAAATCAGTTACAGCATTAAGTTCTGAATAACTGTTTATCAGATAATACGGATTCTTCCTAGCACCTTGAAGGAAACTTGAGGCTCTTAGTGATGATAAAATTGACCCTAGCAATCCTACATTATAAGCACCCACTTAATTTTCTTGTTTCATGAAAATATGAACTTAAGAAAGATAAGTTAGTCTAGTTTCTTTGTTCTTTGGCTTTTTTAGTGGGGTGCATACTTAGTTTACAGATATGTGCCATGAGCCCAAATGTCAGACTCATGCAGAGAGGGAGTCATGAGTTGGCGTTCTATAGATGATAGACTCGTTATGTCTCTCTCTTGATTAAAGTAACGTGAAAACTAATGCATGCAGCACGTGAGTGATGGCAAAATGGAGCCCTTGGTGTCAGTTTTTTCTTAAGTAGTCTGTTTAGTCTATGCCTATGTAAATCTTGAAGTGAACTTTAATATCTTTCTTCTTGTTTAACTGAAGCTGTAACCTTAAATTTGATGTTTGAGTATTGGCTGCCATTAAATAGGCTTTCTGGTAAAACTGAGCTACTCGAAATCTTGGAAAGCCTGAAAAGAATACTTTTTTGTGTGTTGACAAGCTGATCTTAAGTCCTCTAAAAATAAACTGAAAGATTAAGGCATTCACTTAAAAGAATGTAGATTCGTGAAAGCCCACCTTATAAATTGTTTTTTGAATTTTAGATAAACCTGCCACCATTATACTAATTGGCATCATTTTGATATTTCTATGTTTTTGTCATGTTAATTTATCCTGTATTACTCTCTATTAAAGAACACACAATACAACATGAAATTATCTAATTAACAATAAGAAAAAAGCTTTGTTTTCACCGGTTCAGATTTTGGGGAGATAGAACAGTGAGCAGAATCTTAGCTTTATAAATATTCCTCTGTTCTTGGACTTAGCTAGACAACCACAGGGGCAGTGGGACCTCAGGATTGTCTTTTTCTCTTCATTATTTAAGCAGAGATATGGTAATGTAGTTTTGGTCAACTTGTTCATTTTAAAACTCCATGTTAGGCTTCCTAGGTGGTGCAGTGGTTAAGAATCTGCCTGCCAATGCAGGGGACATGGGTTCGATCCCTGCCCCAGGAAAATCCCACATGCTGCGGAGCAACTAAGCCCATGCGCCACAACTATTGAGCCTGCGCTTTAGAGCCCGTGAGCCACAACTATTGAGCCCACATGCTGCAACTACTGAAGCCCACATGCCTAGAGCCTGTGCTCCGCAACAAGAGAAGCCACGGCAATGAGGAGCCCGTGCACCACAATGAAGAGTAGCCCCCACTCACTGCAACTAAAGAAAGCCCGCACACAGCAAAAAAAGACCCAACACGGCCAATAAAATAAATAAATAAATTTATAAAAAACAAACAAACCAAAAAATACCCCTCCATGTTAAGGTTGGCAGATTCATTCTCTTCTTTTTTCTTTTTGACGAAACTATAGAAAACTCACACTTCTTGTAGTTGTGATATTTTAGCCTTGGTTACCAAGGGAAATTTTACATTTGATTCTAGAGAAGTGAATTCAGTAATTGAAGAAAAATTTAAGTTTATAATAATTTTAGATTTCTTAGGCTGAGAATGTTTACATCAGCTTATAATGACAATAGTGATTTGTCTATGCTAGTATGAAAATTATGGTACTGGAAAGTCTAGCCAGTTTGTAGAAAGAATATTGTACAAAAACCTCAACAGGTTGACATTATAATGGCTGCAAATGACCAGTTGCTTTGGGAACCTAATGGAATTTAGAATAAAATCCATGTGTAGTTGAAGAAAGTATCATCTAAGTGTGAATTAACCTTTTTTTTTTTAAAGAACAAATACCAGTCATTTTGCTCTTTTTTAACTTTCTAAATAACGTGATATGCAGATTTCATATTACAGTATAGCCAAATTATAGTCCTAGAAATTATTGACTAGAAAGGTTTTCAGTTGATATTTCGAGTGAATATTAAGTGATAGTTGCACACAAAAATGTGTTAATTCACTAATGTAATATCCTTTTTGTTGAGGATTTTCACTGAGCTTTCTCAGCTGACTTTTACTGGTAGAAATCTGCTTTCTTTCATAATTTTGTGATCATATATCACCTTCAGAATCTTTGTGAATTTATTACTACTTAGCTTTACTAAAGAATGTCTTTTGGTGTACTTAGCTAATAAAGTAGGAAAATTTTAAGGCCCAGGGAGAGGTTACTAAAATTGAAATGTCAAGTAATTTTATTGAGGATGACTCAGTGCCTATTAATGATTAACTATGAGACTTTTTTTTTGAGTAGGATTCACTTTTGTTGTGGGCTAGAAAGTTTGCACTCATGTCACAATATTCTGCTCTCTCTGTCTTAAGGTACTAAGCATTTTCCAAATTTAGGGAATGTGTGTATGCGCTTATGAGGCAGAGAAAATGTGGAAAATCAGCTTGGGCAATTAATTGACCTTTTATAATAGCTCTCATCTCCAGTAAGAACTACCAGGAAGTGACTGAGATTTCTTTAAGGTAATTTAAGTGCATAAAGAATGAGAGTGAATTCTACTTATTCCTGAAATTACCTTGTTTCCTTGCAAGGCAGAGTCAGAGGTGTTACTGAAGTTATTGACATGTCTGATTAAATCCTGATCTGGTGGTTGGAGCTCCCAAAGCTTGCTATTTATTATTTATTTATTTATTATTTTTAGTGTTTAATCTTCAGATTTAATTGACTGTTGACGCTTGCAAATTTTGAAACAAATTTTGAGATCATGATGGCCATTCTGAAGAGATTTCAGCACCAGCGCTAAGATTTGTACATTCAGTTGGTTTGCAGTTGACTTGTTAGCCAGTTACATAGTGTATAGTACAATTAGTCACAGGTCAGATCACAGTGTTGAAGGAAAGAAGTACCTTCCTGTAATTAGAAAGGATCCCCTAAACTCAAAGCTTTTCCTTATAATTTGCTTTTTCTGGTCATTGTCTTGTGGACCCTTGGATTTTGTGTGATTCTAGAGTTCCTCTGATTATTTTCGGGAAAGGTTCTGGGATATAGTCCATAATCAGAGTGTTACAGAAGTGACTTTTTTCTTGCTGCCTTCCTGGATTTTGTTTACAACCTCTTTTATACCTAGAATATTAAGGCAAAGTGTAAATCAGGGGTTGAAGGAATTTTAAAAAGTTGTTTTGGTTTGCTCTGGCTTTAGACACTTTTATTTTTTAAATATCTCAAAAATGAGATCTATGTTCTTTGAAGAATCCTGTCACCCTGTTTTATCAAGACAAAAGTCCTTCCTTCTCTTGGCTTATTGTTTCTTGCACAGGTCATTGAACAGGATGAACTAAATACCTGAATAGGTTTTTAGTGTGGTAAAACCGTTTTCCTTTTTTCTTTGACAGTCCTGAGCTGAAGAATAGGCAGCCTCTTTCTGGAGTTCTGCTTGCTCTGCTGCAAACCATCTTAGTCAGGGGCTGCAGAAATGAAGTCATTGAAGAATGCTTTATTTATCTACAGAATAACTAAGTGTATTTTGGTAGCTACTGCCTGTTAATTTTTGCTTTCATTCACAGGTTGGCAGCAAATAGTGTTGGCTGATGTATCTGTGTATATGGCAAATAGTCCTTACATCTTTGTGTTCATGATTAGCACCTGCCCCAAGACAAGACTGGTGTCCTTTTATGCCTCTTTCACTTTTTGAGTTATATCAGAGGGCTGCCCTTAAGATGTGTAGATTAACAGGAGGTTACGTTTGTAATGTGGCCATTTCTTTTAAGGCTGTTTGTACTTCATGTTCTCTTTTTCAGTCTAGTCCCAGACTGGAAAAAATGGTTGTTGTTGTTTTTTTTTCCTTCATATTTCCAAATCTTTTGATCATTTTTAATGTTTCTCAACATTATTAGCACATTTTCAGTATCTTCTCTCAGATGAGAAAAATTAAAAGAAGCTTACTACTGTTAGGTATTGTGGGGGGGAGAGCTTGCAATTTTATTTGTAATACCCTATTTTTACTTACGTAGGTTCCAAAATTTTTGTGTTTTAAAATAGAACCCATTATTGCTGATTCATAGTTACTTTAATAATTCACTGGGTGCTTTAGAAACCTTTTAGGAATATTTTAACAAAACATATGCTGCTTTCCCCCCTCCTTTTTTTCTTTTTCTTTTTGGGTTAACAGGAAAGTAAAGCATTTAAAAAGGAAAGCAGTTTGGTGAAAGCAGGATGTAAAATGAGTTTTGAAGGTGAAAGATGTGGGGAATATTCATTCGTGAATTGGGAACCCCATGGGAAAAGGCAAGAGGCCATTAATAATGAAATTATACTAAGAGGCATGAAAAATTTTGATGGTCTAGATTTGGTGAGGCTAGCAAGAGAAAAGAGAAATTAGATGTGCTGCCAAAAGAAAAAAGCGATGAAATAAGGCATCTTTTTCACTTTCCTTCTGGACTTGCACTCTAGATTTTGTCTATGCGGTATGCTTTTATACAGGATAATGGATTGAAATGACATCTTGTTCATTAAGACTGAATAGATTTTGTACATAGCATTATTCACAGTAGATCAGATGTGGGAGCCACATGTCTATCAATGGATGAATGGATAAGTAGAATGTGGTATATACACACAGTGTAGTATTATTCAGCCTTAAAAAGGCGACTCTGACATAGCCTGCAACATGGATGAACCATGGGGATGTTATGCTAAGTGAAATAAAGCCAGTCACAAAAAGAGAAATATTGTATAATTCCCCTTATATGAGGTACTTAGAGTAGTGAACTTCATAAAGACAGAAAGTAGAATGATAGTTGCCTGGAGCTGGGGGGGAGGGAGAAATGGGGAGTTATTGTTTGATAGGTACAGAGTTTCAGTTTTATAAGATGAAAAGAATTATTGAGAGGGATGGTGGTAATGGTTGGACAACATTGTATTTAATACCACTCTACTGTACGCTTAATGATTGAGATGGTAAATTTTATGTTATGTATGTTTTACCACAATTAAAAAAATTGGGGAAAAAATTGGATAGATTTGTTCTGGCAGTATTAACAGTACTGGACATAACAGTACAGGGTTTCTTCAGTAAGTGTCTATGGTATCGACCCAGTGAATCAATCTGTCCTTTAAAAGAGCAATCATTACAGAACTGGGAGAAAAAGGAATAGTGATGTTTCATTGGGAGACTTAATAAGCTTAGCTATAAACCATCTCTGTTTTTCAGTTTGGAAACTTCACTGCAAATTGTTAGGAATTTTAGCCTAAACTTAAAAGTGATAGACCTTATTATATTTAAAATTCTTAATGTTATTGTTACCAATATTACTATTTGTAACATTACCAATGTTATAAAGCCGTCTGTGATCTGGTCCCTGCCTTCTATCTGCTTCTACAGCCTCAGTTCCAATAAGCTTGCCTTGTTATTCAGTGAACACCAGTCACAGTGGCCTCTTTTTCTCAAAAATGCCACACTCTGTGCTGAGGACCCTCACATATTTTATTCTCTCTGCCGGAGATACCTTCCATTTCTACTGTCTTCTGCCCCTCCTCCACAACTAATTTCTACTATCAGGTCTCAGTTTTAATATTTCTTCATCCATGACTCTTCCTCTAACTCCTTACTCTCTGTATTGCAATTGCAAGGGTAGTTTTTGAGTTATCTGTTTAATTTTTTAAAATCTGCTCTACTAGGCAATACAACATCCACAGAGCAGAGGCTTTCTGGCTTGGTTTGTTTCACTTATACTTGGTTATACAGTAGATGCTCAGTAAATCTTAGTTGAATAGATGAAGAATTTTCCTGCTAAATTTCTTCTACAGTAGCTGCATACTTTATTTTCTGCTTTGGGTATATGAGTAACTTAATTTGCAATCATGATATATATCTTTAAATAAATAATATAGACAGTTTTAAGATAATTATCTTAGCAGTTAATCTTTGTGATATGTATGAGTGGCTGGCTGTCTTATACAATTTTTTTCCATTTGTAGGAAAAGAGAAAGAACCTATATGGTTAGTAATTTGACTTTTGAGAATTATGTTACATGGAGTGAAATGGTTGCTCACATTTGTTTCAGTGTGGTAGGACAGTGCCAGTCTTGCCTTTGAAATGCTAAGTACAGATCTACTTACGTATAAGGGGTAGAGTCTTGTGGGGCCTGAATTTGGGCCATGATGGAAAGGACAGTGTTCAGAATTCCAGCTCTAAGATTAAAGAACAACCTGGAAAAAGAGAAGAAACTAGTAGCTCAGCATATACCATCATTCTTTTCTTCAGACCATTGGCATTGCTAGGCTAAAATAGTGCATGGACAAAGATTATTATGTGAGTGTATTACTATAAAGCTTATTTGAGACTGTTTATTCTGAAGATTGGTACTTGTAATAGGTTTGGAAACATGGTGAGTGATGAAGCAGTGACAGTAGGTTTTGATTTTATTCTGCCATCTCTGAGGTCTTTCAATTAAGGAAAAGAAAGCAGAAAGAGCTTGCGGTGTCATGGGCTTTGGGATCTCCCTTGTAGTATACAAACCACAAACTTTTCTTGGAATGTCTTAAACTGGGTTCCCCAGAAAGCAGAGCCCTGTACACTAATAATTTATTAGGGAGTGGCAAACTGGACTGAGGAAGGGGAAAGGGAGGGAGAGCCAGTATGAAAATGTGCTACCTAGCAGTCTGTCGCTAACCACAGTGGCTTGCTTGACTACGTGGGACTGTGTAAACTCCATCTCAACACAGTCTATCTGAGAGCAAAGGGGAACAATTTATTGGTGTCCATCTTCCAGTGACCAAAAACTCACCTCAGGAGGTATTAATTACCTGCATTTCTGAGTTCTGTATGAGTGAGCTCTGGCAGAGTCCTGTGGTGTGTGGCAATGTCCCATCTTTCAACATGGAAGTTTTGGGTTGGAAGGTGAGAGGCACACAGTACCTAGTCCTGAAGCAAGACACTGTCAGATAGTTCCTCTGTGACATTGGTCAGAGTCCAAGCAGAGCTGGTGGCCACAGTGGTGGCTGGAATGAGAGGTGAGTGAAGCTAAGAGGATCTAGGATGATGCGTGTGGGACTTCTGATACGTGGGGACGGAGGCAGGAAGCTGAGTATCAAAGTCTAGATCTGAAAATTTGGCTTCTTTATGCTTAGGCTTTATGGGGAACATATAATGCTGGTTGTTTTAAGCATAGTGGTGTTATGGGGATTGGGATTCTAATATAAAGGCTAAGTTTTAACTGATGGTTATAAGATATAGATCCAGCTGTAAGCTACTTTCGTATTTCAAACAAACAATTGCACAATCTGATACTGTGTGTTGTACATTTGATCCAGAAGCATCATGTAAGCAAGAATGTTCTTACTGTCAGATTGGGCAAGAATAAAAACTAAAAATTGAGACATCAACAAAAATTAGTCATCAGGAGGACGTGAGTTCATATGGCTCCGTTTGAATACTTTAGTGGGCACCACAGTCATTAGAGGAACACTTAGGTTTTTTTTCTTATCACAGATCCTGTGGCTGAAAAAGGATATATACACATATATATTTAAGTAAAGCATCCTTAAAATTTTTACTTGCAACTTAACTAGCACTGGCTTAAAATAAAAATGTTTGCTCTTAAACCATGCTTATTTTATTTTTTTAAAGTTATTTTATTTTATTATAAATTTATTTATTTATTTATTGGCTGTGTTGGTTCTTTGTTGCTGCACACGAGCTTTCTCTAGTTGCAGTGAGCTGGAGCTACTCTTCCTTGTGGTGTGCGGGCTCCTCATTGCCGTGGCTTCTCTTGTTGTGGAGCACAGGCTCTAGGCGTGTGGGCTTCAGTAGTTGCGGCACATGGGCTCAATAGTTGTGGCTCACAGGCTCTAAAGCACAGGCTCAATAGTTGTGGCACACGGGCTTAGTTGCCCTGTGGCATGTGGGATCTTCCTGGGGCAGGGATCAAACCCATGTCCCTTTGCATTGGCAGGCGGATTCTTAATAACCACTGCGCCATCTAGGAAGCCCAAAGTATGCTTATTTTAAATCTAGTTTTAAAATTTGCAATTGTATCAAAAGTGAAATGTTGAAGGAGACGTTATTTCTGTTTATTTAGCAAACATTTGTTGTCTTCTGTGTAGCTAGTGAATGTGAGAAATACTTGGTTCTTTGGCTATCAGCTCAAATAAAATTTGATCCCTGCTCTCAGGAGCTTATAGTAAGACATTAGCCAGTGTTCGTAAGCATTATAAGCATAAGTAAATGCCATAATAGAAGTATAAGCATGTTTTTTTGTGAACCCAGAGATGGTGACTCTAAAGTAGGAGTTTAGGGAAGACTTCCTGGAGGAGGTGATTTTTGAGCTAAGTTTTGAAAAATGGATGAACCAGAAGTTTGTTGTAAGAAGGAGTTGGGGATTGAAAGTGAGGAGAACAGTCCAGGCAGAGGGAATATCGCGTGTTAAATGCCTGCAGAATGCAAGTTGTTTGGCATGCAGAAGTGAAGAGTCTCTGTGGGTGCGTTGCAGGAGTAAGCTGGAAACATAGGTCAGGGTACTATCATAAATGCTTTCTTGTGCTGGTCTGAGGAGCTGAAGTGTAATTCTAAGGCTATGAGAAGCTTTCATGAATTTTAGGGAAGTAAGTGACACTATCAGTTTTGAATTCTAGGAGGATCACTTTGGCAGCATTGTGGAGGAATGGTAATAGGACCAGATGAGAGGTAGAGCTAATTAAGATGCTGTTACAGTGATGCAGGTGAGATGTAATGAGGCCTAATTTAAGTCTGTGTTAGCAGAAATGGAGAGGGAGGGATCTGACTGAGAGGGATTAAAGAGACTGACTGAATAGAACTTGGTAATTCATTAAATATGAATGAGAAAAGGTCTTTAGGATGGCTTATAGATTTCTGGGTTGAGTGACTGTATGGATGGTTGTGTCACACGTTGAGACAGAGCAGGTAGGAAAAAAGGAATAACTTTAAGGAAAACAGTGATGAGTTAAGGTTTATGTTGAATTTGATGTCCAAAGAGAGTTAATCAACAGATGATTGGAATATGTTGAGAGTTAAGGGAGAGGTTTGGGCTAAAGATACAGATTTGGGAATTAGTGGTGTGTGTGTGTGTGTGTATATATATATATATATATATATATATAGTTGATAGTTGTTGGTTATATATATATATATGATAGTTGAAGTTTTTGGTTATATATATATATATATGATAGTTGAAGTCGTTGGTTTAGAACAGTGATCCCCAGGAGTGGTTTTGCCCCCCCCGGAGACATTTGGCAATGACTAGAGATGTTTTTGATTGTCACAATTGGGGGATCTAGTGGATAGACACCAGAGATGCTACGAAATATCCTGCAATGCACAAGACATACCCTCACAACAAATTATTATCAGGTCCAAAATGTCAATTCTGCTGGAGTTGAGAAATCCTGATTTAGATAAGGTAACCCAAAAGAGTTTTAGTGACAGTCAAGTATAGGACTGAGGCTAGAATTCGGGGAAAATAGCCTAAGGTGATCAGAGAAAGACTGAGAAGGAATGACCAGAGAAGTAGAAAGAAGACAAGGGAAAAACTGGACCCTAGAAGCCAAGGAAGAGTTTTAGGGTGAAATGATCAACATTTTTCAGAGGGGCTGAATAAGATAAGAATTAAAAAATATATTTTAAATTTGAAAATATGTCCAAGTTTTCAATTTATGAAACTACTATTTTGAAGATATCTGTGTACAATTTGTGTTGTGCTTCTTGAAGAAATATATTTTATAAAGTATTTATATTTGACCTTTGGGACATCAGTCATTTGGGAATCATTTATTGAGCATGTCTATAATGATACTGTGCTGTGCTCTAGAGAAAAAAGATGAGTAAGATGTAAACTATTCTTGAGGAGCTCACAGTGCTCCGAGAGATGGGAAATGTCAGCACACTTTGTAAGTGCCATACGAAGAAGCTGTGAACAGAAGACCATGAAAACAGAGAGGACCTTAATAATCTTTCTGTGATGTAGTCCAGCCAACCCTGGATCCTGATAAGGCTTAAAAGAGGGGGAAAAAAAAAAGCAAAGGCTTGGGCATATTTAAAAAAGTTAATGAGGGACTTACCTGGTGGTCCAGTGATTAAGACTTCACGCTCCCAATGCAGAGGGCCTGGGTTTGATCCCTGGTCAGGGAACTAGATCCCACATGGCGCAACTAAGAGCCTACATGCTGCAACTAAAAAATCCCACGTGCCCCAACTAAAGATCCCGAGTACAGCAACGAAGATCCTGTGTGATGCAATTAAGACCCAGTGCAGCCCCGCCCCCCCAAATTAATAAAAATATTAAATGTTTATCTTTTATTTTAGTGTTGAAAAATGGACATTGAGACTGTGGGTGATATAATCTACCTTTCATGAGCAATACGTATGGGATGTTTCATTTATAAATCACAATATAATCCACTACCTTCTTCTACCTCCACCCTGAAATAGCCCTTTCTGTTTACAGTGCACCTGAGGCTTGTCTCATTTCTGTAACCTTGTCCTTCATCTCTACCCACTTCTGTTTCTTTGTAATTCCATTTGACAACAGGAAATGTTAAAGTTGTAACTGAGAGCTGTGGGGAGTTGGGGGTTTTCTGGAGAATCTGTAAGTTTATCCTAGAGTTGGCTTTTCCTCTTATCTGTCCCTTTCTTCCAAAACAAACCATAGTCATCTCCTTACCTCCTAACCCTGGATTTGACCAGAGGTGAAGTGAGATTTTTTCCCACAAATTTGTATGTTTTCACGGTTAATATTTAGATTGTAAATCTGTTTCCTTATCTTCATATTCTTCTGAGTGTTCCATTATAGCATAATATAGTGTAGTAGTTCTCAAACTTTTTGGTCTGTGGGGCCTTTTATGCTCTTAAAAATTATTGAGGATCCCCCACATCTTTTGTTAATGTAGGTTATATTTATTGATATTTATCAAGTTAGAGTTGAAACTGAGAAATTAAAAAACCCTTGTTTATTAATTCATTGAAAGTAACAACAGGGACTTCCCTGGTGGCACAGCAGTTAAGAATCCGCCTGCCAGTGCAGGGGACATGGGTTTGATCCCTGCCCCAGGAGGATCCCACATGCCATGGAGCAACTAAGCCCGAGAGCCACAACTACTGAGCCTGCTTGCCACAACTGCTGAAGCCCGTGCAACTAGAGCCTGTGCTCCACAATAAGAGAAGCCACCTCAATGAGAAGCCTGTGCACCCCAACGAAGAGTAGTCTCCACTCTAGATAAAGCCTGCACGCAGCAATGAAGACCCAACACAGCCAATAAATAAATAAATTTATTAAAAAGGTAACAACAACTTCATACTTGTTAGCATAAATAACATTTTAATGAAAAATGACTATTTTCTGAAGTAGAAAATTAGTGAGAAAAGTGGCATTGTTTTATATTTTTGTAAATCATGTATATGTCTGACTTAATAGAAGACTGCTAGATTTTCATGTCTACTTTTTCATTCAGTCTGTTGTGGTCTGTTTTGGCTGAAGGAATTCCAGCCTCACACAGACATACAGTTAGAAAAAGGGAAGGATATTTTAGTAGTCATTTCAAATAAGGGTCAATTTTCTTCTTTGATACCACATCAAAATTTGACAAGTAGTAGTTTTTTTTAAAATTTATTTTATTGAAGTGTAGTTGATTCACAATGTTGTGTTAGTTTCTACTGTACATCAAAGTGATTCATATGTATACATTCTTTTTCATATTGTTTTCCATTATGGTTTGTCACAGGATATTGAATATAATTCCCTGTGCTCTACAGTAGGACCTTGTTGTTTATCCATCCTATATGTAATAGTTTGCCTCTGCTAATCCCAAACTCCCATTCCTTCCCTCCCCCCACCCCCCTTCCCCTTGGCAACCACAGGTCTGTTCTCTATGTCATCTTTCAGTTTGTCTTTCAAGTAAAAATGGTGTTCCATGAAAAATACATCCAGTTAGCTTACAACTCAAACAATTACACAAATGCTTTCCCTTGAGAATTGTAATTGCATATGCTGCAGAGGTGCTTTATGTGTACTTCCCATTTTGTCACACAGAATTTTAAAAAGATGTGTACTCAAGGGTTAAGATTTGATAAATTAAATAAATTTCACTACTTATCTAGGACTGGTATTTATTTTTACTGTAGTCATGGTGGGGAAGAATCTGATGACTACTAGTACAGTTTGGTGCCATGGCCTTGATTTGTGTTAAGGTTCTACCCATTATTGCTTTTGGACCATCCGTGTAAAAGTTGACCCAGTAGAAGGCCAAATAACATCTTAGTGTTTTTATGAAAATAGTCTTCCCTTCTTGGATCATCTGAAAGGTTCTTGGGGATCTCTAGAGGACCAGAGACTGTACTTGCAGACCTACTGGTTTAATGGAAAATACTTTAACTGGAAGTCAGAAGTCTTGGTTTCTAGTTTGGTAATGCTTGTTACGGATTTCAGGAAAGTATTGACATCATTTTTTTTTTCTTCCTTTTTGAGAGTAATGTGGAAGTGAGTGCTTTACAAATAGTTTGTGTCTAAAGTCTGGAAATATTTAAATGCGGCACTTTGTAAACAAGTCCTATAGAGAGTTGAACTAGGTCTTTTCTCTCTTTCTTTACTGTATTGGTGTTAAGGTACGTGGAATAAATAACCTATTTTTGAAAAACTTCTAATTAATTTTTCAAAAATATAGTAGTTGAGTGTGATCATCATCCGCATGGACACTGCAGTCCTGTTGGAATATAGACTGTAAGATACAAAACATGGCCTCAAGCTGCTTGTAACCTGATTAAAAACACTCAGAAATAGCAGTATAATGTATTTAACGCTGTCACATAATTGGTTTAAAGAATATAGGAGACCAGAGAGGGCCAGGGGAGGTAGAGAATGGCTTCATGAATTTGATAGAATCAAATTAGACCTTAATGGAAATGGAAATGGTATGAGCCAAGGTGCACAGAGAACATATCACACTTCTTATTGAAGCTTTTCCCTTCGCAGATAACTGTTCCCAGTTTCCCTCTTGTATTCCCTCTTCCCTTTCTGTGGTTTGGGGCATAGTTTTTCTTATACTTCTTGACTTTGGGTCACTCTGAGGCCTGTGATTTGTGCTGCTATTAAGACAGTGTGCTGTGGTGGAAAGATCTTGGGCTTTGGAGTCTCACTGACCCAAATGCCAATGCTGATGGCACCGTTTACTGCAGTGGGCATATGGGCAAGGTCCACAACTTTGAAGGCAATATGAAAAATAAGTGAGATAAATTGAAAGGTTCTTAATAAATGCTAACCGCCTTTCACCGTTATTACATAGGTAGTTGATAGCAACAGAGGATGCATCAGTTAAGATGCTAGCCATGCTGTGATGAAATTTATCTGTTAGACTGGGATAGCAGAAGACTTATTAGCAGGGAGGCAATAAGATACAGTTGTTACCATAGATTTTAGAGTCTGAGAGACTTGAGGTCAAATCCTGACTACAGGCTATGTCATTACCTTTGTTTGCTTTGGGCAAGTTGACTTAAACTCTCTAAGCTTTAGTTTATTTATACAATAAATGGCAATGATTCTAGGAAGATAGTAAGGTATTTGTTTCTTCTTTAATTAAATATGATTTTAAAAAGTTATTTATTTATTTTATTTTTTATTTATTGGCTGCATTGGGTCCTCGTTGCTGCACAAGGGCTTTCTGCAGTTGTGGAGAGTGGGGGCTGCTCTTCATTGCAATGTGTGGGCTTCTTATTGTGGTGGCTTCTCTTGTTGCGGAGCACGGACTCTAGGTGCGTGGGCTCAGTAGTTGTGGCTCACAGGCTCTAGAGTGCAGGCTCTGTAGTTGTGGCACACAGGCTTAGTTGCTCTGTGGCATGTGGGATCTTCCCCGACCCAGGGATTGAACCCATGTCCCCTGCATTGTCAGACAGATTATTAAGTGCTGTACCACCAGGGAAGCCCTAATTAAATATGATTTTGTTCAGCCTCAATTATCATGAAGATCTTGACACACTCTGCAGTTCAAGAGCTCCATCTATATAAAAAAAGACTAAAATATTTATTGTCTGGTTCTTTACAGAAAAAGTTTGGTAGTTCCTGTTATATGCAGTTAAGTTACTTGGAATCAGTTTGATTCTTTTGAGGATAATATTTAAACTTCAGGTGGATCCAGAGCAGTCTTCAGTCTAGGACTAGTTTACCCCAGTACTACTGTGATTCCTTTCGGAGGACTCTACCATGTGCTGTGAGTAGTTTCCTGTCTGGCTGGTGAGAACATGAAAAGTTTTCCAGCTGTATGTGAGTTTGCAACTCTCTGCTGATTTTTTCCTCAGTCCCAGGGAATTTCCTCTCACTCGTGTGCAGATGAATACTCAGCCAAAGGCTTGCCAGGTCTCCTCTGCAGTTCTCTGGAGTTCTCTGTATTGCTCTCTCCTCTCTGATATTCTGCCTTGTAAATTCTCACTGCCTTGGCTTCACCTCACTGATTATTTTTTCTCAGTTCAGCAATGTTACTGGGCTTTGTTTGGATTCTCCCTTCCTGTGCTGCAGCCTGGAAACTGCCTCTAGGGCTCATCTTCTTGTTTCCCTTCTTTCAAGGATTGTGGTCTTCCTGCCTATTGTCCCATGTCTGAAAATGTAGTTTTATGTTTTGGTCCAGCTTCAAAGTGTGTGTGTGTTGATGGGGCAGGGGGTGAGGGGTGGGTGGTGGTGGTGGTTCTGGGGGGCTAGTTACAGGGTAAATCCTGCTTTTACTTTTTTATGGCCAGAAGCAAAGTTATGTTCATAGCCTTTCTTTTTTCTTTTTTCTTCCTATGTACTCTCTAGGAAGGCAGATGAGTCCACAATCTTTACAATCACCTTTTTTCATAGCAATGAAGTGCCATAGCCATTTGCATTAGCCTGGGTTCTTCGGAGAAACAGAACCAATAGGAGATACAGATAGATAGATGGAATAGGGAGTTTGTTTATGTGGTTAAGGAGGCCGAGAAGTCCCAAGATGTGCAGTCAGCAAGCTGGAGACCCAGGAGAGCTGGAGACCCAGAGACCCAGCACTGTAGTTCTAGTCCGAGTCCAAAGGTTTGAGAACCAAGAGAGCTGATAGTATAAGTTCCAGTCTGAGTTTGGAGGTAGGAGAGCCAGCTGGAAGACTGGTAGAGAGAGCATATTCTCCCTTACTCTGCCTTTTTCAGGCCCTCAGTGGACTGGGTGAGGCCCACCTACATGGGGGAGGGTAATGTGCTTTACTCAGTCTGTGGATTTAAGTGTTAATCTCCTCCAGAAACACCCTCACAGGCACACCCGGAATAATGTTAAACCAAATACTGGGTACCCTGTGACTCACTGAAATTGCCATGAAATTAACCATCACACCACAGGATCTCCCAGTTTTGCCTTTCATCTGATTGTATAATCATGGATCTTGATAACACTAAATACATTACCTTTGGTCCCATTTTCTTCCACCGTTGAGATTATTCCTGAGTTTCGAGAGTAATCTCAATCTCATTTCAAAGGTCTGTTTCCTGGGATCACTTTCCAACAAAAAAATATAGAAGCACTTTTCAAATTATTTGAGAGGGATTATTTATAAATATGTGGAAGAAGTGTGGGAAAACCACAAGAGGTAGGATAATAACTGTTGATAAAAGTTGGGCAGTTACTACCTCTAGGCCTAAAGAGGTGAGGGGAAGGAGCATGTCAAACCTGGAAGGAGATAGTCCTTGTAGAGATGGCTGCCTTGGGAGGAGCGGTGACACTCGGTGGAGGCACCCAGCCAGCCCAGGATCACCCCACAGAGACAAAGCCAGGAATGAAATACCCTAACCACCCCCTCCCACCTCCTTCCTCTTTCTGATCTGCTTTTGATGCAGTCCATGAAAGAACCCCTGGGTCAGAGGACAGGGTGAACTGGAGGGGCAAATGACAGATACTCAGCAAAGACAGGGGAGCTGGGTCATAGTAACTGGCTGGCCCCTCTCCTTCAGAAACAGAGGTGTTTCAAGATGCAAACCTAGGATTTGAAATGAGAGGAAATCCAACTTATAGGTTGTCATCTTCTTGCCTTTCTGTATATAAATAGTCACTCCCAAGTAACTTTCTCTGTATGTACTGGAGAACTGGTGAAAGCAGGGAGGGAGAGATAGTGTTAGATTATCTAATTTGATTAAGTGCATCACCAGGTCTCTGTTATTTGATAGATAAGGAGGGTAATACAAAATATTAATAAAGGTTGCCCAGGGCAATAGGCCAGAATCTAGATACTCCATAACCCACAATGTATTTGTGCATAGTAAAATTACCCAGAGGAAAAGAGAAGAAAATACGGATGTGTATCAGAGTATTTATTAAACTTTGAAGCATAAAAGTGGCAGTTATTTACATAAGTTGTATTTATATGTAAGCTGTATGTTACATGCCTTTTTCACTTTTAACTCATTGTTAATAGACATGGATGGATATTTTAGGTTTAATTCAGTCTCTCTGTAAATCATTAGGAAGAGAGCGTTAGTGGGAGTGTGAGTCATTCCTTGTTATAAACAGAAACTGAGAACAATTAATGGATGATATTTGGTAATTATTGATGAATTTGGAACATTGGGGAAAGTGGCTGCTGCCCTGCCTCTTTGGCTGTACATGAAACTCTCAGTTGTGTGAATTTGAAAATAATGGAATCCATAAATGTGTGTGAAGTGATGACCTAGCTTCTGTCAAAGCCCCCAGTGAAGAAGATTTTGCTATTTCATGATGGCTCTGTTATTATTTCAAACAAAAATTTGCCTTCTTGTAACTTTCCCATGCTTTTACTAGTTCTGCCCTTATGAGAACCAACTAATCTAATTGTTTTTCTTTTTATAACCTGTGAAATATTTGTACACCAAATCAGTTTTTTCTCAGCTAAATAACTTCCAGCCTTCAGCTTTTTCTCATGAGGCAGTTTTGAGTACACTTATCATTCTGATTGTTTTCCTGGCCATGGGTCACTTTGTCAGTATCCCACTTAAATAAGGTTGCAGGATTTGAACACTATTTCTAGGCATATTCTGAAGTGATGTAGTGAATGGACTTTTAATCACCCAGTACAGAATGGTGAGCAGTACAATGGAAGAGGAAAAGCAATAAAATCAGTTCTTTTTACTTCCTTACTTCTTCATGCTTATGCTAACTCCCATGGTATGGAAGGAAACAGCTGGGTTCGTCAGATTCCCTTAATCTCTTATTTCCCTATGCTTGTGTGTGATTTTTTCCCCCTAAAATCTAAGTTCCTCAGCTCCACGGAATAGACAAACTGCAGTCACTGTGAGATACTTGAATTTACACATTTGAACTTCATTTAGACATACTCATTTTCAAAAGCCCATTAGAGTGTGGAATGTTTCTTGGCTTTACTAAGATATCTGGTCACCCTTTGAAAAGATTACCTTTAACCTTTTATGGTACAATAAATAAGGCTGTCTAAGTAGCCAGCTGTGGAAGTCAAGTAATCAATAATGGTAGACATGTAAGGTTCTGTTTTATAGAGCTGATTTGTGTCATATCTAATTCTTGGTTATCATTTGTAAAAGCAACAGCAATAAACTAATTTCTCTGTTTTTCCTGCCAATAAAATGAATATAGCTTTGCGGTATTGGGCCAGATGAGAAAGATGAGAAAGGAAAGCAGAATCCAATCAGTCAGTAAATAGATTAGTTGAATCTGAGTGTACAGAATATCACCAATTCGAAACAGGCAATTAAATGATGTGTTGGGAGGTTGCTTTAAAAAAACTGAAGGAATGTATGATATATTGAGTTGTAAGAAAAGCCATTGGCTTGAAAAGTCCTAATACTACTGAAACAGCAACAACAACAACACCACGCAACTCGGCATGCTGGCCAGGTAGAACTCTCCTGGAAGCAGCCCCTAGTTTCTATGACCCTACTTGACTCTGACTAATCATCTGCATCCCTAAACCATGTCTTGGTTAATGTGCTACCTTATGAAACAAATCTAATCCATTAATTAACATTTTTGTATTGAGTTTAGGAAAAAGCTTTATAATCATTATAATACTGTAAGTTGTGCTTATTTTTAAAGGTGTTTGAAGAATTTGAGAGAATTAAACATATTAGAGAATCTCATTAGCTTTGTAATTTTAATTTGAAATGTTTCTTTGATATTAAACATATATTATGTATTAAGTAGTAGTATTTTTGGTTGTGAGTGAAAGAAAACCCAACACAATATTAGCTTAAACAAGGTAGTTTATTTCTCTTTCACATAAGAGTTTGGAGGCAATCCATACAGGACTGATAAGACAGTTTTATTCCACAAGGTCTTCAGGAACCAGAGTTTTTCCCCAGTTTGCTGCTACACCATACCTAGGAGGATTTTAATTTGAAAGATGTAAAATAGTTTGGTTAAGTTTCTAAATATTGTTAGAACATTCAAGATAACTGGATTTATTTCATTCATTAGTTCTGCTTACTAAATTTGCAGTTGTTGCTTGGGTATTTACAATGATTTTGGTAGTTGGTAAGACGACCCTGTCAGGCATTTGTTAGGTCTGAGACTATCAGATTTATTTGATTTGTAAATGTAGTTTTAAATGTTTTAGGCAACTTAATTTACCTAACTGTACAATTGGAGTTAATGTGGAGGTAACATACTATGCACCTGGAGTTGAGACTGCTGACATTATTTTTTTTAAATACTTTTAAGTGTACATTTTATGTAGTCAAGGAGGAGTAAATAATCACTTTAATATTTGCGTCTTTTTCATGAGATTTTGACAAGTTTAGTTCTTTGCTGTTAGGAGATTCAAATTAAAGATTCACTTTTTCGATGAATTTTTTCAGTAGTGATAGTGTTGTCAAAAATATTAGCCATGCATACAGAGGAAGTCTTTAAGACATGAACTAGTTGTCATTGGGGTCAGTCCAAGTAACTGCAAATGTGTGTAAAGAGAAAACCTAGCTAAGCTTTTTATGGGAATGGCCTTCACTGCAGAATGTTGTCTTCATACTCATTGTCCATTGGCTATTTCTCTGAAGGCTAAATGTCATAAAAATGTGTATGTCTAAAAACTTTTGAAATTTGATACTATTCCAGATTTTTGGGTATTTATTTTAAAACTAAATTATTTCTCAAATTTTAACTTAACTTTTTTAGCATGAGTGACATTTTTGAGAAAGGGCCTATCTCAGTATTGAGTAATATACATTTAAAGTTTCCTTTCTCTTTAGATAAGTGGTGGCATTTTTTCTTCCCTAGTAATAATATTTTCAATATCTGTACATTGATTTAAATGATGCCAATATATAAAAACTAAACTTTATTAAACTTTCAAGTTTTGTGAGGTGCTTCTTTGAATAATGAAGTTTTCCTTTATACCCAAGATCCCTGCAACTAGGGAATTCTATGCTCTCCTCTGTAAGATTTGTTTTAGTTGCAAGTTTACATTTGTCTAGTGGTTGTGTGATTAGTGTCTGTCCCATAGACTATGTTTCATGAAGGAAGATACTGTGTCTATTTTCCTTCACCATTGTATCCCTTGTTCCAAACCTCATGCTTGGTATATAGTAGGTGCTCAGTAATATGTTGAATGAGAGAGTGAATGGAAAGAAATCTCTGAAGTGGTGAGTGTTCACTGATACCTTAAAATAAAACTCATTTTTACAGAAATGTAATTTATATTTAGTCTCTTAGGGTTACAGCTATTACATAATTTAATTGCCTATAATTTTAAATGGCAGAGAATGGAATTTTTAAATTAGTTACTCTTCCATAAATGCTTTAATGGTAGCCCATAACCAAAATAAAAAACTAGCTAACATTGCAAGGTTTTATTACCCTTCTGAATAGTCTTCAATTTACTGTGGGGTCACAGACCTCAATGACTCTGCTTCCTATTAATTCTTTTTTTCTGGTTTCTTATCTGCATACTCCAATACATGGGCCATTCATATAAGTCCCCAGATCTCTAGTATAACTAAATGGGTAATGTAGTAAGGCTTTTATTGCATATACAGAATGTTTAAAGAAAGGAGTTAGCCCCTGATTGTTTGTAAATGTATTATCTTTTATTTGGTAAATACTAATTTTTTTGGTAGTCTTCTTAAAATGAATGCTTTGTATCTTTTCCTTTCCTCTTAAAACAAATTGAGTTTAATGTAATTCTTTTAACCACACTGGTGGACTGCACTGAAGCCAGATTTTTCTCTTTGGCTGTACATCTATGTATTTTCTCTGTTGTACTCTGTACTCTTGTTTTTTCTTTTTTTTTATGTTGGCAGTCATAATTTTGTCTAATTTTTTTATGTTTAGACTTTTTTGTTGCTTCACAATACACATAATAATAGGTATTTTAGTTACTGTAAGAAGTGCAGTTTTGTGCTAAGCCCTTGTCATATGGCTAAGATAACTTTTTCTTGTCCCAGTATGTCACTCCTGTTTTGCTAATGTGCTGCTAGACGCTTTTATTTTGCCTTCTGAGCATATATTGCTAGTATGTTTCAAACTCCAGCTCCTGAATTCCTTGTACTTGGAGCTCACTGTTGCTGCTCAAATTTGAGATTTTTAAAAGGCAGGTGGGCTAATAAAACCAGTGTTATGTGTCATATAAATTTGATAAGAAGGTTGGAAATGTCACCATATAAACAGAAAGATGGGGATTACAGAAATTTAGCTAAAAGATATAGCAAAATAACCAACCAAACATAGTCAACTACCATTTTACAGGTGTAACCCTAGCTAAGACCTTTTTGTTGGCTTAAAAGATGATACACATTAATTACAGAATAACTTGGTGTATCAGAGCCTGTTAAGTCATTTCAGGGAACTTGTCTGGGCATCACCAAGCAATAGAAGAAAAATCTGCTCCTGTATTAGCTAACCTTCCAACTATGTGTTATCTTCTGATCTCATGTATGTTGGCATGACCTTAAGCCTTCTGCTTCTTTGGAGATGTGTGTGGAAAGAATATGGAATTTAGGATGAAACAGGCCTAGACTCAAATCCTTACTGATTTTGTTGCTAGCTGTTTTAACTTTGGGCAGTTTGGTTTTCTGATCTTCAGCTACTTTATATGAAGTATGACATATACATACTTCATATGTCATATGAAGACAGTTTTCCAAGGCCACAGCTAGAAGTGGCTAATTTCTTATAATAAATAATATTGGCTAAAAATGCCTGGATGACCAAATATACGGTGTGCAGGTTTCTTTTAATGTCTATTTACTTTTGACTATTCAGCTATTTACAAAATTGTTTTGCCCATTATGTAAACATGTATTTTTGAGCACCAGCTATACTAAGTGAGGGGAATATGGAATTTATTTGGGGAGGCAAGATAGAGGCATGAAAAATCATACAAGGTAACATTTGTTAAGGGTCAGATGCTGGAGGAGATTAGAAGAGGGGGTGGTTATGGAGAGTTGGTTTGGAGGCTGCCATGGAAGAAAGGGATTTAGATAAGCAGAGGCTGGCCATAGCCTTCCGCTTTCCTCAACTGTAAAATGGAAACAGTACTGCCTCATAGGATTGTTATAAGGATTCAGTGAAATACAGTATCTGTAAAAGTATCTATGCACTTTGCTGTATGACACATAATATAACTGCTATTTTTGTTACTCTTCTAGACTGAATGTAAGTGGTTCCTTCTGTCATCTTAAAATTTTTTCCTCAACAGATGCCTGACTACTCCTTTAACTTGGAGATAACACATAGTTTTCATCTTAAATATCAACTGGTTATCTGGAACATAATGTTGAAAAAATTCTGGTCCATGCCTGGTTTCAGCAGGAAAGAATATGAACAGTTAGTGATCAGTTAGTGCTCCATTAGTGATGCCAAGGCAGGTGTAAAGTAGGCTGGAGGCCAGGAATGGTGGTGTATGGGTTGTTGGAGTAAGTGAAACGAGTATTTATCATCCTTACCTATAGTGCTGTTATCACCTAATTTTTTTCTAGCCCTCCTTTCACTTTTTCCTGTTAAACTCTGCAGTATAAATTGACAAGGTTCAGAAGTAGGATGCCAAGTTTAACCCTATATTTCTAGTTATTCAGTAAATATTTGCTGAATGGTTAACTAAATGAAGAAAATCCTAGCCCCAGATTAGACAAGAATTTGAGATAATAACCATTGCTCCAAAATATCTTTGTACATTATCCCATTTATATTCTAGGAAGCAGCTTTCATTTAAAACATACTTATATCCTCTACAAAGCTTAAGTTCTCAATGTGGTTTACTTGTATATATCAGGTTCTTTTTCTAATGGAAACCACCCACATGAGAAAACGAGAGTTTTAATTGGGGGAAGGGATGGGTTGGAAAAGAAAGGGCCATGTTTTTAATTGGGAAAAAGTTTAGATTTTAAGAAAGATGTGCCTGAATGGCTTTCAGCTCTGAGATGAGTGGGTTCCTGGGATGGTATAGTAGGGTTGCAAGGTGGTACAAAAATGGAAAGTATGCTGAAGATAAACAAAATTTTAATATTGAATGATAGGTATACAGTTGTAAAAACATTGAAAAATTTTCTTTGTAGTTATACTTTCTGCTCCCTTCTCTAATATTGTAGAGAGTTTTTCCACTTCTATTTGCAGTATTATTATATTGCCTTAGCGCTTCCTAGGTTGGCACTTGAATTTTGACCCATTTCATTCTCATCTTTACTCACCTTTTCTCTAAATCCTTTTCTTGCAGGTAACAAGTAGGGTATTCTAAATCTTTCCTGGGTACTATTAATTGGTGGTACTTCTTTGTCTCACCCAGCCACTTGAAGTTCTCCTGAAAGAAAAATAGTGGTTACAGCTTCTTTCTTACATCTGGTCTCTCCAAAGAAAGGATCTTGGTTTCAGAAAGAAAAGAAGGAATAGGAAAGTAGATGGTGGAAAGCGAAATTGTAAAATTCGCACTGGATGTCCTTTCTTACTTTCTGAAGGTTCTTGTACCTTTGAGTGTCTTACTATTAATATGTGGGTAAAGGCTTGTTTTTATAAAACTGCTTTATTATTTACTTGACTCTGTGTTTAAATAGTTCTTAAAACTCATGAAATGAGATTATATATTCTTGGTTGCACTCTGCATTTTAAAAATGGATTTAATGCCCTTAGTTATATGATATCAAGTTATAATTTTTTTTTTTATCGTAAGACCTATATTCCTGACCTTGGTGTTCAACTGTATTTAAAATGCTTCCTTTATTTTTGGTGTTAAGAAACAGAGTAGAAGGTACAGAGATTTTTCAGGCTTATTGCTAATACCAAGTAAATGGGAATGTCTGCTATTTAGTTGACTCATGAACAATGGGATTGCTACAGAAGGAAGACCTGATTCTAGATCAGAGTTATCATTGGGACATTTCATGATGTCAGCTTTAATAGAAAAGTTTAAAACAGTCTTTCTTATGCCTATTTCTTTTTTATCTAGCTTTTCATTTTTACATGGTCACAGTGTCTATTCTAGCTTGACAATTAATTTGTAATATAAAAGTAGTCTCTAAATCTGTTTGAAATCTACTGGTGACATATAATCCATTAATTAAATTTGCACCCGTTAGAAATGATAGAACTTTGTTGTAATAGAATAAGGAGCATGTGACAGTATGTCGTTCATTCTGTGAGTGGCATTGTGGCAATTGAAATAGTTTGACTTACAGTAAGAATCTTTTGTGCTTCAATGCATGAGCTACTGTGAAGATATGAGGAAGTGGGAAATAATGATCTGTGTCATGGTAAGTTCTGCTAATGATGGTCTCTTCAAAATACTGTTACTCATGGGACAATGGATTCCAAAGTGTCTATGTAAACTTTCAGTAGTCCTTTTTAGTTTTTCTGTTGTTTATGTGGAGGAATGACTGTACACATTTTCTTTAAATAAAAGTCTAGGGCAAGGAAACTAGTTTGTACTTGTAATCATGAGTTGTTGCTTACATTGCTGAGTTTTTGGTTTACAGTTGATTGTTCACTAAAGTAGAAGAAATATTTCAAGTACACATTTTCTCTGGATTAGGATTTAGCATGCTAATAAAGTAGATTAAAGATTGTTCCCTTACAGAGTGAGAAATTTTGATTTTCAATTTTATGAAAAGACTTTTGACTGACCCAGTGTCTTAGTCTATTCAGGCTACTGTAGCAAAAATATCGTATGTTGGGTGGCTTAAATCATAGACATTTGTTTCTCACAGTTCTTAAAGTTGGGAAATCCAAGAGCAAAGTGCCAGCAGATTCTGGTCTGGTGAGGACCTGCCTCCTGGTTCACAGATCTTCTCATTGTGTCTTCTCATGGTGGAAAGGGCAAGGGAACTCTCTGGGGTCTTTTTTATAAGGGCACTCATCCCATTCATGAGAGCTCCACTCTTATGACCTAATCACCCCACAGGCCCTACCTCCTAGTACCATCATATTGGAGGTTAGGATTGCAACATAAGAATTTTGGGGGATCACAAACATTTAGTCCATATCACCTAGTTTCAATTTCTAATTCCAGTTTGAACTTCAAGCCCATGTTTTGAATAGAGTCAAACTACGTAGACCATCTATTTCAAGTGATAGAGTAAGTGAATAAATGATATTCATATTCTCTTAATTTATTTTGGTATAGTCTTTTCCATGTTACATTAAAAACAAGATGAGGCTGCCATTGCTACTACAGGTTTTAGCCAATGCACTAAAACAAGAAAAAGAAGTAAGGGTTATTAATGGTGGAAGGGAAAAGAGAATTGTCATGAATTCTATGTAGTGTTTGTCTACGTAGAAAATTCAGAGATATGATCAGAAAACTACTTGAAAAATAGAGTTCTGCAAGATATCTTGTGGAATATAAGATCACTGAATAAAAATTAGCAGCTTTCCACTTATAGTTCTGGCAGTGTGGCAGACAATATTTAGAAAAACTCTTCCTGTAACAACATACCTTAAAATATTATGTGGAATATTTACAAAAAGTACTTTTCAATTCATGGCTGAGGGAAGTAAAAGAATTTCTCAGAACTTAGAAATAATAAGAAAGTGTGAGCTAATTGGTATAGGTGAGCATTGGAATTGATATTTTCTCAGATATTACCTGCTTATCCTTAGTGGCCTAGAGCCTATATTTTATAGGTCTGTGTATGAAGGAATGGAGATGACGTTTGGCACCTAAGGATGGAGGAAGTTTCAATGGAGAATCACCATGTAAAAGCTGAAAAGGATGGCATCCTTAATAAATGACCAATGAAATAACTCTTCCTTATGTTAGTGGTTTTGGGGATATATGCTAGACTTGCCCTCGGCTCTGGGTAGAATGCAAAAAAAAAAGAAGAAGAAAAAAAAAAAAAGAAAAGAAAAAGGGCAGATAAAGCAAAAGATTAGACACAACTAAAGAGGAAATTAGTTAACAAGAATGTAGATGAAAAGAAATACCCAGAAAGTAACATATAGGGAAGATTGGGGAAAAAAAATTAAAGTTTGAGAGACAGAGAGGATAGCATGAATAGGTCCATCATAGGTCTAATCAGAGTTCTAGAAGGAGATAATGGAGAAAATGTGACAGAGGCAATAAAGAGATAATGGTTGAGCGTTTTCCAAGATAGGACTAAAATTTAGGAAAATAATAGCATATAAATTGGTCTGGGAGGGAGAGTGATTAGACTTTAAGCATTCAAAGGGGAAAGGATAGGGATATTGATTAACTTTATACTTTAAATGGTTGTTTAAATTACCAGGTAATCATTTTAAGAATAGAAACGGACTGTATGATTTCTATTTTAAAAGAGGAAAAATGTAATGAGGGAAAGAATCACAATAGAAAAATAAGGCTACCCCCCAAAAAAGTTAGGCAAAGGGAAAGTACAAAACAGAATAGTAGATATGAATTCAAATGAATCAGCAATATAAATATTAATATTATACAACTCTTCAGTTAAAAGAATAATCTTGTAAGACAGGAAAAAACAAAACCAAACTAAAACAAAAACAATATCCAGGTAGATTAAAGCTATTTAGAAGAAGAGATGTGCCTAAAACATAAAAATTTACATAGGTTAAATGTTAAAGGATTGAAAATGATAAATCAGGGAAAATGAAAGTGAATGTAATGTTAATAGACAAAATAGACTTTAAAGACGTTTAAAGCAAAAGTATTACTGAAAGTGAGGAATTACTATCTATAAAAAAAACTTGCTTTAATGGCTATATATAGACTCTTCTTTTAGAGTACCCCTGGAACATTTGTAAAAATTGACCATGTGCTAGCCCATGAAACATGTTTCAGTGAATTTCAGAGATTAGTATCATTCAGACCACATTCTCTAATTTTCACACAATTAATTTCAACATTTATAACAGAATAGTAACTCAAAACATCTACACATTTGGAAATTGTTAGAAAACAATTAGAAATTAGAAAACAATTAAAAAATTAGAAAAACAATTTCTAAATAACTCATGGTTGAAAGAAGAAATAATGGAAATGAAAACGTGGGATAAAGCTAAAATAATATTTAGAGATAAATGAATAGTCATGTTTATATTTAGAAAGAAGAAAGGCTGAAAATAAGATAGTTGTTTAACTTAAGAAGTTAGAATAATGCAAAAAAACCAAAGAAATTAGAAGGAAAGAAAGGATTAAGAGCAGAAATTAATGAATTTGAAAACAGAGATACGGTAGAGAGGACCAACAGAACAAAAAAAAATGTTTTAAAAACTAGTAAATTAGACAAATGCCTGGCAAGATAGAATTAAAAAAGAAGAGAGACAACCTATAAATAAATTGGAAATAAAGAAGGGACTTGACAGATACAACCATTGGTTTCAAATATGAGAGAATGTTTGGACAACTCTTTGCCTATGTATTTGAACATTTTCTTGAAATAGGTAATTCCTGGAAAAATATATATCACCAAAACAGATTCAAAAATAAATAGAAAGTCTGTATTATTCCATACTTGTTAAAAAATGGAATCAGTAGTTAAAAATCTTATTACCATGAACATAGCAAGCCAACATTCAAGAAACTAATAATTCTAATCTTACACAAACTCACTCATGGAATAGAAAAATATCTAATACTTAAAAAATATTTATTTTATTATTTATTTATTTATTTTGGCTGCACCAGGTCTTAGTTGCAGCATTCAGCATGTGGGCTTCTTAGTTGTGACATGCATGTGGGGTCTAGTTCCCCGACCAGGGATTGAACCCAGGCCACCTGTATTGGGAGCATGGAGTCTTACCCACTGGACTAGCAGGGAAGTCCTTATAATTCTTTACAACCTTGTTTATGAGGCTAGTTAAACCTTAGAAGCCTAGAATGAAAAGGGAAGATTATAGGACAGTTTCCCTAGTTAATGTCTATAAAAAGACTTAAGCAAATATTAGCAAGCCAAACTCAGCATTATATAAGGCAACTATATTGTGATTAAATTGGGTTCAATATAGAGAAGCAAGTTTGGTTCAACATTAGAAAAAATTTGTTAATGTAGCTTACCATTTTAGCAGATTAAAAGAGAAAAAGTATATTATATTTTATTATAATTCAGAAAGATGCTGAAAAAGCATTCTACAAAACCCAACAACCATTTATGATCAAAATTCTTCTTGAGCTAGGAATAAAAGGGAATTTTAGTTAACCTGATACAGTGTAATTCTAAAAAATATATAGCAGGAATCATACTCACTGGTGAACTATTAAAAGCATTCCATTTAAAATTATGAATAAGAGAAGGAGGCTGGTATCACAGCTTTCATTTAACATTATAGAGGCCCTCTTAACCTGCAAAATAAGTTCAAACACATGCTAACACACATGAATAAGATATTACATAAATAAAGCAAGCTGTCATTATTTGCATAAAATATCATTTACATAGAAAATTTTTTAAAAAATCTGTAGAAAAAATATTAAAATGAACACAGGAATTTAGCAGGGTGGCTAAATATGATTAATATATGAGAAAATTAAATTTCTATGTACTAGCAATGAAGAGTTAGAAAATGCAGTTTCAGAAAAGATACTGCAGGGAACTCTGCTCACTGCTCCGGGGCGACCTAAATGGGAAGAAAATCCAAAAGAGGGGGGATATATGCATACATATAGCTGTACACTTTCACTTTGCTGTATAGCAGAAACTAATATTGTAAAAGAACTATACTCCAATAAAAATTAATTTTAAAAAAGTTATATAGAAATGAAAAAAAAAAGAGATTCAACCTTTTCTTTAAAGTGTCACCTCCTTCATAAGTTTGTCCCATTCTCTTTAATTGAAATTTAAGTTTTCCTCATTGGCCAATAGTAGTTTGTTTTCATATTTGTAAGATTATATCTTAAAACAGTTATCTCATAATTGATTGCATTTATTCCTATCTCCTCCCATTTAACTTTAAATGTCATTCAGGGCTATGCAGACAGATTAAGCCTCTTTATTTTTTTATTTTATTTTTTAAAATTAATTTATTGACTGCATTGGGTCTTTGTTGCTCTGGGCAGGCTTTCTCTAGTTGGGGTGAGTGGGGGCTACTCTTCCTTGCGGTGCACAGGCTTCTCATTGCAGTGGCTTCTCTTGTTGCAGAGCACAGGCTCTAGGCCCATGGGCTTCAGTAGTTGTGGCACATGGGCTCAGTAGTTGTGGCACACGGGCTTAGTTGCTCCACGGTATGTGGGATCTTCCCGGACCAGGGATTGAACCCATGTCCCCTGCATTGACAGGCGGATTCTTAACGACTGTGCCACCAGGGAAGCCCCAGAATAAGCCTTTTTAAAATTTGACCACTGCCTCTCCTGTCTGCTGGAGTGAGCCCCATTAGAACAGGGACCGTATCTCTGATGTTCAGTTTTACCAGGGCCTGTCCTGGTCTCTAGCACTTAGGAGTTATAAAGTAAATTTTTGTCTAATGAATGTGTAAGTGCTCTCATGAATTGGAATTTTGGCTTATATCAATATGGGGCAAGAGTAATATGGGGTATACTTTTAATTTCCTTGGGTTTAAAAAGTGGAAGAAGAGTTCAGAACGTATCAGGAGAGACTTGATTGTTGCTATTATTATTATTATTTATCAACATTGAAAATTTTTTTGCTAAATCCTTGGTGAATATACTGGATGGTATCCCATTTTATATCAACTAGAGATTTTAGTATAGATTGATGTATATGTTAATTTTTATAATAAACTTCATATAGATCATAAAAAAAGCTACAAATAGCTTCAGAGATACAGGATAGGAACAAACCTAACTAAAAATTTGCAAATTTCATATGGAAAAAAATTCTAAAATTTTATTGCGAGATTTAAAAACTGTCAATAAATGGAAAACAAATCATGTTCATGAATAGGAAGACTAAATTTTATAGAAATCTCAGTTCTTCCTAACAGTCTTGAAAATTCATTCAAAATTCTACTTGTCAAAAGTGATGACCAAGTTGAATTTACAAATTATAAAGGTGAGCAAAGGGCCTATGAATAGGTAAGACATTCCTAAGGAGAGAGAAAAGGTAGGGGACTTGCTCTGCCAGATAAGAGGACTTATTATAAAGCTGCAGTATATGCCCTGTTTGGTATTGGTTCAAGGATAGGCACATAAACTAGTAGAACTGAATAGATATTCCAGGAGCAGACTTATACATATATGGAAACCTGATTTATGACAAGGCTAGCATTGCAGATTATTGATGGTGGGACAATTTATTATACACATGGAAATAAAGAAATGGATACTCACACTACACATAGAAATTAATTTCAGATGGGTTAGGACTTAGATATAAAATACAAAACTATAAAGGTTTAGAAGACAATATAAGATACTATCTCAATGACTGTATTAGTAAAGGCTTTCTTAAACAAGACCCCAAAGGATAGACCATAAAGGAAAAAATTGATTAATTTGATTACATAAAAAGTAAGAACTTCTGTTATTCAAAGGACATTATAGAGGGTCCAGCAGAGCCTTGTTCAAGATTTTGAACTCAAATGCCTAGTGCATTTGATTAATGTATTTGATATTTGCACAAGTGGAAAATAGTTCAGGAACAAATCGCTAATAAATACGTAGAAAATGAAGGAAACACATACATGCTGCACAGAGATCTTCTTATCAGTTCAGGGAGACAAAGGAAAAATAATGTTGTGTGCTATATTGCTCAGCTATTAATATTTACATGATTAATAAAAATTGTGATAATTGCATTGGGAAGATGGGTGCATGAAAAGTGTGCCTATGTTTCTGAAAAAGAGCTAAATACTTTAATATGTCATGAGATAACTAAATGCTGTCAAACTATTGGTTTGGTAGATTAGCTAATCGTATTGTATCAACATTAATTTCCTTGTCATAATTGTACTATGGCTATATAAAATATTAACATTAGGGAAAGCTAGATGAAGGGCTTATGAGGACTTTGGCTATATTTTTATTTATTTTTTTTAATTTTTTGGGGGTACACCAAGTTCAATCATCTGTTTTTATACACATATCCCCGTATTCCCTCCCTTCCTTGACTCCCCCGCCTCGAGTCCCCCCAACCCTCCCCGCCCCAGTCCTCTAAGGCATCTTCCATCCTCAAGTTGGACTCCCTTTGTTATACAACAACTTCCCACTGACTATCTATTTTACAGTTGGTAGTATATATATGTCTGTGCTACTCTCTCGCTTCGTCTCAGTTTCCCCTTCACCCCCTGCCCCCTCCCAAACCTCGAGTTCTCCAGTCCATTCTCTGTATCTGTGTCCTTGTTCTTGTCACTGAGTTCATCAGTACCATTTTTAGATTCCGTATATGTGAGTTAGCATACAATATTTGTCTTTCTCTTTCTGACTTACTTCACTCTGTATGACAGACTGTAGTTCTATCCACCTCATTACATATAGCTCCATCTCATTCCTTTTTATAGCTGAGTAATATTCCATTGTATATATATGCCACATCTTCTTTATCCATTCATTTGTTGATGGGCATTTAGGTTGCTTCCATGTCCTGGCTATTGTAAATAGTGCTGCAATAAACATTATGGTACAAGTTTCTTTTGAGGTTATGGTTTTCTTTGGGTATATGCCCAGGAGTGGGATTACTGGATCATATGGTAGTTCTATTTGTAGTTTTTTAAGGAACCTCCAAATTGTTTTCCATAGTGGCTGTACCAACTTACATTGCCACCAACAGTGCAGGAGAGTTCCCTTTTCTCCACACCCTCTCCAACATTTGTGGTTTCCAGATTTTGTGATGATGGCCATTCTGATCGGTGTGAGGTGATCCCTCATTGTGGCTTTGACTTGCATTTCTCTGATGATGAGTGATGTTGAGCATCTTTTCATGTGTTTGTTGGCCATCTGTATGTCGTCTTTGGAGAAATGTCTATTTAGGTCTTCTGCCCATTTGTGGATTGGCTTATTTGCTTTTTTGGTATTAAGCTTCATGAGCTGCTTGTATATTTTGGAGTTTAATCCTTTGTCCGTTGTTTCATAGGCAACTATTTTTTCCCATTCTGAGGGTTGCCTTTTAGTCTTGTTTATGGTTTCTTTCGCTGTGCAAAAGCTTTTAAGTTTCATGAGGTCCCATTTGTTTATTCTTGATTTTATTTCCATGATTCTAGGAGGTGGGTCCAAAAGGATGTTGCTTTGATGTATGTCATAGAGTGTTCTGCCTATGTTTTCCTCTAGGAGCTTTATAGTGTCTGGCCTTACATGTAGGTCTTTAATCCATTTGGAGTTTCTTTTTGTGGATGGTGTTAGGAAGTGTTCTAATTTCATTCTTTGACATGTTGCTGTCCAATTTTCCCAGCACCACTTATTGAAGAGGCTGTCTTTTTTCCATTGTATATTCTTGCCTCCTTTGTCAAAGATAAGGTGCCCATATGTGTTTGGGCTTACTTCTGAGTTCTCTATTCTATTCCATTGATCTTCCTTTCTATTTTTGTGCCAGTACCATACTGTCTTGATCACTATGGCCTTGTAGTATAGTTTGAAGTCAGGAAGCCTGATTCCTCCAACTCCATTTTTCCTTCTCAAGATTGCTTTGGCTATTCGGGGTCTTCTGCGTTTCCATACAAATCGTAAGATTTCTTGTTCTAGTTCTGTGAAAAATGCCATTGGTAATTCGATCGGGATTGCATTGAATCTGTAAATTGCTTTGGGTAGTACAGTCATTTTCACGATGTTGATTCTTCCAATCCAGGAACATGGTATAGGACTCTGGCTATATTTACAACTTTCTGTAAGCCTAAGATTAATTCATCATAAGAAGTTAAAAAAAATCAGTTAAGAGTTGTTAGCTCTGGAGAGTAAGAAATGAGAGAGGGTTGGGGGATTACTGACATTTAGTAATAATTTTTAGTATTACTAAATAGTATTTATAGTATTATTTAACTTTTTATTATTTATAGTATTATTTAACTTTTTAATTGGTATGCCTATATAACTGAAGAGAATAGAAAGTAGAAAATAGTGCCGAGCACACTGGAGGAAAGTTATTACTTTGTAAATTTAACTTTGATGCTTTGGAAAGAATTGACAAAATTATGTGGAAAAGAGTATTGTTGTCAAATTAGCTATGGGAGAGATTGAGCTTGTTAGTTTAGTCAGAAGTTAAAGAGGGAAACCATAAAAAAAGTGTATATTCTTAAACATTTTATTTTAGCTTGGAACATAAAAATGCATACTTATTCACCAATCTTTTAATGAAGGGCACTAGCTTTTTTTGTGTGTAGGGATCCAATGAATAGAGTTCAGTAATGGATTTCTTATATAAACCATGCCTGTATGTTTTATACATAAGTTTAAATTTCAGTCTCTTTAAAGAGGAGAAAGAACCTAAAGAACATTTGATAAAATCTGAATACATAATCCTGCTGGATTTTTATAGTTTTGCCCTAAACTTTTAGCCCAGTACTAGTCCAAGTTACATAGGGTAGGAGGGCTTCTAGTGTACTTTGTTATGGTGAAGAAGTAGGATATTGGTAGCAAGAATGACTGGGGATGTGGCTACATAGATAGTTTGAAAAAAGAAACTGTATATTTTACAATAACCTTTTGCTATGTGAAGTGTATTTTCTTTGTTTTGTATTGAGTATAAGCAGTACCTTGGTTTTCTCTTGAGATTAATGCAATTTCTTGTCTCAGATTACAAAGTAGAGGTGTTTTTTTTTTTCTTCTTTTTTATTGTGGTAAAAACCACATAATGTAAAATTTACCCTCTTGATCCTTTTTAAGTGATCAGTGTTATTAAATACATTCATAATGTTGTGCAGCCATCACTACTAGCTGTCTCCATAGTTCTTGTCATCTTGGTTTTTTTGACTTGCACATTTTTATTCATAATAGCCTCAAATAGAAAACTACAGGTGAATGGGTAAATAATTTTGGGTATATTCATGTAATGAGTACTACTTAGCAATAAAATGAAATGAACTAACAGCATGCAGCAACATACATGTATCTCACAGTTATCACGCTGAAAGAACTGGACACTAGAACATATATAGTATAAGTCTAGAGGCAAAATTACTCACCAGTGACAGAGATCACATTCAGTGGTTTCCTGAGGCAAGGGGAATATTGGTGTGGGGCACAGAATTCTGCAGCAGTGGAAATGTTCTGAGTTTCGAAGGGACAGTGGTTACATGAGTGTGTATACATTTGTCAAAGGCATTCAGATGATGTGTTTAAAATGTATGTAAATTATACCTCAATAAAGTTAACTTAAGAAAGAAAGACTACTGGCTTAGAAGAGAATATGCATTAAAAAAGAAAAATTCCTCCATCTTGGTTTCTCTCCTCCACAATATTTTCTGTAACCAGTGCTTATTTCAGGAAGTTTATATCCTGTTATGTTTTCCTTAGTTGCAAGGTAGATTTTGTTCATAAAAGCCAAGTAGAAGAAAATTATTGTGCTTTAAAATAAAGCTATTAAGAATTTTTAAGCAATCTTACTTGTCATCTTGTAAAACTGAAACACTCTACCCATTAAACAATAACTCTCCATTGCCACTTTCCCCTGCCTCTGGCAACCACCATTCTACTTTCTATCTCTATCATTTTGACTGCTTTCAGTATCTCATATAAGGGGAATCATACAGTATTTCTCTTTTTGTGGCCAACTTATTTTACTTAGCATAATGTTCCCATGGTCTATCCATGTTGTAGCCTGTGTCAGAATTTTCTTCCTTTTTAAGGCTAACATTCCACTGCATATCTATACCACATTTAGCTTATCCATTCATTCATTAATGGACACTTGGGTTGTTTCCACATTTTGGCTATTGTGAATAGTGCTGCTATGAACGTGAGTATACAAATCTCTCTTTAAGACACTGATACCCTGCTTTCAATCCTTTTTCCAACCCTGCTTTCAATCCTTTTTTCAGCCCTGCTTTCCAAGAAGTGGAATTGCTGGATTGTATGGCAATTCTATTTTTAATTTTTTGAGGCACTCATATTATTTTCCATAGCATTTCCATTTTCCATTCCAATGAACAGCGCACAAGGGTTCCCATTTGTCTATATCCTTGCCAACTGTTTTTATTTCCTGTGGAGTTTTTTTTGTGTGTGTGTGTGTGGTTTGTTTTTGTGTTTTTTTGATGGCAGCCATCCTAATAGTGTGAGGTGGACTCTCATTGTAAATTTTTTTAAAGAACTTTTATTGAGATACAGTTAAGGCAGTAAACAGCATATATTTACAGTTTGGTACGCCGATCTCCCAATTCATTCCCCACCAACCCTCCTCGCTTTCCCCACTTGGTGTCCATATGTTTATTCCCTACATCTGTGTCTCTATTTATGCCTTGCATTTCCTCTTTCATAGTTGTTAGCATTTGCCTTATGTATTGAGGTGCTCCTATATTGGGTGCATATATATTTATAATTGTTATCTCCTCTTCTTTGATCCCTTGATCTTTAGGTAATGTCCTTTCTTGTCTCTTGTAACATTTTTTATTTTAAAGTCTTTTTTATCTGATATGAGTATTGCTACTCCAGCTTTCTTTTGATTTTCATTTGCATGGAATATCTTTTTCCATCCCCTCACTTTCAGTCTGTATGTGTGCCTAGGTCTGAAGTGGGTCTCTTGTAGAAAGCATATATAAAGGTCTTGTTTTTGTATCCATTCAGCCAGTCTTGTGTCTTTTGATTGGTGCATTTAGTCCATTTACATTCAAGGTAATTATCGATATGTGTATTCCTATTACCATTTTCTTAACTGTTTTGTTTTTGTTTTTGTAGGTCCTTTTCTTCTCTTATGTTGCCAGCTTAGAGAAGTTCCTTTAGAATTTGTTGTAGGGCTGGTTTGGTGGTGCTGAATTCTCTTAGCTGTTGCTTGTCTGTAAAGCTTTTGATTTCTCCGTCAAATCTGAATGAGATCCTTGCTGGGTAGAGTATTCTTGGTTGTAGGTTCTTCCCTTTCATCATATGAAATATATCATGCCACTCCCTTCTGGCTTGCAGAGTTTCTGCTGAGAAATCAGCTGTTACCCTTATGGGAGTTCCCTTGTATGTTATTTGTCATTTTTCCCTTGTTGCTTTTAATAACTTTTCTCTGTGTTTAATTTTTGTCAATTTGACTACTATATGTCTTGGCATGTTTCTCCTTGGGTTTATCCTGCCTGGGACTCTCTGCACTTCCTGGACTTGGGTGGCTATTTCCTTTCCCATGTTAGGGAAGTTTTCAACTATAATCTCTTCCAGTATTTTCTCGGGTCCTCTCTCTCTCTTTTCTCCTTCTGGGACCCCTATAATGCGAATGTTGGTGCATTTAACATCGTCCCAGAGGTGTCTTAGGCTGCCTTCAGTTCTTTTCATTCTTTTTTCTTTATTCTTTTCTGCATCAGTAATGATCACCATTCTGTCTTCCAGCTCACTTATTCGCCCTTCTGCCTCCATTAATCTGCTACTGGTTCCTTCTAGTGTATTTTTCATTTCAGTTATTGTGTTGCATATCTCTGTTTGTTTGCTCTTTAATTCTTCTAGGTCTTTGGTAAACTTTTCGCTCTTTGCATCCAGTCTTTTTTCAAAGTCCTGGATCATCTTCACCATCATTATTCTGAATTCTTTTTCTGTATCTATCTTTCTTTGGCTGTGGTTTTCAGTTCCACAAGATGAAATACTGCTGATAGTGCTTGATACTGCTGTCTGCTCTCTTGTGGAGGAAGCTCTCTCTCATTGTAATTTTGATTCACATTTCCCTGTTGATCAGTGATGTTGAACATTTTTTCATGTGCTTATTGGCCATTTGTATATCTCCCTTGGAGAAATATCTATTCACTTCCTTTGCCCATTTTTGAATTTTGTTATTGTTGTTGAGTTTTAAGAATTCTGTCTATATTCTAGGTATTAATCTCTATAAGATATATGATTTACAAATATTTTCTCCCATTCTTTGGGTTGCCTTTTCACTCTGTTGATATTGTCTCCAGATGCACAACATTTAAAAACTTTTATGAACTCCAATTTGTCTGTTGTTATTTTTGTTGCCTATGTCTTTGATGGTGTATCCAAGAAATCCTTGCCAAATCCAATGACATGAAGCCCTTGTTATGTTTTCTTCTAAGAGCTTTATAGTTTTTGCTCTTACATTTAGGCCTTTGATCCATTTAAAGTTAATTTTTTGTCTGTGGTGTTAGGTAAGGGTCCAATTTCATTCTTTTGCATGTAGATATCCAATTTTCCCAGCTTTTCCCCCATTGATTGATCTTGGCCTCTATGTGAAAAAATCATATGACTGTAAATGTGAGGGCTTATTTCTGGACTGTCTGTTCTATTTCATTGGTCTATAGGTCTGCCTTTATGCCAATACCACACTGCTTTGATTGCTGTAGCTTTGTAGTAAGTTTTAAAGTAAGATGTATGAGTCCTCAAGCTGTGTTCTTCTTTTTCAAGATTTATTTGCATATTTGGGATCCCTTAAGAGTCCATTTGAATTTTAGGATGGATTTTTTTATTTCTGCAAAAAATGGTATCAGCATTTTGATAGGGTTGCATTGAATCTGTGTGGCTTTGGTAGTATTGACATCTTAATATTAAGTCTTCCAGTTAATGAACATGGAATGTGTTTTCATTCATTTATGTCTTCTTCACTTTCTTTCAGTAATGTTTTCAGTTTTCATTTTACAAGTCTTTTACCTCATTGATTAAGTTAATTCCAAAGTATTTATTCTTTTTGATGCTGTTATAAATGGGATTTTCATAATTTCCTTTTCAGATTGTTCATTGTTAGTGCATAGAAATGAATTGATTTGTGTATTTTGACTTTGTATCCTCTACCAGATTTTTTTATTAGCTCCAGTAGTTTTTTGTGGAATATTCAGGGTCTTATATGTAAGATCATAACATCTGTGAAAAGAGAAAACTTTACTTCTTCCTTTCCAATTTGGATACTGATTATTTCTTTTATTGCCTCATTGCTCTGGCTATCACTTTCAGTATTATGTTGAATAGAAGTGGCAAAAGTGGGCATCCTTGTCTTGTTCCTGGTCCTAGAGGAAAATCGTTTACTCTTTTACCACCGAATATGATGCTTGCTGTGAGTTTTTCACATTTGGCTTTTACTATGTTGAGATACAAAATAGAGTTTGCTACTTTTTTGGATTCTTATATTTTTCAAAATTTTCAAGTAGAGGAAAGAAATAACTGTGTGTGTGTGTTTGCAAATATACATGTATACACATACTAGATAAGCATATATATATAATTTGTATATCTATATATATGAATAAACCAGGTGGACAAAATTACTTATTGAAGCTATTTTTTAGAACATTTGAAAATTGTAGACAGTGTTTCTTAATAAAACTATATCCCATGTATTTTTAGATGTTGCATCTATTGGGTGTATTAATTCTATGCTTGGTATAATGTTTACACTGTTGCAAATTGAGGTGAATTAGTTGAAAGTTAAAGAGTAGCAAGATGAGTAGCTTATTTATATTTTTAATTTGACACTCTCTGATAAAGAAACAGGCAGTATGTTTATGTATTTTGACTTACTCTCCTAAAAGATTTTTTTTTTCTTTTATTTCAGGCAACTTAATGCGGCCTCTTTTGAATTATGGTATTGCTTGGTGAGTGTAATTTTTTTACTTTATGTTACTTTTCAGAATAATATTGATTAACTTATGTAAATTACTTGTATTTTTGGTTTCCTATTGCAGTATGTCCATGGGCTTCCTGGTTGAAGAGACTGAACCCATTGTTTGGAGAGGCCTTATGGTAATGTCAGCCATTGAGAAACTGTTGAGGCAGGTAAGAAAATTGCATTAAGTATCATTTTATTACTGGCACACTGTGGTTAATATTTTCTGATTGGAGAGTTGTTAAAATTTGCAGTCAGGTTTGAGATGTTTTGCGAAAGAACACAGTTGATAGACTGAATTTGTCCTGAGTTGTGTGGCGCCAAGACCAAATTTCACTGTCACATGATTGATTCTTTCCCATTGTTTATTAGTACTAAAATCTAATGTCTTATTTTATATTGTTCTGTTTCTCTTTTCAGACTCTGTAGAGTCTACAGTAAGACGAGGAAATCTATTTTATAAGTAATGTACCTTCTTTAGATTTATGGTTAATTTCGTTGTGGCCAATATTGAGTTATAAGGGCAGTGTAGAAATTCCTCAGATGTAGAAAAAATTATATAAACTGCAGTGCTTATGATTTAAAATTGCTTCAGAGCAAAATGAAATTTTATTTTACTCTGAGTACATATGGCTACATATTTATATATATAGTATCTGTCCAATCAACTTTAATTTGTCCTTAAGGAAGAGAACAGTTGATTGGGTAATCTAAAAATATCAGATGGGCTCTATGTTATTTATAGGAATAAATTTTATTTTCTTAGTAGCTGTAAATTTATAGTTAATTTTGTTCTAGATAAATATTATAAGTACTTTGGATTTTCTCCACTGACTTACAACAGTTACCCCTTATTTATTCATGTTTTACTTTGGGTCAGGCACCATGGCATAGCTTGACAGTTCTAATCATAGATGTTCCTATATTCATTTCCAGTTGTGAAAGTAAGTAGATATAATATGTCTTGAACTCTGAAACTCT
Organism: Hippopotamus amphibius kiboko; assembly: GCF_030028045.1. Taxonomy (NCBI): domain Eukaryota; kingdom Metazoa; phylum Chordata; class Mammalia; order Artiodactyla; family Hippopotamidae; genus Hippopotamus; species Hippopotamus amphibius. The sequence goes on along the minus strand of NC_080187.1, from coordinate 164,938,523 downwards.
TCTTTTTTCATCGTAACACCTCATCTTTTTTCTGCTGCTTGGGTTCTGATAAATGTGCTCTTTGATCTTTGGTCCCAGAATCCTCCTATTTTCCCAGCACATTTAAGTCTCATGGCTGCATTTCTTCCTCTTTTACACTCGGATCCCGTAGTTGGTTATTTCAGTTATACTCCTAACAACACCCTGTCCATTCAAATTCCTTTGTGATCTTGACCTTTATTTCTGTGGATTAAACCAGCCTTTATTTTTTTAAAGGAAATTCTAAAGCAATCTTTATTCAGTTTATACTTAAAGTCAGAGTCAATGGAAATTTGGAATTACCAGAAGGAGAATTCTGATTTTAATATTGTTGACTAAAAAAAATGTACAACCTGTAAAGTTGAGAATTGTTTTATTTGGCGGACAAAACTGAGGACTTAATCCCAGGACGCAGTCTCTCAGATAACTCTAAGGGACTGCTTTGAAGAGGTAAAGGAGGAGCCAGGATGTATAAGAGTTTTTGCAGCAAAGACCAGGTAGTCAGAACATCAAAAGATTACTGTTAATTAAAGAGAATCACACATCTCAAGGAATTGAGTGCTTGTCTATATATGGGAAGATGCGAGAGTCTCAGCTCACTAAAATCATTCCTTTGCTATTTGGGGCCCTCAGTTATCTGGGGCCAGTATCCTGTGCTTTCTCATCCAGAATTTCTTCAAGGTGCACCATTAGAGTTGGCTGCAGAGGCTGACTGCTAGATGGTGGGCATTCTGTTTCTATCCTGAGTTCCCTCAGGGATAAACGTCTGGGAGGCTCTAATGGGATGGCTTGATGGCTGCAGCATCCTTTGTTTACTGATATAGCAGGCAAAATTTTTTCATTGGCAATATTAATTTCCCCCCTTCTATGTTAGTGTTAGAATTCTCAACAGGAAATGATTCAGAATTCCTCCTAAGGCTTTGTGGATGACCACAGCAAGGTGGAAATACTTTCACTTTCCACAGTGATCAGACACTTAGTCAGTGAAGAGATCCAAGTCAGTGAGAAGAGACACAGAAATCCAGGCCAAGGCTGATGTTCCCAGCTCAGGGGTATAGAATCCCCATAGCCCATGCCCAGCAAGGGGTGAGCGAGTTCTCTCTTTTCTGTCCTTTTAAAATCTCAGGTATCCTTTTAAATCTCAAATTGCAACAGGGGACAGAAGTGTCTCTGCAAATGAGTTCCTGAGCCTGGAAGAGAGAGCAAGTGTGCACCTGCCCTTAGGAGAGGGGCAAAAGGAGTTTCCCACAGAATGAGATTAAACCTATAATTCAAATAATTAAGCTGCAAAAGGATTACACCTGAAGCTCACACTTAGATTTAGTACCTGCTTCTATAAACAAAAAAAAGTTTTGAGACCAGAGGTGAAAAGATCAAAAGTCTGAAGGAATCAGAAGTATATTATTTTTTTATTTTGTGGGGTGTTGGGGAAGGGAAGAGGGGCAAAATCCCAATTCTGTATTCTCAATGTCCCACCATAACCTAGCCTCTTTTATCTACTGCTGAATACTGTTGGAGAATGTAGAATAATTGTGTTAATTGCTGGCATCATACATTTTTGATTTCTGACTTTAGCCATGCTTTCAACACTTGAGTCATCTAATTTAATTTATTGTTCTTCTCAACATTTATTAAATGCTCAGCTTAAAAATATTTAGGAAATTTGGTAGTTTGGCAGAGGACCTAGTGATAAGTGCTGTTTCTGGTGATAAGGACCTTTCTGATAAGTGCTGAAGATACATTTTTAGCAAACATACTACAAAATATCAGAATGAATGTCAGGGGTGACAAAATGAATCTATTATTTTATTGGGATACTTAGAGGATACCTAGAGTATCCTCTAGCATATTAGGATATTGGACTGCATGTTTGCCGTACAGTCTTTTGTAAAGTTGCTTCTGTCATCTGCACATTTTAATAGGAGTTGAAAGCCGATATTTTCAGATAGTACTGTAACCAGTGCTAATCATCTGAGCTGTTAATTAAGGAGTGTTTTGTTTTTGTTTTGCTTTAGAAAACAGATCAGCATTTGGTAAATTTAACACCCTTTGTGAAATGGATAGATGCTCTGAATAGCAGTGGATTGTGGAAGGTACCTGATTCATTGGCTGATTTTAAAAAAATTAAATATAACACATATACAGAAGAGGGTACAGATCATAAGTGTCCAGATACATGGATTGTCCCAGAGTGAAAACACCTTTATCCTCATCATTCAGGACAAGATAAATAGAATACCAGTGTTCCAGAAGCTCTTCTCCTGTCCCTTCCCAGTTACTGTTTTGTGGGGAGATGATAAATACTTGTGGTCAGTCTGCCATCTTGAACTGGAATCTGTTTTAAAGTTTTTTTTTGCTCTTTCTTACAGTATTTTATTGAGTTAAACGTATAAGATGCATAGGTCTAACATGTGGAGTTCAATGATTTTTGATAAATATATATGACTATGTAACCATACCCCAATCAAGATAGAGAACATTTCTATCCCCCTAGAAAGTTTCCTTGGGCTCCCTTGTATTCAGTCTCACACCCATAGGCCATCATTGTTGTAATTTCTATCACCATAAATGAGTGCTCTTATACTTCGTATAAAGGGGACCTTATAGTATGTAGCCTTTTGTATCTGGTTTCTTTTTCTTAGTCTAGTGCTTTTAAAGTTATCCTTGTTGCATGTATCAGTAGCTGAGTCCTTTTTATTGCTGGGTAGTATTCCTTTGCATGAATATAACCCAGTACAGTTTGTTCTTCTGTTGATAGACATTTGGGTGGTCTCCAGTTTTTGGCTATTATGAATAATGCAGCTATAACTACTTGTACATTGTTCATAACAGTTCCTATTGCTTCACATCTTTGTCAACTTTTGTGTTGTCATTCTCTTCACTGGTGGGTGTAAAATGATATCTTCTGATGGTTTTAATTCGTGCTTCCCTAATGGTCAGTGATTAAGCCTCTTTTCATGTGCATGTTAGATATTGCTATATCTTCGTTCATGAAGTGTATGTTCAAGTGTTTCACTCTCTTTTTTTTTGGGCGGGGGGCTCGTTTTTCTTCCTGTAGTTGTGCAAGAGTTTTAATATATTCTGGCTATGAGTCCATTGTCAGATACATGTATTTCTCACAGTCTGTGGCTTACCTTTTGATGAGCTAAAGTTTTAAATTTTCATAAAATCCAGTTTATCAAAAAAGAATTTTCTTTAATGCTTGATGCTTTTTGTGTCCTCTCTAGGAAATCTTTGCCTATCTACCCCAAGGTTGTAAAGATATTCTCGTGTATTTTTTTACCTTAAAGATTTATAGGTCTGGCTTGTATATCTTGAATTAATTTTTGTGTGTGAAGTGAGATAATAATCAAGGTTTATGTTTTTTCATAGTTGTGTCATAATAGAAAATATATTTATTCTTTGTTCTTGGGTCCTGACACAAAGCTCCTAAAACCCTTGAAATTTCCTGAGTGATAGGATTGTCCTTTGTCATTCATAAGGAGCCCCTTTTTGAGCACAGCTAGTTCATGCTAGTAAGGTTACTTAGGGTGGGACCCCTAGATAGCCTCAGGATGGGACTGGTCACCAGGAAGGCCAAGTATTTAGAGGGTTAGAGTTTTCAGCCTCACCTACTGACCTCTGGGAAGGGGAAGTGGGGTGAGCTGCAGATTAAACTCTGTGAAAACTCTTGAACAAGATTTGATGAGCTTCTGGCTTGTAAAACTAATCCACATGTCGGGTGAGTTGTGTACTCTAGTTCCATGGGGACAGAAGCTCCTGTGCTCAGGGCCTTTCTGAACCTTGTCCTGTGTACTTACCTCTTCATCTGGCTGTTCATCTATATCCTTTATAATACCCTTTATAATAAACTGGTAAACATAAGTAAACATTTCTGTGAGTTCTGTGAGCTGCCCTAGTAAAATAAAGGCACACTTCAGATATTGTTGGTTTGGTTCCAGACCACCACACTGAAGGGAATATCACAACAAAGCAGTCACATGAGCTTCTTTGTTTGCCAGTGCACATGAGAGTTATGTTTACATTATACTGTAGTCTATTAAATGTGCAATAGCATTATGTCTAAAAAAACAATGTACATACCTTAATTAAAAAATACTTTATTGCTAAAAAGTGTTAACCATCACCTGAGCCTTTAGCAAGTCATAATCTTTTTGCACTAGTAACATCAAAAATCAGTGATCACAGATCATAATAACAAATATGATAATAGTGGAAAAGATTGAAATATTGCAAGGATTACCAAAATGTGACAGAGACACAGAGTGAGTGAATGTTTACTTGGAAAATGGTCGTGATAGACTTGCTTGATGCAGGGTTGCCACAAACCTTCAGTTTGTGAAAAATGCAGTATCTATGAAGTGTGATAAAATGAAGTATGCTCATAACTGAGCCTGAGGAGGGGGTCATGTGAACCTCTGATTTATAGCCAGTCATCCCAGAAGCACATGTAACAGCCTAGACTTGTGATTAGCATCTGAACTGGGTACAGTCTTGTGGGACTCAGCCCTTTATGTATGGGATCTGATGCTATCTCCAGATAGATAGTGTCAGAATTGACTTAATTGCTTGGTGGTGTTGGAAAACACATATTTTAATAGTTTATCTAATTGTTCTAGCATTATTTGTTTAAAAGACTTCCCTTTCCCCCTTGAATTGACTTGATACATTAGACAAAAATCAATTAAGCGTAAGTGTATGGATCTATCTCTGGACACTGTGTTGTATTCCATGAATAGTTTAATCCTTACAGTAGAACTATACTGTCTTGATGATTGTAGCTGTAGAGAAGGCTTAATATCAGAAAGTGAGAGTCCTCCAACTTTGATCTTTCTAAAGATTGTTTTGACTACTCTAGATTCTTTTGCATTTCTGTATAAATTTTATATTCAACTTATCAATTCGTGTAGAAAAGCATGTTGGTATTTTCATTAGGATAGTATTGAACTATCAGTATAGATCAGTTTTGGGTGAATCGAGATTCTGACAACAGTGAGTCTTCTAATCCATGAGCATGGTATGTTTCTATATTTATTTAGATTTTCTTTAATTTCTTGGAGTAATATTATGTAGTTCTCAGTGTATAGGTCTTGTAATTCAGTTGTTAGATTTATCTTTAGTGTTTTAATGTTCTTTGATGATATTGTAAATGGAATTATTTTTGTATTTAATTTCAAATTGTTTACTGTTAGCACATAGTATATATATTATTGATTTTTGTATACTAACCTTATATTCATGACTTCCAAATTTCTGTTTTTCAGTAGTTATTTAGTAGCTTTCTTGGTACCTTGTATGTACATGATTGTATTGTCTACAAGTAAAACAGCTTCATTTCTTTCTTTCAAATGCATTCCTTTCATTTTGTTTTCTTCTTATTGAATTGGCTAGTACTACCAGTATAATGTTGAACAGAAAATGTGAGAGCACACATCCTAGTCTTCATCCAGATTTATTTTTCTTATTTGATGATATTTTTTCTCTTTACAAAGCTGTGCAGTAAAAGGGAAATAAGTCACATCTAGTGACATTAACATTAAATATTTCATCATTAAGAAAGATGAACCAGGGGCTTCCTAGGTGGCACAGTGGTTGAGAATCCACCTGCCAATGCAGGAGACACGGGTTTGATCCCTGCTCCAGGAAGATCCCACATGCTGCGGAGCAGCTAAGCCCGTGCACCACAACTGTTGAGCCTGTGCTTTAGAGCCCGTGAGCCACAACTATTGAGCCCATGTGCTGCAACTACTGAAGCCCACGTGCCTAGAGCCCGTGCTCTGCAACAAGAGAAGCCACAGCAATGAGGAGCCTGCGCACCACAACGAAGAGTAGCCCCCACTCACTGCAACTAAAAGAAAACCTGCACACAGCAAAAAAAAAAAAAAGACCCAACATGGCCAATAAAATTAATTAATTAATTAATTAAAAAAAAAAAAGGAAAGATGAACCAAACCAGCCTTACAACAATTGCTAAAGGAACTTCTCTAGGCAGGAAACACAAGACAAGGAAAAGACCTACAAAAACAAACCCAAAACAATTAAGAAAGTGGTAATAGGAACATATATGCCAATAATTACCTTAAATGTAAATGGATTAAATGCTCCAACCAAAAGACACAGGCTGGCTGAATGCATACAAAAACAAGACCCTTATATATGCTGTCTACAAGAAACCTACTTCAGACATAGGGACACATACAGACTGAAAGTAAGGGGATGGAAAAAGACATTCCATGCAAATGGAAGTCAAAAGAAAGCCGGAGTAGCAATATTCATATCAGACAAATTAGACTTTAAAGTGAAGACTATTACAAGAGACAAGGAAGGACACTACATAATGATCAGGGGATCAACCCAAGAAGAAGATATAACAATTGTAAATATCTTTAAACCCAACATAGCAGCTCCTCAATACATAAGGCAAATGCTAGCAGCCATAAAAGGGGACATCGACAGTAACACAATAATAGTAGGAGCCTTTAACACCCACTTATACCAATGAACAGATCATCCCAACAGAAAACAAATAAGGAAACACAAGCTCTAAATGACACATTAGACCATCTTGAGTTAATTGATATTTGTAGGACATTCCATCCAAAAACTACAGAATATACTTTCTTCTCAAGTGCACACGGAACATTCTCCAGGATAGATTACACCTTGGGTCACAAATCAAGCCTTGGTAAATTCAAGAAAATTGAGGTCATTGATTATCAAGCATCTTCTCTGACTGCAGTGCCATGAGACTAGTTATCAATTACAGGAAAAAAACTAAAAAATACAACCACATGGAGGCTCAACAATATGTTATTAAACAACGAAGAAATCACTGAAGAAATCAAAGAGGAAATAAAAAAATACCTAGAAACAAATGACAATGAAAACACAATAACCCAAAACCTATGGGATGTAGTAAAAGCAGTTCTAAGAGGGACATTTACAGCAATACAGTCCTACCTCAAGAAACAAGAAAAATATCGAATAAACAGCCTAATCTTACACCTAAAACAATTAGAGAAAGAAGAACAAAAAAACCCCAAAGTCAGCAGAAGGAAAGAAATCATAAAGATCAGATCAGAAATAAACAAAAAAGAAATGAAGGAAACAATAGCAAAGATCGATAAAACTAAAAGCTGGTTCTTTGAGAGGATAAACAAAATTGATAAACCATTAGCCAGACTCATCAGGAAAAGTGGGAGAAGATGCAAATCAACAGAATTAGAAATGAAAAAGGAGAAGTAACAACCAACACCACAGAAATACAAAAGATCATGAGAGACTACTAGAAGCAACTATATGCCAATAAATTGGATAACCTGGAAGAAATGAATAAATTCTTAGAAAAGTACCATCTTCCAAGACTGAACCAGGAAAAAATAGAACATATGAACACACCAATCACAAGTACTGAAATTGAGACTGTGATTAAAAATCTCCCAACAAACAAAAGCCCAGGCCCAGATGGCTTCACAGGCAAATTCTATTGAACATTTAGAGAAGAGCTAACACCTGTCCTTCTCAAACTCTTCCAAAATATAACAGAAGGAGGAACACTCCCAAACTCATTCTACCCAATACTCATTGGTATCAGGGTGAAGCCACCATCACCCTGATATCAAAACCAGGCAAAGATGTCACAAAAAAGAAAATTACAGGTCACTATCACTGGTGACAGTAGATGCAAAAATCCTCAACAAAATACTAGCAAACACAATCCAACAGCACAGTCAAAACACCATACACCATGATCAAGTGGGGTTTATCCCTGGAATGCAAGGATTCTTCAATATATGCAAGTCAATCAATGTGATACATCATATTAACAAATTGAAGGATAAAAACCATATGATCACCTCAATAGATGCAGAAAAAGCTTTTGACAAAATTCAACATCCATTTATGATAAAAGCTCTCCAGAAAATGGGCATAGAAGGAAATTATCTCAACATAATAAAAGCCATAAATGACAAACCAACAGTCAATATCATTCTAAATGGTGAAAAACTGAAAGCATTCCCTCTAAGAACAGGAACAAGACAAGGGTGTCCACTCTCACCACTATTATTCAACATAGTTTTGGAAGTGTTAGCTACAGCAATGTGAGAAGAAAATGAAATAAAAGGAATCCAAGTTGGAAAAGAAGAAGTAAAATTGTCACTCTTTGCAGACGACATGATATTATACATAGAAAACCCTAAAGATGCTACCAGAAAACTGTGAGCACTAATCGATGAATTCAGTAAAGTAGCAGGATACAAAATTAATGCGCAGAAATCTCTTGAATTCCTATACACTAACAATGAAAGAGCACAAAGAGAAATTAAGGAAACACTCCCATTTACCACTGCAACAAAAAGAGTAAAATATCTAGGAATAAACCTGCCTAAGGAAGCGAAAGACCTGTATGCAGAAAACTATGAGACACTGATGAAAGAGATCAAAGATGACACAAACAGATGGAGGGACGTACCATGTCCTTGGATTGGCAGAATCAACATTGTGAAAATGACTATACTACCCAAAGCAATTTACAGATTCAATGCAATCCCTGTCAAATTACCAATGGCATTTTTCACAGAACTAGAACAAGAAATTTTATGATTTGTATGGAAATGCAAAAGACCCTGAATAGCCAAAGCAGTCTTGAGAAGGAAAGACGGAGCTGGTAGAATCAGGCTTCCTGACTTCAAACTATACTACAAGGCCACAGTGATCAAGACAGTATGGTACTAGCAGAAGAACAGAAATATAGATCAGTGGAACAGAATAGAGAGCCCAGACATAAACCCATGCATATATGGGCACCTTATCTTTGACAAAGGAAGCACGAGTATACAATGGAAAAAAGCCTCTTCAATAAGGGATGCTGGGAAAATTGGACAGTTACATGTAAAAGAATGAAGTTAGAACACTTCCTAACGCCATACACAAAAATAGACTCAAAATGGATTAAAGACCAAATGTAAGGCCAGACACTTAGAGGAAAACTTAGGCAGAACACTCTATGACATCCACCAAAGCAAGATCCTTTTTGACCCACCTCCTAGAATAATGGAAATAAAATCAAGAAGAAACAAATGGGATCTCATGAAACTTAAAAGCTTTTGCACAGCAAAAGAAACCATAAACAAGACAAGAAGGCAACCCTCAGAATGAGAGAAAATATTTGCCAATGAAGCAATTAACCTAGGATTAATCTCCAAAATATACAAGCAGCTCATCCAGCTTACTACCAAAAAAGCAAATAACCCAATCCACAAATGGGCAGAAGACCTAAATAGACATTTCTCCAAAGAAGACATGCAGATGGCCAATAAACATATGAAAAGATGCTCAACATCACTAATCATTAGAGAAATGCAAGTCCAAGCCACAGTGAGGTATCACCTGACACTGGTCAGAATGGCCATCATCAAAACATCTAGAAACCACAAATGTTGGAGAGGGTGTGGATAAAAGGGAACTCTCCTGCACTGTTGGTGAGAATGTAAATTGGTACAGCCACTTTGGAAAACAGTATGGAGGTTCCTTAAAATACTAAAAATGGAACTAGTATATGACCCAGCAATCCGACTACTGGGCATATACCCAGAGAAAACCATAATCCAGAAAGAAACATGTACCACAATGTTCATTGCAGCACTGTTTACAATAGCCAGGACATGGAAGCAACCTAAATGTCCATCAATAGATGGATGGATAAAGAAGGCGTGGCACATATACACAATGGAATATTACTCAACCATAAGAAGGAATGAAATTGAGTTATTTGTGGTGATGTGGATGGACCTAGAGTCTGTCATCTGCAGAGTGAAGTAAGCCAGAAAGAGAAAAACAAATACCATATGCTAAGTCATATATGTGGATAAGTCATATATGTGGAATCTAAAACAATGGTACAGATGAACCCAGTGATAGGGCAAGAATAAATATTCAGATGTAGAGAAGGGACTTGGGGGTGTGAGTGAAGGGGAAGCCAGGACGAAGTGAGAGAGTAGCACTGACATATATACACTACCAAATGTAAAATAGATAGCTAGTGGGAAGCTACTGCATAACACAGGCAGTTCAACACGATGCTGGGTGATGACTTGGAGGGCTGGGTTAGGGAAGGTGGGAAGGAGTCGCAGGAGGGAGGGGATATGGAGATATTTGTATAAATATAGCTGATTCACTTTGTTGTACAGCAAAACTTGGCACAGCAGTGTAAAGCAATTATATTCCAATAAAGACCTTAAAAAAAAAAAAGATGATAGCTGTAGATTTTTATTGATTGAAGACATTCTTTCCTTTTCCTTTGTTTGCTGAGAGGTTTTGACCTGAATGGGCCCTGAACTTTTCAACTGCTTTTTTTTTTTTATTTGTTGAAATGATCGTGTGGTTTTTCTCCTTTATTCTATTCATGTGGTGATTTATAATACATTGATTAATTTTCTGATCTTAGACCAAACTTGCATTCCTGAGATAAATTCTTCTTGGTCATGATATTTTAATTACAATAAATAACAGTATAATTACTTTTAATATACTGCTGGATTCAATTTGCCAGTATTTTATTAAGGAGTTTTAGATCAATATTTATGAAGAATATTGGTTTCTAAATTAGTTTTCCTGTAATGTCTTTTTCAGATATTGCATGATAACTATCTTGGCCTCATAAAATTAGTTTGGAGGTACTTCCCTTCTCTTCTGTTTTGTGAAAGAGTATTAGCTTTGGTTTAAAGTTTGTATTTCGTCGAATTTACCAAGAAAACCTAGGGCTGAAGTAGTGGTTCTTGCCCCACCCTGCACCACCACCACTGAGGGTGGGGAGAATGTTTCTGAGGACAAATTCTGTTCAGATCTTTAATTTTATCTTGTTTCAGTTTTGTTGTGTTTTACAGGAATTTGTTCATTTCACCTGATTTGTAGAATACATATATGAACTTTGTTCATAATATTGCCTCATTACCTTTTCTGATAGGATACAGGATATAGCAGTGTTCCCTCTGAATTCCTAATGTTAGCAATTTGTATTTTCTCTCTTTTATTCTTGATTTTTCTCGCTAGGGATTTTTCAGTTTTGTTAATTTTTTCAAAGGATCAACTTTTTGCCCTTAAAATTTTCTGTATTTTATGGTTATTTCTTATTTCATTATTTTCTGCTCCTACCATTAATATTTTTTTCAGATTTTATTAGCTCTTCTTTTTCAGTCTTCTTAAGGTAGAAACTTATATGATTGATTTTAAACATTTCTTGTTTTTTAATATAAGTAGTTATGGCTATAGATTTATCTCTAGTCATTGCTCAAAATCCTGCAAATTCTGATATGTTGTTTTCATTGTCATTCAATTCAAAATAATTTCTAATTTCCTTTTCCTTTACCTATGGATACTTGTAGTATGTTGTTTAATTTCTAAACACTAGGGAATCTTCTTAATAACTTAATGGGATTGATTTCTAGTGTAATTTTATTTTGATTAGAGAATTTACTCTGCAAGATGTCAGTCTTTTAAAATTTTTTGAGACTTATTTTTTGGACCAGATATGATCTATCTTTGTGATTGTTCCATTGTGCTTTTAGGAAAAAAATGTGTATTTTGCAGTTGTAGTTCATGTTCTATAAATATCATTTAGGTTGGGTTGACAGTATTGTTCAAATCTTTTGTATTCTTACTGATTTTATTTTATTTTTTTTGTCTGGTTATTCTATCAATTACTGGGAGAGGAGTGTTGAAATCTCCAGCTATGGTTGTGAATTTGTTCATTTCTTTATTTTAGTTTTTGCTTCATATATTTTGAAGCTCTAATCACTTGTTTAGAATTATGTCTTCCTAGTGAATTGACCTATTTATTGTTATGAAAGTCTTCTTTATTTGATATTAATGTAGTCATGTTAGTTTTCTTGTGCATACTGTTTCCAGACAATATCTTTTTTATCCTTTTACTTTTAACCTTCTATTTCATTATACTTAAGGTGGATCTTTGTAGACAACATTTAGTTATGTCTTGCTATTTTAACCAATCTGAAGTCTAAGTAGTAATCTTTACCTTTTAATTTGGTTTGCTGAATCCATTTACACTTACTGTAATTATTTATATGGTTGGGTTTAAATCTACCATTTTGACTTTTTTTCTTATTTGTTCCATCTGTTTTTTTCTTCCACTGCTTTTCTTTTACTGTATTCTTTTGGATTAATGAAATAGTTCTTGAATTCCATTTAAATTCTTTTATTGGCTTTTAAGCTAAACCTCTTCCTATTATTATTCTAGGGCTATTTTAGAGATAACAGTGTGCTTTCCTTTCACAATCTTCTTAAGGTTTATATTGTTAACATATGATTAATTACCTTGTAACAGTATTGTTCATTTACTACCTCCCATCCTTTGTGTATTTTTGTGATGTATTTAAAGTACATATACATTATTAAATCTCATAAATGCTATAATCTCATAAATGCTCACAGTGCTATAAATTTATTCAAATAGTCATATTTTAAAGAAATTAAGAAAATAATCTTTCATATATTTACCCACAACTTTGTTATTTCTGTGCTTTTCATTCCCTTAGATCTGAGTTTCATCCATCATTTTTCTTTATCTGAAGAACTTTTTTTAGTTTTTTTTTGTGGTGTGGGTCTTTTGATGAAGAGTTTTTTTTAACTTTTATTTGTTGGAAATGTATTTATTTTCCCTTCATATTTTCACTGAATGTAGAATTCTGTGTTGGCATTTTTTTCTTCAGCCTTTTAAAGGTGCTGTTCCATTGTCTTGTGCTTTTCATTGTTTCCAATAAGAAATCTGCCACATTTCTGTAATTGTTCCTTTGTGGGTAATGTGTCTTTTCTCTCTGGCAGCTTTCATGAATTCCTTTATATCTGTGTTCTTTTTCTCTGCCTACCCTGTAGATATTGATGTTCTCCAGAATTTATGTCCATAGCTCAGTAGCTAAGGGCATGGACTACGGAGCCACATCTGTCTGAGTCCAATCCCTACTGCACACCTAATAGCTGCATGTCCTTCGGCAAAATCCTCTCTGGGCTTTAGTTTTCTTATCTCTGTTATGGGGTTTATGGTAACTACCACATTGTGAAGATTAAATGAGTTAATATGTGTAATATGCTCAGAAAGCATAGTAAGTGTCATATAAATGTGCCCTGTTATTATTGTGTTTTATCAGTCTTAATACAAATTAGATATTTTCCATATTTTAACATTTCTCAAATCAGGATGCATCTTGCAAGTGATCGCTTCTTAGAATTCCTTTATCCATGGCTTGAACTCTGGTTCTTTCAGAGATGTGTTGTGCCTCCATTCATTTGGGGCATTTTCAACCTGAGGCAAGTTTATATTTTTTTGTTTCCACTTTATTTATTTATTTAGATTTATTTTATTATGTATTTATTTGTTTTTGGCTGTGTTGGGTCTTCGTTGCTGTGCACAGGCTTTCTCTAGTTGTGCCTAGCAGGGGCTACTCTTTGTTGCAGTGTGTGGGCTTCTCATTGCAGTGGTTTCTCTTGTTGCAGAGCATGGGCTCTAGGCATGTGGGTTTCAGTAGTTGTGGTGCGTGGGCTCAGTAGTTGTGGCTTGGAAGCTCTAGAGCACAGGCTCAGTAGTTGTGGCACATGGGCTTAGTTGCATGTGGGATCTTCCTGACCCAGGGATTGAACCCATGTCCCCTGCATTGGCAGGCGGATTCATAACCACTGCGCCACTAGGGAAGCCCCAACCCCAACCTGAGGCAACTTTAAATAGAATTTTCTGTTAGAGGCTTTTGGGACCACTCTAGTAGTAAGAATTCAGATTGGAAAGCTCCACGCATACCAATTTCTGATTCATTGTCTTTAGGTAGTGTTTTTCTGCCTTCTGCCAGGGCCTGGAGAAATGCACATTTCCTTGAAATTTATTTCTAACTTGAGGATTTATATTTTTTTACCTTTAGTTTAAGAAAGTTTAGTCTTTCGGGATCCCAACTTTATGTAGGGTAGGGTTCTTCTATTAGACTCTTCCTATCTTAGGTGTTTTTCCCTCTCTTCTTGCTGTATAAAATAATGATACATCTTATAATAAGTAGGATGTTAGATTTGTTTATGTTAAGTATCATTATTACTGTCATCACCACCACCATCCTCCCCGAGACATCTCTTCTCCTATCATGACTTGAATTATATTAATTATGGTAAGAGAAGAGTAATGGCTTGAAGACCTCTCTTTGGTTAATATTCCTAGTTTGGGGTGGTAATTTTGTGAGGAAAGGAGTTAGTAAAGAGGAAAAGAAGTGGTTCAAGTAGGAAAAGAACCAAGGATACTAATGTCATAAAAAAGTGCAGCCATGGTTTCTCAATATATCTGCATATTAGTATCATTTGGGAATTTTTTAAAATTTTCAAATTTCAGGTCACACTTCAGACAGATTAAATTAATTGTTGGTGTGTAAGCCAGGCATCAGCATTTTTGGAGCTTTTCAACTGATTCCAGTGTGTAGACAAGTTTAGGAACCACTCGTTTGCGGCGTTTTAAGAATGATAGGTCAGTTAGGTCAGTGAAACAGAGGATTGAAAAATGGCAAGAAATAATAGATGGTAGGTAGCCATTTGTGATCCTTTAGTAGAACAGTGAATGAAAAAAGTTACGTTATATTCTTATACGTTATAGGGGTATAAGAATGGATTTATAGCATGACCTTGGAGGTAGAGGTGTATTCTGCTCATTATATAAAATAGGCCATTCAACAGGCTGGGGAAAAGGAAAGGAAAACAGGATGGACGCTTGAGGAGGAATGGTATCAAATGAAAACCCTTTAAATTTGTTTTCCAAATGAGACAGCCATTACCTTTTCCAAAGTATAGGATACAGTGAAGGAGAAGATTATTGAGAGAGGAATATTATGAAAGGGGCAAAAGGGAATAGGGTTAAAAGGTTATGAATTATTTTTGGAAAATAAGTCTCTAGTTCCAAGTTTGGTAAGTAGAATGGAAAGAACAGATGAGGGAATGCCATCATACCTGACACTAAAAGGAGGTTAACCAAAATTATTTCCGTGATCTTCTCAGTGGAAGGAAAAAGATAGTGAGTTTACTCAATAGAGCACATGTGGTTCACAAATTTCAGTATTTATAAAAATTATCTGGGGAGCTAGTTGAAAGTTCAGATTTATAACCTTCCTGTTCCACTCCCCCATTTGAATATTTTCCTTTAGTAGGTCCAAGGGAGGGCCAAGGATTTTACATTTTTAATAGATTATCCCGAGTGAGTCTACATAATGCTGGTGGTTCTGAAATCAAGCTTTGGCATACCATGGGCCAGAGGCAGTGCTTTTTAACTGCATTCAGAGGGATAAAAATAGATGAAGAGATAAAACCATCCGTGTGTAACAGCAAAGGCCCACTGAATGCTAAACATCATGATTCTTTAGGTTTGCTGAGTTTTTATGACTGTCTTTAGAAACTCTCTGAAATCTGAAAGCTGACATGGACAAACCTGTTTTTGGATCCAGGAGTGGCATGGCAGAAAGTCCGAAGGGGGAAAACCTCCAGGGCATCAGTGAAGGAAACATTGAGTTCCAGGCCTGGTTTCCTGGAAGAAAGGGAGTCAGGAGGGATCAGGAGGCAATGTAAAATTGGAGGTATCACATAAGTGAAAATCACCTCTTATGGGGAAGAAGTGATTTAGTAGCTTGGGAGGAACGGGTGTAAAAAGTGACAGATAAATTGATTTTGTTCAGGGAAGGAGGGACATTAGAAAAGGTGAGCCTTCCTCCCTCCCTCCCTTCTTTCCTTCCTATGGAATTTGGAAATGCGGTATTGTTGAGGAAAGGTAGGTTTCTTTTCTTTTTTTAAATTTATTATTTTTGACTGCATTGGGTCTTCGTTGCTGTGCACTGGCTTTCTCTAGTTGTGGCGAGCAGGGGCTACTCTTTGTTGTGGTGTGTGGGCTTTTCTTTGTGGTGGCTTCTCTTGTTGCGGAGCATGGGCTCTAGGTGTGTGGGCTTCAGTGGTTGTAGCAGGTGGGCTCAGTAGTTGCGGCACTCGGGCCCTAGAGTGTGTGGGTTTCGGTAATTGTGGTGCTCAGGCTCAGTAGTTGTGGCACACCAGCTTAGTTGCTCTGCAGCATGTGGGATCTTCCCGGCCCAGGGATCGAACCCATGTCCCCTGCATTCACAGGTGCATTCTTAACCACTGCACCAGCAGGGAAGTCCAAGGAAAGGCAGGTTTCTATTAAAGTGAGAAAAATGTCAAGGTTCAAGTTATCTCATGGTGGGGTGGTAATAGAGTTGCTAGATAAAATGCAGGATATACTTAAAGTTTGAATATCTGATACACAGTGAATAATTTTTTCAGTGTGGCTATGTCCCAAATATTGCTTGGGGCATAATCACACTAAAAAAGTATTCATTGTGTATCTGGTATTCAAACTTAACTGAGTTAGTGTCCTCTACTTTTTTTTTTTTTTTGCTGAATCTGACAACCTTTAGCGGAAGTGATGTTTCATAAGACACACATGAGTCAGGCTGGGAGAAGGTAGTCACGGTAGTGGAATGGAACTGAGTTGTTTCAGAATAAAGGTATGAAGTAGTATCAAGGGAACATTATTAAGCCAAGAGTGGCAGGTATGAATAATTGAAATGGGGTAAGCATTAGAGTGGGAGATGTGGCAAAGAGTTATGTTAGGACGGGGGAGCTCTGCCAGGATCATTCCTTGTAATTTTGTGAAGGAAGGTAGTTTGTCAACTTCTTTTACCAACATCTGCAGCTTCTCCTGAAGGATAACTTAGTTTTCTGGATACAGAAGCAGTTGTATAGGGAATCTCATGGTTTCAGTTGTCAGTGTCTAGTAATTTATCTGCATGATATCACCCCACCTCCTTCGAACCTCATTTGCTAAAAGGAAGGGAAGAGATTAGTGAATAAATATGTTGTATGTTCATGAATGCATTTTGTAATGCATTGCAAAAAAGCATGCCAGCCCATAAAAACGGAAGTTAGACTTTATGATCAATTAGGAAAACTAGGCAGATAAATGCTAGAATGTCATTTTGAGTACTAGATTTATTGGTATGCTTTTCTTTTTATTCTCCTGATTTTGGAAGCAATTTCCTTTTATTTTCCATTTTGACTTTAAATAATTAAAGGCATAAACATCTAGTATGTTTCACTCAATGAATAACTAATAATTTAAAATTTTTCTGTTATTTGTTGATTCCCGAGTAATATTTTTTGCCCTTAGGTTGTGCTCAACATAGATATAATTAGTCTAACTCAAATGAGGAAGTCTTGTCTTAGAATCTTTGACTTTAAAAACGTGGGATATTGGAAAAATAATTTTAGTTAGGAGAAGAAGAGTATGGAAAGGAAAACTTCAAAGGCGAGTCTGGTGTCAGCACCTGCTGTGGTTACAGTGTAAACCCTGGAGACCAGGGATTTTGGCAGCAGTTTCCATGCTTGTAGTTCATTCTTCAGTATCCCCAAATGTGAAGCAGATGCCAGTTTCTTCTCTAGGGCTCTGATAATGACATATAATGAGTTGGTTGTTTCCTAGCAACTAAAGAAGCAGTTTCACTTTAGCTGATCCTGCAGTAGGAATGAGACGTTTTCCCTTGATAGTTGGTATTAGTGATTTCCCTAACAATGGAATTTCACTTCTGAATAAGGAATGTTCTCAGCCTTTGGTTTCCTAAAGAATTTTGCTTTTGAGTGTGGGCTAAGCTCTGCTTAATCCTATATAAAATGAGAAAAATTTCTTGAGCCCCCTAAGTACCTCTCATGGGAAGAGCCAAAGGAGTTTGATACATCATTTCTCAAATGGCAAGTGATTATACAAGAAGCTATAATGGGTGTATTTTTTCCAGTGTTTAACAGGATAATTAACAGCCAAATTCTTTTCTGTATTTAATGTTTGAGGCAATAGAGGTTTATTAAGTATCGGCCAATGTGTTGTGGAAAAAAATATATAAGAAATTTTATTACTAGTGCTATCTCAATATAAAGTCAATATAATAAAAACATATCTCCTAATTTATAACCCACTTGATTTTAAACAGTATTCTATACACACAATTATTATACCAGTCATTATAATAGTTCACTTTGAAGTAAACTGTTGAAAAATTTAATGCTTAACTTTAAATAATTACTAATATTTAGATGTAAGGCATCTGTACTTAGTTGGAGCATATCTAAATCCTTCTTATTTGGCAGTGGTTATAGATCAGAGGTCTTCTGATTCTTAAGATGTATGGAGGCATGAGAAAATTACTTTAAATGACTTTCTTTTAGTCATTCATAGTTTAAACAGTTTCTAAGGAAATTGTCTGTTTTCTTCCTTTGACATTATATACCTAATATAAATTACCTCCCTCATTTATTTTTATAGTGTGATATATTAAATTTCAGAAGTTCCCAGGCACTTAGGCAAAGAGATAAAATATTAAATGATGTTCTAAAGATGATTAAGTTAGCCATATCTAAATATACCAAAGAAATTTATTGCCTTCTGTGGAAAAGCTTTCAGACTATGCATTAACTGTAGCTGATGTTACTGAATGTTTTTTGTCACTTTTGGCATCTGACCTTATTGATTTCTCTCCATGATTTTTGTATCACCTGGTGCTTAGCAAGTCTCATGTTTAAAAACACCTTATTAGGCCTCTGTGGAGCACGCATGAATAAAGAACACTAATGAATTCAGTTGCACAGGACAGTAGTCTTCCAGGCACCTAAGACACAATTTTTTCCTTAAAAACTCTCTAAACACGAGGCAAAGTTTCTATATAATATCTCAGTTGTTGTTCTTAGGTTTCTTTGGGACCTTAATCTGAGATGACAGAGTCAAGCATGTTAAGCCTAGTTTTGAATTCTCCTTTCCCTTTTAAAACTATAGATTAGTCGACAAGGAAATAGATATATAACTAAAGCCTAGTCCTCTGAAATACTTTTCTGAGGCAGCATTAGCTAGTAAATAGCTCCGTTTGTTTAACCTAGCAGGGATTTCTTTTGCTCACTGCATTTATTCACTCACTTAACAATTATTTATTGAACTGGCATCAGATAATTATTGTTGTGCTTTTAGAATGTCATTGGACTTTTTGTCATCTTCAGCAGCAGATACTTAAGCGGCTACTTACTATGTGTGTGGGCATTGGTTAGATGCTGAGAACCAAGATTATGTAAGATGTAGTTCCAACTTTCAAAATGTCAGAGCTTTTAGTTACAGACCTACTTTTGACTTATGGTCATAAGCAAGATGGTTAGAACATTAGACATTTCGATTACTTTCAGATACTGTTTTACAGTGTTTTGTTTAAGGCAATCAAAGTTGCAACTTAGAGGACAAAGCTGAGTGTTAAACAGTGTTGACCATTCAAGTATCGTTACAAGAGGCCAGATTTCACGGATTCCTTTAGGTTCCATGTCACAGGAGAAACCCTGCAGTCACACTGGAAGGGCACAGTTCTCAGGAGTTAGAAACGGCTTAGGAATGTGAATTGCTGGTTGTTTCTTCCTACTCAAAATGGCCTGCTTTTTCTGCCAGTTGTCTGTGATGAGTTACATGAGTTCTTCCAACTCACCGTGATAACCGAGTTCTTTATATATGCAGCTTTGAATATTGTAAGTTTTTTTTTTTTTTTTACATGTTGCTATTGTAGATATCTAAGACAGAAAGCTATTACAGTTTTCTAGACTGGAACCAGCTTCGCTAATCCCTCACCCCAAGCCACTTATGCCAGATTTCTCAAGCGTTAGAGTAGGTCTGACATGTCACCAGCTTACTCATGTGTGCTGGTCCCTGTTAACAGAGGTGTAGGGACGCTTTACACCTGATAAAACTACTTCATGACCAGAAGGTTTAAATGGGTAGTTTTATCAAGAAAACAATAGAAGTAAAGCAACCAACATATATATATAAAGAAGAGTTATTGTTGTCCAGTGTTAACCACTGATACTCTCACTTCTTGTTCTGTATAGTTTTGGCTTGGAGCAGTTTCTCAATCTGGAAGGGCCCTGCTTCTCAGAGCTTCTTTTCTAACCTGACTCAGGAAAGGCCTCCTCTGACTGTATATAACTGAGCCAGGTTATCTTCTGCTCTATATCAGTGATTGGCTTCTTGGATCAGCCCTAGTCCTGGTACCTTTGGAAGATGAAGGCACTTTCCTATTCTTGGTCATGAATTCCTTGAATCCCCTCCTCAGGTTTTAGGCCTTTCAGTCACATCTTGCTCTGGTCTGGATGCAGGAACCAGCATGTCATCTCCCCTTCTCATTTGTTTCATCATTAACTATTTCTTCACATGGCTCTCCCCTTTGGCAATGTTAGGCTTCGTCACCTATCAGTTACATGTCCTTCTTCCCTAGAACTTTTCAGTAGGATATTTACTAGGTTTCTCATCTCTGATCTTCCCGTTTCTTCTCAGTTCAAAGCCCTTGTTTACTTTGGATAGATCTTTTTGCCTGAGTGAGAAGTGTGTTCTCAGCCTATTTGTAGGCTCACCCACACTCTAGGAATGATTGAAGCTGTGGACTCAGGCTGCCAGTTTTACTTCCCTGTCAGTGGTTCAGGTGCTTCCTAAGGGGACAGATGGGGCCTTGCCCTGATTTTGTCCCTTCATATTAATTTTTCATTCTCAACAAAATGAACATAGAGAATCAGGATTCTTACTTTCAAAACATAGAATGAGGGGAGAGGCAAAATTTGACTATTCAATCCAAATGGAGTACAACAACAGGTTTCATTTATGATTTTTATGGCACCTAAATAGGGAAGTAAGGACTAATAAAGAAAAACAGAGCATCTGGTTTAACTCCAGGCCTGAATCTGAAAAGAGATCAGGAAAGGAAGTAATAAGAAAGAAAGGACAGAAAGGTACTAGGATATTGAAGTCATTATTGTGGTTTAAACTTGGCCAGTGTTTCACTGATAAAGCAAAGATGCTTGAGTATTCTTTTGTGTCTGACAACACAGAGAAACTTTTCCCATTTCCTTTTTTGTGTAACTACCAGAGGGAAGTATCTACCAGACGGAAGTAATAGGGGTCCTTGGACAGTTGTTTCATGTTAAGGATGGCTGTAACTGTAGCTGTGACATTAAGTAGAAAGTATGCAGAATCCTGGCTTGTTTTTTTTGTTTTTGTTTTTGTTTTTCCTTTTTTTTTTTTTTTAAGAACTTTTATTGAGATACAGTTAACAGACAATAAACTGTGTATATTTAGAGTGTACAGTTTGGTATTTTTTTTCTTATTAGTAATGTATGTATGGCAATCCCAATCTCCCAAATCATTCCCCCCAAAGCTGCCCCGCTTTTGCCACTTGCTGTCCATATGTTTGTTCGCTACATCTGTGTCTCTGTTTTTGCCTTGCAAACTGGTTGATTTGTACCATTTTTCTATATTCTGCATATGTGTTGATATACGATATTTGCTTTTCTCTTTCTGACTCACATCACTCTGTATGACAGTCTCTAGGTCCATCCATGTCTCTACAAATGTCCCAGTTTCATTCCTTTTTACAGCTGAGTAATATTCCATTGTATATATGTACCACATCTTCTTTATCCATTTGTCTGTTGATGGACATTTAGGTTGCTTCCATGTCCTGGCTATTGTAAATAGTGCTGCAGTGAACATTGGAGTGCATGTGTCTTTTTGAATGATGGTGTTTTCTGGGTATATGCCCAGGAGTGGGATTTCTGGGTCATATGGTAACTCTGTTTTTAGTTTTTCAAGGAACCTGCATACTGTTCTCCATAGTGGCTGTATCAATTTACATTCCCACCAACAATGCAAGAGTGTTCCCTTTTCTTCACACCCTCTCCAGCATTTACTGTTTGTAGATTTTCTGATGATGCCCATTCTCACCAGTGTGAGGTGATACCTCATTGTAGTTTTGATTTGCATTTCTCTAATAATTAGTGATGTTGAGCAGCTTTTCATGTGTCTCTGGGCCATCTGTATGTCTTCTTTGGAGAAATGCCTATTTAGGTCTTCTGCCCATTTTTTGATTGGGTTGATTGTTTTTTTGTTATTGAGCTGAATGAACTTGTTTATATATTTTGGAGATTAATCCTTTGTCTGTTGATTCATTTGCAAATATTTTCTCCCATTCTGAGGGTTGTCTTTTTGTCTTGCTTATATAGTTTCCTTTGCTGTGCAGAAGCTTTGAAGTTTCATTACATCCCACTTATTTATTTTTATTTCCATTACTCTAGGGGGTGGATCAAAAAAGATCTTGCTGTGATTTCTGTCAAAGAGTGTTCTTCCTATGTTTTCCTCTAGGAGTTTTATAGTGACTGGCCTTACATTTAGGTCTTTAATCCATTTGGAGTTTATTTTTGTGTATGGTGTTAGGGAGTGTTCTAATTTCATTCTTTTACATGTTGCTGTCCAGTTTTCCCAGCACCACTTATTGAAGAGGCTGCCTTTTCTCCATTGTATATCCTTGCCTCCTTTGTCATAGATTAGTTGACCATAGTTCATCTCTGGGCTTTCTATCCTGTTCCATTGATCTATATTTCTGTTTTTGTGCCAGTACCATACTGTCTTGATCACTGTGGCCTTGTAGTATAGTTTGAGGTCAGGAAGCCTGATTCCACCAACTCTGTCTTTCCTTCTCAAGATTGCTTTGGCTATTCGGGGTCTTTTGTGTTTCCATACAAATCATAAAATTTCTTGTTCTAGTTCTGTGAAAAATGCCATTGGTAATTTGATCGGGATTGCATTGAATCTGTAAATTGCTTTGGGTAGTATAGTCATTTTCACAATGTTGATTCTGCCAATCCAAGAACATGGTATATCTCTCCCTATGTTTGTGTCTTCTTTGATTTCTTTCATTAGTGTCTTATAGTTTTCTAAGTACAGGTCTTTTACCTCCTTAGGCAGGTTTATTCCTAGGTATTTTATTCTTTTTGTTGCAATGGTGATGGGAGTGTTTCCTTAATTTATCTTTCTGCTCTTTCATTGTTAGTGTATAGAAATGCAAGAGATTTCTGTGTGTTAATTTTGTATCCTGCAACTTTACCAAATTCATTGATTAGCTCGAGTAGTTTTCTGGTGGCATCTTTAGGATTTTCTTTGTATAGTATCAGGTCATCTGTGAACAGTGACAGTTTTACTTCTTCTTTTCCAATTTGGATTCCTTTGATTTCTTTTTCTTCTCTGATTGCTGTGTCAAGGACTTCCAAAACTATGTTGAATAGTAGTGGTGAGAGTGGACATCCTTGTCTTGTTCCTGTTCTTAGAGGGAATGCTTTCAGTTTCTCACCATTGAGAATGATGTTTGTTGTGGGTGTGTCATATATGGCCTTTATTATGTTGAGGTAGGTTCCCTCTATGAATCCTGGCTTGTTTTTAAGAGAATTGATAAAATGGACCAGCTCATTCAGTTGAAGTCAGCAGTCAAAATTAGTGCAGAAGGAATCACTACTGGAAAAATGTGCCAAGCTAGTGAAATACATTAATCAAAGGGGGATGGAATGATGTCAGACATAAATCATTAGCAGCAAAAGCCAATAAGGCTAAAATAATTTGCCTTAGAAAATGAACAAATTAAAAGTAGACTAATTATCCAAACCATATAATATCCCATTTCTACCTTGAACACTTCAGAATTCCTAACTTTTTCATTCTTTTGTGTTGTTGATACAGACTTTTGAGAATAAGCTACAGTGATTTGGGCTGAGTGTAGGATGAATGTAATTATGAAAAGTAGGACCTTGTCTTCTGCAGTTATAATTAAGGAGCCTTAATAAAGGCCAAGGTTAATAAGGTAAGACTACTTACTGGGTGGGCCCTTAGGAGAGCTTCTTAGAGCTGTGGCCCCTTTTGGGGGGGCAAGGGCTTATTCTATCTCCTCAGGTGCAGAAGCAGAATCATGGATCAGAATCATATGTTATAGAAGCCCGCTGGAGCTCTTCAAGTCCCAAAGAGATTTGAATAGATCCCAAACAGGCTATAAGGAGAGTTATGGTTGTTTCTGGGGATTGTATAGGATTTTGACCCTTTTTTATTATTTAAACAGATACTGTATTTAATTGATTTTAAGATACATATTTTTCAAATTTTAGTGTCTCTGAAATTGGAGTATATTTTATAATCAATAAATCTTAACATCATGTCAGATTAATTATTAACTTTTTAATCTTTTTGGTGGTGTATAAAATAATGGTGTATCTTATAATCTGTGGTGTTTTCTGTTTGAGGAGATATAGTAATTATTTTAAGTGTGATTACTTCAGTGCTGATTGAATTATATTCTCATCGTTTTCACAGTCACTGCAGAGTGATTCTATGTTGTTCATTTTGGTCAGGTTTTTTAATTGTTGAAAGACTGTTTTAAACTGCTGGTGACAGCTTTGGCAACCTGTTCATCCTCTTTCATCCCCTCATCACTAACTTAATTTTCCTCCTTATTTCTTACCCAGAGACTGCCAGATTATCCTTCCCAAAGTATAATTCTCGGGATGTCAGTCATTGCAAAGACTATTAGTGTCTCCCTATTACTTTTTGTAGCAACCTATCCTCTGATGTTATTCATTTGTTCAATGGTTAGATTCAGAGAAATTGTAAATAAGAAAGGCATAAAACTTGCTGCCACAGATTCTTTAAGTTTCCTCTGAACCTTTACTTGTAGATTTTTAAAACTTACTGCTAATGTATGTAATCATTCATAGTTTGAAAATAATGCTGTGCTAATTTACATTCATAGATGATTGTGTGTTTAATTCTTTTTTTTTTTGTAATAGTTAATTTGATGTTGGTTAAAAGTGCACCAAAAGAAATGACTCATGGTGAACTAAAACATCCTTTTTTTTAGAAAAATTTCTTTTTTATGTTTATGCCAAGCCTATGTATGCACACACACACACACACACACACACGGATATATATATATCCATAGAAACAAATATGTTAGACCTTTAAGACTGGTTCCTTTGGTAGAGTCTGGTGTATTTGTTACCTCAGTGTGGAAAGCATCAGATTAAATAGGTTGAATTAATGTATTATCACTAGATAATTTTAAACTAGTAAAAATAGCTACCTATTATTGAGTTTTTACTATGTACCAAGCTTTATACTGTTTACCTGTGTTATCTCATTTAATCTTCACAATTCTGTATAATAGGTACTGTTATTCTTATTTTACAAATGAGGAAACTGAGGCATAAAGAGATTAAATAACTCAGTCAGGGTCCCACAAGGAATCTTTCTGATTCCCTAGGCTGAACTTTTAACTAGACTGTACAACTGAAGTCTTAAAGGTTTAAATTTTCACTTAAAAGAGTGGAAACACTTTTTAAATCATCTCTGAAATACTAATGGGTATTAATAGATTGAGAGTTTCCTTTGTCATTTGACTGTAGATTTTGTATTTTATATTTTGTACCTTATAAGGCATTTCTGAGAGAATGTGTTGGTAAATCTCTTTACAATGACACTCATTATTTAAATACCCCTTTTTCATTCCACTTTAACTGCATTTTTAAAAATTTAGACAATATGCTATTTTGGTACAGTTTTTATATGAAGGCGAGTTATAAAGCCTTTTCAGTGGTGTTTGGTAATGGGAAGTTCGACAAACCCTTCTGTGTTGTGATGTCAGTAACTGCAATAATATAATTCATTTATAAAGTGTAGTAGTTATTAAATGCCTTTTTTAAAAGTTAAAAAGTTGAATTAAAATTGTTTTATAAGTATTCATTATTTGAGTTTGATCACATTTCACTGAGGTACGATGACATTTCCCAGTAACGTAAAACAAGCTGTAATTCAGTAAAGGGAAATGACTTTCTGATATAGTGAGTGTCTATTATATCCAGATTAAAACTCAACAGTACTTTTCTTAGTGGTTATTTGTTGACACTTCTTCACAGCTCAGAGGAATTTATAGGTGCAGAGGGCCTTTAGTAGCACAGTAGGTTAGTTACTATTCAGTGACAAATTTCAGTTAACCTCAGATATTGAGTTCTTTTCAAATCATTTTTTTCCCTTGCAAACGAGTTGATTTGGAGACAACAGATATTGCAGTGTAGAACAAATATAAAGTTAGAGGGTTCATACAAGACTGCCCTCACTCTGTCATTAGTTACAAATTCAGGGGTTCCCAAGACCATACTTAGATTCAATAATTTGCTAGAAGGACTCACAGAACTCACTGAGAGCTACTATACTCATGGGTATGGTTTATTACAGGGAAAGGAGACAGATTAAAATCAGCCAAAGGAAGAAGCGCCTAGGGCAGTGTCTGGGGAATTACCAAGTACTGAGCTTCCGATGTCTTCCCCCTATGGAGCCAGGACACATTACTTTCCTGGCATTGATGTGTGACGCGATGCATGGAGTATTGCTAACCTAGGAAGCTCACCTGAGCCTCGGGATGCAGGGTGTTTATTGGGACTCTGTGACATGGTCATTGTTATTATTCATGTGGCTAAACTCTGCCTTTAGTCTCCAGTTCCTCTGAGCATGACCCAGAGCCCCCATCCTAAGTCGCATTGTTACGGCCTGGCTAGCCCATGGCCCCAGGAAAACGAAGATCGTGGAGATTACTTCCCAGAAGCTGAAGTCAAAGGTCAGCTTTTGGGGGGGCCTTTTTGAGCAAGGTTGGATTATTTACTATACAGATAAAAATGTGAATAAAACTGGTTTCCAGAATGAATGTATGTCTAAAGCTAAACTTGGATATTAACCTAGTATGTGGAAAACACTGTTGCTGAGAATTTCTAGGTATTGTAAGTCAATACGTGAATTCCTTGAAAGTAGTTTCTCTGAGCTGTAGAGAGGCTGCTTGAGACTGGTTCTTTTGGAAACCTTGAGGCCTACTAATTCCGTTACACCCCTCATACCTGTCACTTTTGATATTTATCCAAATATAAACCTCTCTGGTCATTAAAACATGTTCTCATCTTTATGCTGTTTAGACTTCCTCTCTCCTAAAGCTAAACTTACCTTCCTCTTCCCAAAGTTTTGTTTTGTGATTCTGGAGCTCCAGTTTACATTAAATGAGTTTTCCTTAATATCCTTAGCTGAAAACTCCTCTGTCTCTTTGCCTTAATTGAAAACTGCAGTTCCTTGTAGACACTACTTTTCATGAAGTCTTCTTAAGTGCATGCATCTCTTCTTTCACTTACTGTGTACCCATGGGTTTAGGGTAAGGTTTGACACATTTCTTGTTTCCTAGGGCAGCTTCTGCTCTAGTACCCCTCCATACTTACATTCTTTTTTGATAGTCATGATTATTAAAAGTATAGTCAAATTCTCCTGCTCTTCTTTGGTCATTCTTTTTTATTTGCTAAAGATTTTGACACTTCTTTTTATACTCCAGTTCTAGCCACCATCTTGGATAACTTCAGAGTCCATGTGGACAGTCCAGTTAATATCCTAACCTTTCAGTTCCTTCACCTTCTTAATGTGAGTGCCCTCAACCTCCATTCTATGTCAGCTGTCCCTTCTCATCGTACACCCTCAATCTTGTCCCCTGGAAGTACTCATTTTACTAATCTTGCCATAGCTTTTCATCCTTTTAGCCTTCTTTTTATGGCTACTACACCCCAGGTTCCTTGACTGTTCCACTCTGTCTGCCTTTTCATACCTTTCATTTCTTTCCTAACATAGATATATGTGACCTGTTACTTCACTGGCTTGCTGATAGCTTCAACTCCTTTGTACCCTTGTCTTTCTATTGTACCACCCACCCTATCTCCAGTCTAGAATGGACTCAGCATTCTACTTTCTCTGTCCTTACTCTCAGGCTGCTGGGTGCTGCTAGAGAACTCCTTGTGAGTGGCACTGTGAATTAATGATATCTAATATTGACTGAATCATCTATTGGCCAGTAATCCGTATGAAATTTTTTTCACTTCTTTTTTTTTCCTCTCTTGCCCAGAAAACTGTTATCCTAGGCAACCTTCTCATATTCTCCATTTAAAAATCTGCTTTATTATTCTGAAGGCCTCTGTCCTTCTACCTTTCCCTTGACTTTTATTGGATGATTTCATTTTCTGCTTAACAGAGAAAATTTAATTTGTATGGTACAAACTCTTGAACTCCTGTCCAGCCCTCTTACAAAATTACCTGTATCTGAACTCTTTCTTGCCCTCTTCCTTTTTGTATCTTTGGCTTCTTTCTCTTTACTTTTACCTCAGCATATAAACATGCTTGTGGGAGGCAGTATTAGCGGGCTATGTAAAAGTCATTCCCAACGCCCGTCTCTCTTATTGTCTCAAAATTGAGTCTAGAATGTCAGACAATTTCTCGGCTTTTCTTATAGCTAAGAGTGGCCGTGTGACCCAGTTCTGACTAGTGAGATACAAGGGAAAGTCTGATGGGCAGTGGGGGAAGGATCTAGGTAAGGTGTTCTGCTTCCTAACAGAGGGACAAGGTTTATTCTTCCCTTTCTTTCTGTTGGGAATATGTTGTAAGGACATGATTCCTTGGTCTGATGACATCACTAGGATTCTGAAAAAATCCCCAGAGTTGTCTACTTTCAGCCTTTTTGTTAAATAAACAATACGTGTCTTAAATGGCTTAAGCATTTTTAGTTAGGTTTTCTGTAACTTGCAGTTGAAAGCATCTTAACTTGTGATGCATAAATTTCTCCCAATAAAATATCAAAAATAAGCAACTCTGTTTTGAGTCTACTAGATACCAGTCTAATTTTTCTTCTCTCTTGCGGGCAAGCTTCTTGAAAGGATTTTCTAAGTCTGTCTCTCACTCCCTCATTTACCATCTACTTCTGTTTGTATTCACCTTCACCCTGCTTTAGCCAGGGTCACCAGAAATATTTTTTTAAAAAATCCTTTGTAAACTTTTCAATTCTTATTTTAATGGATCTCTTTGCAGTATTTGATATATTAACTTCAATCTTGAAATACTCTTTTCCTTTAGTTTCCGTAATACTATATTCTCCTGATCTACTTTTTATCTTTTCTCATTCTCCTTTATAGTTTCTTCTTTCTCTACTCACTTAAAAAATATTAGTCCTTAGCACAGGTATAATTATCCCTATTTACAGGCTTAGAGACTAAGTAACCCTAGGTCATATAATTAGTAAATGGTGCAGCCAACATTTGAACAGAGTATAAAGCCTTTATAATTCATCTCTTGGAATCCCTTCTGCTCTTGTGCTTTCCCTGGGCAGTGGCATCCACCCCTGAAGCCTGGATATAATATTCATCCCGAATGTCTCTCCTGAGTGATAGACACACCCATCCCTTGTGCAACTGCCTGCTGGATAGCTCTGCTTGACTGTCGCTTTGATATCTCAAAGCCATGAAGTCTGGATGAGAGCTAATCAGTGTCCCCCACACATCTGAAACTCCTCCTTCTGTGCTTATGACAGAGACTCCCTGATGGAGCTGTTCAGGCCCAAATCCTGGGTGTCATCTTTGATTCATCCTTCTTTTTCTCCCACTGCTGCTATTCATTGTGTCCCGTTCTCCCATCTATGCTGCTGCCCCTCCCCCATTGTAGTCCACCCTTATCTTTCTCCCGGGAAAGCTGTAACAGACTCTGCATCTGTATCCCTCTGTAATCTGAGATAGTGTGACTAATCTTTTTAAAATGCAGATCTCATCATGTACTTTCCTGATTTAGACTCTTTAGTGACAATTTGTTGTTTTCTGGACAAAAGTTCAAAATCCAACTTGGGAAATAAGGCCCTTCTTGATCTGATCACAGCTCATTCCCCTACTCCCAGTCTCTGCTCCAGCTGTCCTAAACTATTCCTGCATTCATTTTGCTTTCTTCCCTCTAGGACTTCCCTCACGCTCTTCCTTCTTGCTGGAATGCTCTTCTTCTGTAACTCCATCTAGTCCTTCAGGTGCTAGCTTAGGCATTACCTCCTTTGGGAAAGCCTTCTGTGATGACCCCCTCCCCCACACTAAGAGCTCCTGTGTGCTTGCAGTGCCTTGAGAGGACCATACACTCTCTTGTCTCAGGGCCTTTGTACTTGCTGCTTCCTCCTCCTTCTGTCCCTGCCCTCTTGCTATTCATTACAGATAATGCTCTGTGGTGATCCTACTTTCTCTCCCATCACAGTTAAGAAGTCCTTGTCTTCACTTTGTGAAATTTGAAACAATTCTGTTTCATTCTTATGTTTTAGAAATTTAGAATTTTCAGCAGTTTGCTTTTAATTTGTGTCTCCTTCTCCGCTAATCCAGGCCTTCAAAAACAAAACAAAAACCTAAGCCTGTTCTTTAGCTTTATGCAAGCAAGCTGACATTGCCTAACTAGAGTATTGATTATGTGCCAGAAGTCAGCTGATGCTGTTTGTTAAAAAAAAAAAAAAAATGGCATTTGCAGCTTTCAGCTCTAGCCACTGAACCTGACAAGTTCTGACATCTCTTCTCTTGGCTGCCTCTCACTTCTTTTTCTGTTTCCATGGAAATGGACATCAGATCACAGAAACATAGTAAGATACTGGTGGCTAATTGCTGTTGCAGATTTCTGAATTCCTTTTGTTTGCGGAGTGATTATTTAGTGACTCTTGCCCACTATGTAGTATGTGGTAGTTAGCTAAAACATCTAAGGCGGTTTCTGGGTTTGGGAACTAGCTGATGTTTCCCAAGTGTCACTAACCAGTGTCCTAAAAGTCTGTTCCCTGTTTCAGCTATTAGGGAAAATATATTTTAATTTAAGAACTGTAATCTTGTTAGATTTCAAGCCAGGAGACCTGGCCTTAGCCCCAGATCTGTTACTGTCTCACTGTTTGACCTCAATTTCATTATATTTACTGAATGAACCCATTGCTGCTACCAAGCCCTGGGGCTTATTTACGAGTCCCAGAGAAAAGACTGCTTCTCTACCAGTGTGTTTTAAGAGAAAACATAGAAATAAGATACACAACTAATTTTAGTTAAGGAAACCAAACCAGGTTTCTAAACATCTGAAATAGAAAAATGCTTTTAATTCTAGCCCTTTATTTTCTCCTCCTGTAAAATGATCAGAATAAGGCTTGTCATATGGCTAGGAATATTAGGTTAAGATTCCCTTTTTAATATACGTGTGGTTTCCCAAGACAGAAACAACCTATATTATGGCAAAGTGGTTAAAATTATAGTTGAAAAATTCTATTCATTTCCTCTTTAATGAAGGAAGTTATTACATTGCTTATCTAATTGTATTTTATTCACATCTAGGATGGAGGAGGATTTGCCATAGCTATATGCCTCTCCAGTAGGCTTATCTATACCAGGTCAGGATTTCCTCGTAAATCTAAACTTAGAGCTTGGAAAGCCAGGTTTTGTTAATTGCAAAAAGGGACTGGATGTACCTATAAAAGAGATTAGTATTCACTGAACCACTTCTTCAGCATATACTGTCTGCTGTATATCAAATGAACCCAAGTAATTGAAATTTAGTATGAACAGAATAAATCTTTTTTCTTACATGACTACACAGAATAAAATATAGGTTTATAGCAAATTCCCACTTGTAGTTGCATGTATACAGACATAAACCATCCATGGTAAGACATTATAAATAAATTTAATGGGAAAGAATCCATTTTATACTTTGTAATAGTGGTAAATTTTTCAAATGGAAAAAAACTGCTTTATTCAATTTGTCCTGAATTTAGTCTCCCATAATGAACCTGCAGTAGACTTTGGGGTATGGTCATGTCAAATTCCCTCTGTTGGTGAAGCTGCAGGCTTCAGTAGGTTTACCACAGGCCCCAGTGCTATAAGGCACAGTGCTTTCGCGCAAAAGTTTATTTTTAAATAAAAAATATTCTGTAGTTGTTGTAGTATAATTAGACAACGAGGAAAAAATGTTCAAGAAAGAAATTATAATAGCCCATTACCCCACTATCAAAGTAAGCTACTGCTGACTTTTTGGCATATTCCTTCAATTAAAAAAATTTTACCAATACACAAAACAAAATTGGGATAATGCTGTATGTGCTGATTTGTAGCCTACTTATTTCATTTATCATATCACGGCATTTTACCCTGGTATTGAATATATTCTTTAAAAATGATTTTAATAAACATATATTGTCCTAAACAATTCCATAATTTATGTAACTTTCAGGACATTAATGGATATTTCGATTGTTTTCTTACAAACAACTGTAAGCAAGAGCCTTTAAACTCTTTTTATCACTTCAATCAATGTCGAAAGTGACTAAATTATCTGGTTTCCCAAGATGGTACCCCCGTAGCTTTGACTTTGATTTCTTTCTTGTTTGCCACATCTCATAGTTCTCTAAACCCTATTAATTTTATCTCCACAATGTCTCTTGCATTCGTTCCTTCATCTCTGTTCTCACTGTGATTGCAGTAGTCAGAGTCTTCGTCATCTAGCTTGGAGAACTGCAGTGGTCTCATCCTAGCTGATCTTCCTACCTCTCTGGGCTCTTCTTTATTGCTCCTCTTATGGTCAAAATTGTCTTTCAGTGTGTGTATATGGTCATTTATTCCCTGACTTGGATGTTTTCCTGTTGTCTGCTGCATAAAGTTTAACTCCTTGGCCAGGTATTCAGGGGCATTCATATTTTGGTCCTGTCTAACCTTTTTAACCTCATTGCTTTTTTCTCCTTT
Organism: Hippopotamus amphibius kiboko; assembly: GCF_030028045.1. Lineage (NCBI taxonomy): Eukaryota > Metazoa > Chordata > Mammalia > Artiodactyla > Hippopotamidae > Hippopotamus > Hippopotamus amphibius. The sequence continues at coordinate 164,905,994 of NC_080187.1, read as the reverse complement.
CCACATGTCACACATCCAAGGCAGCCTTCCCTGAACACATTACGTTATCCTCCTCGTAGCCCTTCATGTCGTTTGTGCCCTTCTCATTTCCTGGAATGTGCTCTCCCCTACCCCAGCAATTCCTTACTCCCTTCTTTCAAGATTTCAGCTCATTTATTACCTATCCCGTAAAGCTCTGCTGTTCAATACAGTACAGTAACCACTAGCTACCTGTGGCTATTAAAATTAAAGTTAATTAAAATTAAAAATTCCTTTTCACAGTTTTATTAGCTATATTTTAGGTGCTCAATAGCTGCATTTGGTTAGTGGCAATTGTATTGGGCAGTACATATTAAACAGAACATTTTCATCCTAGCAGAAACTTCTGTTGGAGAGCACTTCTATAAAGCCCTTCCTAAAATAATTGATTTGCTCCTCAGAGCTTCTATAACCCTTAAGATTAACTATTTTAAAAAGCCTTTGATGAGGGACCAAGCCTTATTCTTTTCATCTCTAGCACCTACAATAGTAGGTGGCATGTAGTTGAATTTCAAGATGTGTTGACTGAATGAACAAATGAGTAAAAAATGACATGAGTTTTGGGGATTCATATGAATAATGACAATGTTAGGGGTTTTTTAGTCTGCAGAAATGCTGATTCCCTTCTGTAAAGTACACGGTTATCAGTTTCACTTCATCAATGACTTACCAAGCCTTAGACAAATTACTCAGTTTCTGATTCTTTTACTATCTAAACACTGGGTAGCTAGGTATGTTTCTCCTATATAATGTAATATAAGGCCAATATTTACTGAATCTGTGCCAGATATTGTAGACGTTACACAAAAGTATAAAGTGTTTCCAATAGATTCGACACTACTGCCTGAGTTTATATTCCATGAACTGAGAGAGCAGGCATTTAGAGTGTCTTATTTTGTGCCTGAAATCTCACCTCCTTTATTTTATCTCATTTTCATAATATCTTTATGAGGTAGAATAATTTTTTTTTCTGTTTTACAGGTAAGGAAATAAGCACAGGGAAGCTAAATAGCTTGTATACGGTCACGCATAGCTGGAAAGGGACTCTTTCTATTACACCTCAGCTGCCTCTCATGTAACCTCATTTGAATTGTTAATATGATCAGTGCCTCTGGGTAGCTTTGGTGATTTATATTTTGTAATTGTTCATGGCTGGAGTATGTCTTGGGTTTTGGTTTTAAGAAAAATCAACAGCCTGAAAAAAATATTAAAGAACGAAATTATAATGCCTCACTATTAACATTTTATTATCAGCTGCTGTTGCCTGGTACTGCACCTGGGCTAATGGGATACAACCAGATCAAGTTAAAGGAAAAACCATACATTCTGTAAGGAGTAGAATTCCAGAGGCCTTTTGGAGGCACTTAATTACTTTGTGAACTGCAATTGTTATCTTATGCCAGTGGCTCTATAGGTAGTTTTCAGAAACTTCCCAAAGCCCAAATTCAACATGTAAAAAATTACACAGTACAATGCCTGGTACAAAGTTAGTATTTAGAGATAGTTTACTGAATGTATGAAAAATAACAGAAATACTGGTATTGGTAGTAATAATACCTAACATTGAATGTGTTCCGTTTGCCACATGTTGTGCCAACCTCTTTATTTGCATTATTTCACTTCGCTTGTGGATTGAATACAGAGCACCTACAATGTGCTAGGCACCATGCTTGGTGCTGGAGATACAGTAGTGAAACAAACACCCTCTTCTCATGGGTTATACATTTTGGTAGGAGAGACAGAAGTAAATAAATAAAAACATAATATAATATTGGTTAGTGATCAGTGCTATTGGAAAGAAATGGAGAATGACTAGGGAAAGCTTATCTGAGAAGGTGACATTTGTAGCAGACTTGAATGGGATGAAAGAGATTGAGCCATCCAGGCATATGGGGAAGAACATTCAAAGTGGAGGGAATAAGTGAGTAAGGAAGCCAGGGACGGGATCATATAGGGTCTTATAGGCTCTGGTAAGGATTTGGGATTTTGTTCCAAAATAACAAAAGCTATTGGAGGTTTTTGAGCAGTGGTATGAGGTGATAATGGTTCTTGTTTTAAAGGGATCACTTTGGCCACTTGTGTACAGAAGAGAAGTAAGTGGAATGGGAAGGAAGGGGTGAGAATGATGGGAGTAGGGAGACCAATTCAGAACCTGTTGCAGTATTCCAGCAGCCCTGTGAGGTAGGTTCTATTATTTTCTCCATTTTTAGGTCAGAACACAGAGGCGCAGAGAGATTAAGAGGCTATCAGTGTTGCCAGTGAGGTATCACCTCACACCAATCAGAATGGCCATCATCACAAAATCTGGAAACAACAAATGTTGGAGAGGGTATGGAGAAAAGGGAACTCTCCTGCACTGTTGGTGGGAATGTAAGTTGGTACAGCCACTATGGAAAACAATTTGGAGGTTCCTTAAAAAACTACAGATAGAACTACCATATGATCCAGTAATCCCACTCCTGGGCATATACCCAAAGAAAACCATAATCCCAAAAGAAACATGTACCATAATGTTTATTGCAGCACTCTTTACAATAGCCAGGACATGGAAACAACCGAAATGCCCATCAACAAATGAATGGATACAGAAGATGTGGCATATATATACAATGGACTATTTACTCAGCTATAAAAAGGGATGAGATGGAGCTATATGTAATGAGGTGGATAGAACTACAGTCTGTCATACAGAGTGAAGTAAGTCAGAAAGAGAAAGACAAATATTGTATGCTAACTCACATATACGGAATCTAAAAATGGTACTGATGAACTTAGTGACAAGAACAAGGATGCAGATACAGAGAATGGACTGGAGAACTCGAGGTTTGGGGCAGGGCGGGGGGTGAAGGGGAAGCTGAGACGAAGCAAGAGAGTAGCACAGACATATATATACTACCAACTGTAAAATAGTCAGTGGGAAGTTGTAGTATAACAAAGGGAGTCCAACTCGAGGATGGAAGATGCCTTAGAGGACTGGGATGGGGAGGGTGGGGGGGACTTGGGGGGGGGGAGTCAAGGAAGGGAGGGAATACGGGGATATGTGTATAAAAACAGATGATTGAACTTGGTGTACCCCCCAAAAAATAATAAATAAATAAATAAAATGAAAAAATGAAAAAAAAAAAAGTGGCTATCAGTGTTGCGAATCCAGTCTCTTACTAATCTCTGCCATTATATTATTTCTGCCTGAATAATATAATGAGTTTTATAATATAAATTTTTATAATTTTTTATTTTATAATAAAAACTTAAAATATAATTTTCAAATAAAATTATAAATTTATAATATAAAACTCCCATGAATGAGTTTTAAGAATTTTTGGCATTGTATGTTATTTTAATATAGCTGATAGGTGTATAGGTTTCAAATGAATGTTGTCTTTCTTAATTAGATTGTTTTCTTAATGGATAGCAACTTGTGAAATCATATATTATGTAGAATTTGTTAAACAGAATTCAATGTATATGTGTGGAGAATTGTGTTGGTAGGGCAAGAATGTGTATATTCTTATGAAAAGGCACTTGATGTTAGAATGCTTTTTTATTAGAGCAAATTTCTTCTTTATGCAAGCATAAGTTGCTCTGAGATTTAGCTTCATTGTAAAACTGGTTCATAGAAATGATGAAAACTCAGTGATTGAATTAAAATGTGAAAATCAGTACCATTTTTAGGTAACATGGTATAGTGAAAAGAGCATGGGCTTAGGAGAAGCATATGATCTTGGAAAAATTCCTTTAATCTTTGAGTCTGATTTCTTCACGTCTAAAGTGAAGGTAGTATTATGTACTTCACTGGACTATTTTGATAATTAACTGTTACGATGCATATAAAGTGTCGAGTATATTGTACATAGCAGGTAGTAAATGTTATATTCTTTCTTATTAAAAACAGTTTTGTGGGTTCAAGAAGGATAGCTCAAGAAAATTTATTAATTACTCATTAGTAGCCTAAATTCTTACAAAACCTTAGAATTTTTACTCATTTCCTTCCAATCTTAAGGATCATGTCTTATGAATAACTGTCAGAGGCACTGGAGGAATTGTTTTAGCCTTTGGGAGACAAAATTCAGAGATGTATGAGAGCTGTCTTTAAATGTGTAAAGGGCTGTCATGTGAAACAGGGATTTGTTTTTTATGACTCAGGAGAGCAGAACTATGATCAGAGGGTGAAAACTACAGGGAAGGTTATTTTGGCTTATTAAAATGAAGACATTTCCAAAAATAGAATGAGTGCTCTATCATTGGGAACTGTGTGCATAGCTACACCAGTTTTCCAGAATATGTCAAGCATGGAAGGTTTTTATTTAATTTGAATATTTCTTCAACCTGAGACTCACTAGAACATAAGCTAGATGAAAGCAGAGATCTTTTCTTAGCACCGTGGTGTCCTCAGTGCCTAGTACTGCGTCAGACTGTAATCTGATAGTGCTACTGTCATTTGTCAAATGAATGAATGAGTCAGTTGTTCTTGGAGATCATCTGCGTACCTCATTCCTCCTCTTTGCCTTAAGTTTAGTTCTGATTTTTGGTTGATGGCTTGAGTGTTTATTTGGATTAAAGATAAAGGAAACTGTGAATTGCTGCTTAGTAAGAAAACAGAGTTAGTGGAACATTTCTCCACAGCAGCACTGTTGGTATTTTGGGCCAGATGATTGTTTTGGAAGGTGCTATCCTGTACACTGTAGGATTTTTAGCAGCATCTCTTGCTGCTGAATATTCATCAGATGTCAGTAGCACCGCTCTCCTCACTCACTGCAATGAAAAATTTTCCAGACATCACCAGATGTCCCTTGGGGAGCAAATTGTCCCTTGTTGAGAACCACTGAGTTAGTGAATAACTCAGTAGGACACACCAATACAAGTACACAAATTCAGTATTTTCATTAGATGAAATTAGAGAAAATGGCATCGTTTACGAAAACTCATTGTAAATTATTTGTTTTAAGATGAACTATGTACTGCTATCGTGAGATGTATGTTGATACATGCATCTAGCTGTATAATGAAGAAGTTGTCTGTGTAATGCTCCAGGGTTTTCTATGTTGCTTTGAAACTTCAAGTTGATTCTTTAGTTTCAGCTTCTGAGTAAACGAGGGCTTGCCATATTTCTTTAACAGTGGTAGAATTGCCTGTGCTGGGTCTTTGGACCCAAATTGCTTTGACCACCATTATATACTACAGTATAGGTGTGGAGAGTTCAAAAGCAGGGGTTGCTGAAAATGGTGGCTTGTAACTATCAAAAACAAAGACAGCATGAGGTGTAACAGCAGGAAAGTTTCCAGCAGCAGAAAGCTGAGTGCTGATCACATATTCTAGAAGAAGGAATACTAAGGTTTTTGTTTGTTTTGTTTTTAAACGTTATGTATGTATTTTATTTTACTTTATTGGCTGCATTGGTTCTTCACTGCTGCACACGGGCTTTTTCTAGTTGTGGTGAGCGGGGGCTACTCTTTGTTGTGGTGTGTGGGCTTCTCATCACGGTGGCTTCTCTTGTTGCAGTTCACGGGCTCTGGGTGTGCAGGCTTCAGTAGTTGCAGCACAAAGCCTCAGTAGTTGTGGCACATGGGCCATGCAGGCTTCCTCGAGGGCTTCAGTAGTTGTGGCTCACGGGCTATAGAGCACAGGCTCAGTAGTTGTGATGCACAGGCTTAGCTCCTCAGTGGCAGGTGGGATCTTCCTGGACCAGGGATCAAACCTGTGTCCCCTGCATTGGCAGGAGAATTCTCAACCACTTACCACCAGGGAAGTACTATATAAGTATTTTTAGTCTAGGGATATGATCATCTCAAAAATGGATATGGTTTCTTAAGTAACTATGGTGTACACTGATCACATTGGAAGTCAACTATTTTTAGGCTGTACTGAGTTTGTACTTCTCTGACTTTTATTTATGTTGATGTTTTCTCTGGTTTAAATCTTCTAAATGGCAAGTTCTAATAAATCGTTGCTTGCATTATATTTTAACTTAGTGTAGTTTCTTGTCACATCACACTTTATAACATCTTCAACTGAACTTTTCATGGTCCTGATTTAATTATAAGCTAGGCATTGTTGCATTTTAATATATAACACTTGCATACATATTGTGATGTAGTGATTTGTAAAATATTGTCTCACCAAGCATTGTTATAAAGAAGCATCTGTCAGCATTTCTATTATAAACCCTAATTTATTTTTAAAGAGTTTCTGACTTGTCTATTCTAAATTGCTTTGGGCTGAAACCTAGTATAGAAGTTGTCAGCTGAAATCCAAGTTTTGTTTTATTATAGAGGGAAAAATTGAAGCTAGTATTTTCTACTACTTTGTGTCACAGCATTTAAAACACTCACATTTTTAGCAGATTCAGGTGCTTTTTACTTGATATTTATTTAATTCTCATGAACCCAAGTGAGGAAATGGAAACTGACAGCCTCTTAAATGGGCTTGTTTCTTTTCCTGTGTTGTGCTATAAAATTTTTGATAGATTTATTTGAAAAGTATTTACTGAGTAGACGCATTAAGTATTTTGTTAGAACCACCTTAGAACATGAGAGTGTCTTTACAAAGCCTCTAGGAAATCAGATCCAGGTTTACTGTGAACAGAGAAACTTGCAAAAAACATAAACTATAATGAGATTCTAGAGACAGTTTTATAGTTGAGAAAGTGAATAGTTGTTTAGTGATCAAAAGTTGAGGTTCTCGCTTTCCTTGAATGGTATTACTTTGCAATCACTAACAGGTCTGATTTCTGCCCCTCCCTCTTTTTTGTCATTGATGCTATCAGTAGATGCTTCTATGATAATTTTCAAATTGCTTTTAAAACCACTTGAAAGCCAAAGTTGTTACTTATTTGTTATCTGATTTTGAACCTCACATTTTGGTATCCTCTTATGATACTGATTACCTATATAGAAGGTGAACTTTAATAAATGTAAAACTTTATAGAAAATTAAAAGCATTAAGGGGTATAGGATCAGAATTTGAATTAGTTCATTCACTTATAATTATTTAACAGATATGTGTATCTTATCTCCTATATGCTGGGCACTATATGCAGAACATAAAATAATGAATGAAACAGGCACAGTCTCTACCCTCTTGCATAATCTAGTATGGGAGTTAGATAATGTGCAAGTACACAAATACAAAATAAATAGCACATATTTATTTTGGTCAAGTTAATAACATTTCAAAGGCTTACCCTTTTATAAATGATCCATAACACAGAAACCTACATTTAAATGTACAAGTGTCTTATGTTTTTTAGAACAGAAAGATTAAAACATTGTATTACTTTACTTTACCTAAACTGTTATTATTTTCACATTAATGGAATCTTTTTGCTTTTATATGTATATATATATATTTTTAAATTAATAATTGTGTATTGATTGATTTTTGTGTATTGATTTTTGTGTATTTTTCTGTATTTGGTCATCTTAGCAGAGTCATTTATTCTAATAGCTTTTCAATAGAATTTCTAGGTAGTTCGCCCTTTCTTTTGTAGTGTTTATACCTCTTAATAGTTTTACTTTTCTCATTGTGTTGTCCAGTACAACCAGTTGAATTTTAGATAGTTAACAGTGATATAGGCATCCTTGTCTCAAGTATGATATTGATGGCAACGTCTCTTCTTTTTCACTGTTAAGTATGGTGTTTACTTTATGTTTTTAGTGGATCCTTTCAGCAAGTTAAGAACATTTCTTTTTATCCCCAGTTTATAGATTTTAATGATTTAGAACAAACAAGATTGTGCTTATATAATGGCACTCTAGGTAATTTAGACCAATACTCTGCTAAGGACAACTAAAGAAACAGAATAAAATATGAAAAACAAATTCTTAGAAGCGTGAGAAGATCAGAACTGATAGAAATAAGGTCATTCTCTCAAAACTACTTTTGTTCTAAGCAGGGGTCCCCAACCCCCAGACCACGGACTGGTACTGGTCAGCAGCCTGTTAGGAACCAGGCTGCACAGCAGGAGGTGAGCAGCAGGTGAGTGAGTGAAGCTTCATCTGCTTCTCCCCATGACTCGTATTACCGCTTGAATCATCCACCACCACCTCCCTGTCCGTGGAAAAATTGTCTTCCACAAAATTGGTCCCTGGTGCCAAAAAGATTGGGGACCACTGGTTCTAAGGATGTTTATTGATCATAGCCTACCAGCTTTGAAGCTGAGTTCTGCTATCAGATGCCTTACAAGGCTGAGGGATTTAAATCAAAACCTGGAGTCTGGCAAGAGTAGTCTGTCCTTTAATATGAGCTGGAACCACAAAATGCTGAGCCCTCAGAGGAGCAGTGAATTCATGCTAACTTAGCCCCCTTAAAAACCTGTAGCACTACTTCCTATCATCTACTTGATTAGGAAATCTTAAGTCTAAAGCTTGGATTAAGATAGTCTTGGATTGGTAGCTCTAACAGAAGCAAATAAAAGTTCTCTATGGAGAAGGATGCTGTCATCCAAAGCACCAGTTTATTTTTTCAAATATTTTTTTTTCAAATATGTTGTCCAACATGCAGGCAAAGATAATCAGGCATAGAAGGAGAAAACACATCATGAGTAGAGGGTTCAAGATGGTGGCATATTAAGATCCTGAATTCACCTCTTTCCACAGACACACCAAATCTACAAACATATGAAACAGTTTTCTCTGGGAAAGACCTGAAAACTAACTTATCCAGAACAAAGGATGAAAGAGCCACATTGAGACAGGCAAGAAAGGCAGAGATGCAGTCTCACCAAAAACCCTATCCCATGTGTGGTGACCCGCAGTCAGGAGGGAATCTCACAAATATGGAGTTTCTCCCCGGGTAGTGAGGGGTTTGTGCCCCATGTCAGGTACCCAAACCTCAGGCTTTGAAAATCAGTGGAACTTGTATCTAGGAGAACCATAAGCTGTAGGGAATGAAGATTATGCTATTAAAGGGCTCACAAACAGATTCACTTGCCCTGGGGCCTTGCAGAAAAGCAGCAGTTTGAGAAGTGCGTAGATCATATGTGTAGTAGATTCATTTCCTAATCCTAAAGCAGCAGTTGGTGGGGCAAGAACCTGTTGGACTGAGGCACTGGTGGACACCATGTTTGCATTCTCTCTCTACCTTGCTTGTGCTGACACTCACCTTCTAACCTAGTGCAGATAGGTGTGCTCACCCCTGTGCTGCTCCCGTGGCCCCACCAAAGCCAGTGAGGTGAGCGCCCTGACTCTGTGCTGCACCTGTGGCCCCACCAAATCCAGTGGACATGTGTAGTTCACACAGGGGACATCCCTTGAGCACCTATCTCTGGTAGCCAGGGAGGTTTGTGTTTCTGGGCCCCATAGGTCTGAAATAATTGGAAAGACAGTTCTTGATAACCTTGATAACTTGTACCTATTAAGAAAATAATCAGGCTGCTTAGATAATCACAAAGGCTTGTGAGACAGCCAAAAGGCAGGGTGTGGTTAAACAATAAGGTTCACCTTTTACGCAAGGCTACTTCTTCAAGGCCGGGAGAGAGAGCTGTTTTGCTTAATATATAGAAACAAACAGAGAGTCAAGCAAAACGAGGCACAGAAGAATGTGTTCCAAATGAAAAATAAGATAAAACCCTAGAAAAGAAACCTGAATGAAATGGTGATAAGTAATTTACCTGATAAAGAGTTAAAAGTAATGGTCATAAGATACTCACCAAGTTCAGGAGAAGAATCTATTCTATTGAACACAGCAAGAACTTCTACAAAGAGATAGAAAAAATAAGAGAACACCAAACAGAACTCACAGAACTGAGGGATACAATAACTGAACTGAAAAATACACTAGAAGGGCTCAAAAGCAGACTAGATGAAGCAAAAGAAAGAATCAGTAATCTGAAAGATAGAGCAGTTGAATTCACCCAGAGTAGGAAAAAGAAAAATAAAGTGAAGATAGCTTAAGGGACTGATAGGACAACATCAAGCAGAATAATATTCACATTATAAGGGTCCTAAAAGGAGATAAGAGAGAGAAAGGGGCAGAAAAGTTATTTGAAGAAATAATGGCTGCAAGTTCCCTAACCTGGCGAAGGAAACAGACATCCTGATCCAGATCCAGGAAGCCCAGAGAGACCCACACCAAGACACCTTATAAATATAAATATGTGTATAAATATAAAATATCAAAATTGAAAGATAAAGACAGACTGTTAAGAGCAGCAAGAGTAAAACAGCTTGTGACCTACAGGCATACCTCAGAGACATTGCAGGTTCAGTTCTAGACCACCACAACAAAGTGAATATGGTAATAAAGTGAGTCACACAAATATTTTGGTTTTCTAGTGCATGTATAAGGTACATTTACACTATACTGTAGTCTATTAACAGTACAATAGCATTATGTCTAAAAAAAGGTACAAACCTTAATTAATAAATACTTTATTGCTAAAAAATTGCAAACCATCATCTGATGACGCAGGGTTGCCACGAGACTTCAATTTGTAAAAAATGCAATTTCTGCAAAGTGTAATAAACTGAGGCACAATAAAATGAGGTATGCCTATACAAGGGAACACAATAAAACTCTCAGCAGATTTCTTACAGAAACTTTTCAGGCCAGAAGGGAACAGCATGCTATGTTCAGAATACTGAAGGAAAAGAAAAACTTCCAATCAAGAATATTCTACCTGGGAAGATTATCATTCAGACTTGAAGGAGAAATAAAAAGCCTTCTTGAGAAACAAAAGCTAAAGAAGTTCATCACCATTAAACTGGCCTTATAAGAGATGTTAAAAAAAAAAACAACAAAAAAACTTAAGCTAAAAAAAGAGCACTAATTAGTAACAAGAAAACATGTGAAAATAAAAATCTCACTGGTAAAGATAAATTTATACTAAAGGTATTGGATTAAAAACTTATAAAGCTAATATAAGGTTAAAAGGCAAAAGTAGTAAAATTAACTATAACTACAATAATTAGTTAAGGGATACACATTAAAAAAAGATGTAAAATGTGACATCAAAGAACATGGAACATGGGGTGGGGGGTAAAAATGTAGAGTGTTAGAATGACTTCAAATTGAACTTGTTATCAATTTTATCTATCTATCTATCTATCTATCAATCTATCTATCTATCTATCTATCTATCTATTTATCTATCTGCCTCATGGTAACCACAAAGAAATACCTAATAGATACACAACAATATAATGAGAAAGGAACCTAAGGAAAACACTATAGAGTCATCAAACCATGAGGGAAGAATGTAAGAGAAGGAAGGAACAGAGAGGAACTACGAAACATCCAGAAAACATTTGACAAAATGGCAGTAAGTATATAACTATCAATAATTACTTTAAATGCAAATGGACTAAAGTCTTCAATCAAAAGACCTAGCAAGGCTGAATGAATAAAGCAAGACCCATATATTTGCTGCCTACAAGAGACTCATTCACATACAGACTAAAAATGAAGGGAAGAAAAAAGATGTTTTATGTAATGGAAACCAAAAGAAAGCTGGGGTAGCTATACTTATATCAGACTTTAAAACAAAGACTTTAATAAAAGGCAGAGATGGGTATTACATAATAATAACGGGGTCATTCCAGCAAGGAGATATAACATTTGTAAATATTTATGCACCCAACATAGGAGGCCCTCAATATGTAAAGTAAATATTAGCACCTAAAGGGAGCAATTGATAGTATAGTCCACAATAATAGTGGTGGACTTTAATACCTCACCTACATCAATGGATGGATCATCCAGACAGAAAATCTGTAAGGAAACACTAGGCTTAAATGACACTTTACACTAGATAGACTTAATATATACCCAGAACATTCCATCCAAAAGCAGCAGAATACATCTTCTCAAGTGTATGTGAAACATTTTCCAGGATAGATCATATGTTAGGCCACAAAACAAGTCTCAGTAAATTTTGGAAGATTGAAATCATATCAGGCCTCATTTCTGATCACAATGGTATGAAACTAGAAATTAATTACAAGAAGCAAACTGAAAAAAATCACAAATATGTGGAAATCAAGCAGCATAATAATGAACAATCAGTGGGTCAATAAAGAAATCAAGGGAGAAATCAAAAATGCCTTCAGCCAAATGAGAATGAAAATCCAACATACCCAAAACTATGGGATGCTGCAAAAGCAGTTCTAAGAAGGAAGTCTATATTGATAAATGCCTACCTCAAGAAAAAAGAAAAATCTTAAATAAACAGTTTAATTTACACCAAAAGGAGATAGAAAAGAATAACAATACATGAAACTCAAAGTTAGTAGAAGGAAGGAAATAATAAAGATCAGAGTGGAAATAAATGAAATAGAGACAGTAAGAAAGATCAATGAAACTAAGAGCTTGTTCTTTGAAAAGATAAACAAAATTGAGAAACCTTTAGCCAAACTCACTAAGAAAAACAGAGAGGGGGACAAATGATTAAAATCAGAAATGATAGAGGAGAACTTACAACTGACACCGCAGAAATACAAAGGATCATAAGAGACTACTGTGAACTACTATTTGTGTCAACAAATTGACAACCTAGAAGAAATGGATGAATTCCAAGAAACACACAATCTTCAAAGACTGAATCATGAAGAAATAAAAAGCATGAATAGACCAATTACTAGTAAGGAGATTGAATCAGTAATCAAAAAATTCCCAACATCAAAGCCCAGGAACAGACAGCTTCACTGGTAAATTCTACCAAACATTCAGAGAAGATTTAATACCTATCCTTTCAAACTCTTCCAAAAAATTGAGGAGAAATTATTTCCAAACTCATTTTATGAGGCCAGCAGCACCCTGATACCAAAACCAGACAAGAACACCACATAAAAAGAAAATTATAGGCCAATGTCCCTATGAGCATAGATGCAAAAATCCTTAACAAAATATTTACAAACCAAATTCAACAATACATTCAAAGGATCATAAACCAAGAACAAGTGGGATTTATTCCAGGGATGCAAGGATGGTTCAATCAATATGATACTCCACATTAACAAAATAAAAGATAAAAATTATGTGATCATCTCAATAGATGCAGAAAAAGCATTTGACAAAATCCAACATCCATTTATGATTAAAAAAAACTCTCAGCAAAGTGGGTATTAGAGCAACATAATAAAGGCCATATATGACAAGCCCACAGCTAACATCATACTCAGTGGAAAAAGCTAAAAGCTTTTTCTGTAAGATGAACAATACAAGAATGTTCACTCCCTCCACTTTAATTCAACATAGTACTAGAAATCCTAGCCAGAGCAATTAGGCAAGAAAGACATTCAATTCAGAAAGGGAGAGGTAAAATTGTCTTTATTTTATAGAAAACTCTAAAGACACCAGCAAGAAAACTGTTAGAACTAATGAACACATTCAGTAAAGTTGCAGAATACAAAATCAATATCCAAAAATCTGTTGTGTTTTTATACACTAACAACAAACTATCAGAGAAATTAAGTAAACAATCCCATGTACAATTGCATTAAAAAAATACTAAGGAATAAATTTAACCAAAGAGGTGAAAGATCTGTACACTGAAAACTGTTTTTTGACTAAAGAAATTGAAGAAGACACAGATAAATAGAAATTGTGTTCATGGATTGGAAGAATTAATATTGTTAAAATGTCTATCCTACCAAAGGAAGTTTACAGATAAATGCAATCTGTATCAAAATTCCAGTGGCATTTTTTCACAGAAATAAAACAAACAACCCTAAAACTTGTATGGAACCACAGAAGACCCTGAATAGCCAAAGCAATCTTGAGAAAGAACAAAGCTGAAGGCATCATTTTTTTCTGATTTCAAACTATGTTATGTGGTATGTAAATTATACTTCAACAAAGTTATTTACAAAAAAAATCATGATTAAGAGCTAGCAGGTACAACAGACAATAAAAATAGACATAAAAATTATATTCCAAATTTAAAAAAAATGAGGAATGAGAATTGAAATTTATCAGTACTTTCTTTTGGCATTTGTGGTAATGACTTTTAAACATTTTTTCTTTATTCACTTAATTTAGTGAACTGTATTAATAAGTCTTTTGGTGTTCACAATTATGAAGTTGCCTGAAAAATGGCAGAAGATAGTGGAAGAAAACAGTGAATATGTTATTGAATAAAATTCTTGGTGAAAATGAGAAATGTGTCTTTTATTTTTACTTAAAATACCGAAGGCACTTTTTGGCTCACCCAATACCTTTAACTTTATAAGAAACTACCAAAGAGTTCTCCAAAGTGATTTTATACTCCCACTAGCAGTGTATGAGAATATCATTTGCCCTGTATTCTTGGCAACATTTGGTGCTGTCATTCTTTTTTATTTTAGCCATGCTGTTAAGAGTGTAGTGGTATCTTACTGTGTTTTAAGTTTGTATTTCTCTGATGACTGAAAAATGTGAGCACCTTTTCATATGCTTATTAGCTATTGGGATATCTTCTTTTGTGAAGAGTCTGTTGTCTTTTGCTCATTTTTAAATGATTGTTTTTTGTTGATTTGTAAGGGTTTTTAATATTTTGGATATCAGTCATGTAGTTATGATATAATTAGATATAACTTCATCTATCTACCTACCTACCTATTGAGAACTAGCAAAATAGAAAGTGTATGTACACATGTGAGAATGCAAGAGGGGAGAGGTAAAGAGAAAGAGAGAAAACTATTTTCTCAGGCTTGCCAGCCGTTTTTTTTTTTTTTGGGCTGCGTTGGGTCTTCATTGCTGCGTATGGGCTTTCTCTAGTTGTGGCGAGCAGGGGCTACTCTCCATTGCAGTGTGTGGGCTTCTCATTGCGGTGGCTTCTCTTGTTGCAGAGCATGGGCTCTAGGCACATGGGCTCAGTAGTTGTGCCACGTGGGTGCCAGAGTGCTCAGGCTTCAGTAGTTGCAGCATGTGACTCAGTAGTTGTGGTGCATGGGCTTAGTTGCTCTGTGGTATGTGGGATCTTCCTGGACCAAGGATCGAACCCATGTCCCCTGCATTGGCAAGTGGATTCTTAACCACTGTATCACCAGGGAAGTCTGCCAGTCATTTCTAAATGGTGACCTTTGATGGATGGCTTGTTTTTTAATTTTGGTTCTGGCTTTTATATTTAGGCCTGTGCTTCATCACAAATTAATTTTTATGTATGGTGTGAGAAAGAAGTTGAGCTTAGTTTTGTTTTTGTTTTTTCTTTTCTCCTGTACGTTTGTCCAGTTTTCTAGCACTAAATGTCAGAAGACACTTTTCCTCCATTTAATTTTTTTTCCTATTTATTTATTTATTGGCTGCATTGGGTCTTTGTTGCTGTGCACTGGCTTTCTCTAGTTGCGGCGAATGTGGGCTACTCTTCATTGCAGTGTGCAGGCTTCTCATTGCAGTGGTTTCTCTTGTGGAGCACGGGCTTTAGGCTTGTGGGCTTCAGTTGTTGTGGCACATGGGGTCATTAGTTGTGGCTCTCGGGCTCTAGAGCGCAGACTCAGTAGTTGTGGTGCACGGGCTTAGTTGCTCTGTGGCATGTGGGATCTTCCCAGACAAGGGATTGAACCCGTGTCTCTTGCGTTGGCAGGCGGAGTCTTAACCCCTGAGCCACCAGGGAAGTCCTCCTCCATTTAATTGACTTGAAGCCTTGGTTGAAAGAAAAATACATGTATGTGTAATATGTACATATGTATGTATGTATGTATGTATAGATAGATAGGTAGATAGATATTTGTGTGTGTGTGTGTGTGTGTGTGTGTGTGTAGGGGAGTCTGTTTTTGGATTCTGTATTCTGTTATCTGCCTCACACCAGTACTACATAGTCTTGATAGTTGTGGGGTAAGGCTTCTGGATTTGTTTTCTTTTTAAAGGATTTTTTGGGGAATTTTAGATTGTGTCCACTTCCATAGACATTTTAGAATCAGCCTGTCAATTTCTTCAAAATGTTTACTGGAATTTTGCTAGGGATTATGTGGAATTGATAGCTCAGTTTGGAGAGAATTGCCATCCTAGCAGTATTGAGTCTTCTGATCCATGAATATTATATATCTTGTCATTTATTTAGGTCATTTGAAATTTCTTGCGGTAGTATTTTGTAGTGTAATAAACTTGCACATCTTTGTTAGGCTTATTTCTAGATATCTTTTTGTTTTGTTTTTAATTTCATTTTGAATTGTGTATTGCTAGTATATGGCAATACAATTGAGTTTGGTTTTTTTTTTTAAGATTTATTTTCATGTTGACCATTTTTAAAGTCTTTATTGAATTTGTTACAGTATTGCTTCTGTTTTATGTTTTGGTTTTTTGGCCTCGAGGCATGTGGGATCTTAGCTCCCCAACCAGGGATTGAACCTGCACCCCCCGCCACATTGGAAGGCAAAGTCTTAATCACTGGACCAGCAGGGAAGTCCCCATTGAGTTTTGTATATTGACCTTGTATCTTTATTCCTAAAATTATTTATTATAGCAATTTTTGTAGAGTCCATTGGGGTTTTTGTGCATATGTAATCATGTCATCTATGAATAAAGAAGCTTTCAGTTTTAATATTTATGCCTTTTATTTCTTGCCTTACTACACTGATTAGCTTTTTCATTAGTACAATGTAGAAGTGGAGAGAATGGATTTCTTCATCTTGTTCCTGACTTTTTTGGAAAAGCGTTTAATATTTCATCATTAAATAAATGCATTTAATAAGCAAGCTGTAGTTTTTTATGGATACCATTTCTTAGCTTCAGATCATTCTGTTCTTACTTTGCTGAGAATTATTGTTATGAATGGGTATTGAATTTTGTCTAATGCTTTTTCTGCATATGTTGAGATGATCATATAGTTTTTCTCTTTTATTCTGCTAATGTGATAAATTATATTAGTTTTTATAAATTAAATCTGTCGTGCATCCATGAGATTAAATCCCTCTGTCATGATGTTTTATTATTTTTACATTTGGATGGATTTATTTTTCTAATACTTTAAGAGTTTTTTAAATCTGTGTTCATGAGGGATGTTGGTCTGTAATTTTCTTCTAATATCTTTGTAGTGATTTATTGTCAAAGTTTTCTTCAGCTTTTTGGTTTTGTGTAGCATAAATGTCTTCACTTTTAAATTACTTTCCTCTTGTATTTTCTCAAGGTTTATTATTATTTTCTAATTTTTTAGTTCAATCTTCTCTTGAACTATAAATATACATAAGTCTATAAATGTTCCTCTGAGTATTGCTTTGGCTATCTCATTTTAAATAGATGTGTATTATTTATGATTAAAGATATGAAATGTTGCAGCAGGAATACTGTATACCTCAGTCACAGATAAGATTCCTGTAAATGGTTCTGTACATACTCAGGCTTCTGCTAGCTACCCCTCTTCTATGAATGCTGTATAGTCTCTGTGGACCTGGCCTTTGACCTCCAGATTATAACCAAAAAGATATATCAGATATTCTGATGACATAAAATTTTATAGTTCCTGTCATGGCAGCTCTAGGTCAGAGTTTTTCAACTTAACTTTTGTTATTTTTAGACTGGATAATCCTTTGTTGGGAGGGCAAAGGGGGCTGTCCTGTGCCCTGGAAGATGTTTAGGAATATATCTGGCTTTTATTCACTAGGTTCACATAGCAGTCCCACTTTTGGCAATTTAAATTTCTCTAGACATTGACAGTGTCTGCGGTTGGGGATGAGGTCAAAATTGTACCTGGTTGAGAAACACTGCTCTAGGCCAATATCTTTGTGTCATTTTTGTTATTTCTGTAGATCTAGTATGTTTCCATGCAAAATGAATATATATTAAGTTGCTTTGTTCAATTGATAGCAAACCAGGAAGAATGTGGAAAAGGCAACTATTAGCTGCTTCAAGCAATAGGAAAATTATGGATTAGATGCTATCATTCCTACCTTGTTTGGTTTCATAGTGGTATCTGGACGAGGAACTAAAGACATTTGAATGTATGGTTCAAATAGCAGAAGAACCCAGAGGAAGTCTCTCTCTCTCTTCTGTGTCTGTTGCTTAGATGTCTCCCACTAATCTTTTAACTGAGAAGCAGAACTGCTTCCCTGGTTTTAAAAATGAGGGTAGACGTACATTCATAATCTTGGACGGTCAGAAAGGCACATTGCTTGTTTATATTTCACTTGTGTGATAAATATCTGAAGTATACTTCACAAACTGCTGCAGTGGCACATAAAACATACTCTCAATAAAGGTAACTCTTACAATAGCTATATACTTCAGAGTGAGTATATATAACTCAGTCTTCCCAACTTTCCCCCATTTTTAGAAACTCAGTGTTTTTGTCGCCCCCACTGTAAATATTTGTATGAAAAATATCTTCTGTGTATTGCAAAGAGTTTGTAGTATAAAGGCAAATTGCTTCCCAAGGGTCTGGGTAGCTGTTTGTGATGTTACTTTTCACTCCAGATTTTTCTTGACTTTTTTTTTGCCTTTTTTCCACCACCTTAACTTTAAAAATACTTCAAAAAACTATTTACTTAACAGTAAAGTATGTAAGATACACTGACCTTAATATATATACATGCCTGCATAATTGCTACCCAGATCAAGATCTAGAACATTTTTAATATCCAGGAGGTTCCCCCTTGTTCCTTCCCACTCAGTGCTCACTCTCAGAGATAACTAGTATATGACTGATCGATTGATATTATTTATGCATACATGTGTATTTATTTTTCAGCTTCTTTGAGGTATAACTGACAGATAGAATTATATGTATTTCAGGTGTACAGTATGGTGATGTGATATATGTATGCTTTGAAATGCTTACCAAAATCAGGTTAATTAACCCATTCATAATCTCACATAACCATGAGTTTTTTGGTGTATGTGGTGAGAATGCTTAAGATCTGTTCTAGACATGACTTCTATAAATATTTATCGGTTTTACTTATCCTTAAACTTCATGTAATGGAATCTTTTGTCTTACGTTTTTCTCTCAACATAATGCTATGAAATCCATTCGTGTTTTTTACTGAATCCTGGATATTTCTTTGTTTTCAGCTGTATTGAGGTGTATTAATAAATAATATTAAAATGTATTTCAGCTGTATAACATGATAATTTGAAAGGATTTGCACCATTGAGTTGATTAGCACATTCATCACCTCACTTATTTCCTTTTTTTTTTCTGACTCTTAAAATTTTTTGGTGTGAACACTTAAGTTCTACTCTGCTAGCAAATTCTATTACCAACATTAGTCACCATGTTATACATTAGATACTCATATCTTGTTCATCTTATAACTGAAAAGTTGTACCTTTTTACAAGCCTCTCCCTATTTTTTCCACCCCCTCAACCCCCATTCTACTCTGTTCGTGAGTTCAACTTCTTTTTTAGGTTCCACATCTAAGTGGAATTTGTCTGTCTCTGTCTGGCTTATTTCACTTAGAGCATAATGTCCTCAGTGTTCATCCATGTTGTTGCAAATGGCAGGATTTCCTTCTCTTTTAAGGCTGAACAATATTCCATTGTATATATGTACCACATCTTTATCCATCGAAGGCACTTAGGTAGTTTTCGTACCTTGGATGTTGTGAATAGTGCTGCAATGAATATAGGAATACAGATATGTCTTCCAGCTAGTGATTTTGTTTCCTTTAGATATATACCTAGAAGTGGGATTTCTGGATCATATGCTAGTTCTATTTTTAATTTCTTAAGGAACATCCATACTGCTTTTCATATGGTATTTCTATTTTTAATTTCTTGAGGAACATCCATACTGTTTTCCATACAATTTATATTCCCACCAACAGTATGCAAGTTTTCCCTTTTCTCCACATCCTTGCCACCTTTTATCTCTTATCTCTTTGATGATAGCTGTTCTAACAGATTTTATTAGTTGATGGTTCACTGTAGTTTGGATTTGCATTTCCCTGTTGGTTACTGATGTTGAGCACCTACTCACGTACCTGTTGGCCTGTAGTATGTCTTCTTTGGAAGAGTGTCTATTCAAGTACTTTGCCTATTTTTTAATTGGGTTCTTGTTTTTTGTTATTGAATTATATGAATTCCTTACGTATTTTGGATATTAACCCCTTATTTGGTATGTAGCTTGCAAATATTTTCTCCCATTCCATAGGTTGCCTTTTCATTTTGTTGATGGTTTCCTTTGCTAAGCAGAAGCTTTTTAGTTTGGTGTAATCCCACTTGTTTATTTTTGCTTTGCTTTCCTTCACTTTTGGTGTCAAATCCAAAAAATCATTGCTAAGGCTGATGTCAAGGAGTTTGCCCGCTGTTTTCTTCTAGGAGTTTTACAGTTTCAGGTCTACTTTCCATGCCTTTTTTTTTTTTTAAGCTCTTTATTGGAATATAATTGCTTTACACTCTTGTACCAACTTTTGAGGTACATCAAAGTGAATCAGCTGTATTTATACATATATCCCCATATATCCCCATATATTCTCCCTCCTGCAACTCCCTCCCACCCTCCCTGTCCTGGCGCTTTAAGGCATCACCCATCATCGAGTTGATCTCCCTTTGTTATACTGAAACTTCCCACTAGCTATCTATTTTACAGTTGGTAGTATAAATAACTCTATGCTACTCTCTCACTTCGTCCCAGCTTCCCCTTTGCCCCAAACCCCTCAACCCCATGTCCTCCAGTCCATTATTTGCATCTGCAACCTTGTTCTTGCCCTGTCACTGGTTTCATCACTACCATTTCTTTTTTAGATTCCGTATATATGAGTTAGCATACAGTATTTGTTTTTCTCTTTCTGGCTTACTTCACTCTGTATGACAGACTCTAGGTCTATCTGCCTCATTACATATAGCTCGATTTCATTCCTTTTTATGGCTGAGTAATATTGCATTGTATATATATGCCACATCTTCTTTATCCATTCATCTATTGATGGACATTTAGGTTGCTTCCATGTCCTGGCTATTGCAGATAGCGCTGCAGTGAACATTATGGTACACGCTTCTTTTTGGATTATGGTTTTCTCTGGGTGTATGTCCAGTACTGGGATTACTGGATCATATGGGAGTTCTATTTTTAGTTTTTTAAGGAACCTCCAAACTGTTTTCCATAGTGGCTGTACCAACTTACATTCCCACCAACAGTGCAGGAGAGTTCCCTTTTCTCCACACCCTCTCCAACATTTGTTGTTTCTAGCTTTTTTGATGATGGCCATTCTGACTAGTGTGCGGTGATACCTCATTGTGGCTTTGACTTGCATTTCTCTAATGAGTAGTGATGTTGAGCATCTTTTCATGTGTTTGTTGGCCATCTGCATGTCTTCTATGGAGAAATGTCTATTTAGGTCTCCCGCCCATTTGTGGATTGGGTTATTTGCTTTTTTGATATTAAGCTGCATGAGCTGCTTGTATATTTTGGAGATTAATCCTTTGTCCGTTGCTTCATTGGCAAGTATTTTCTCCCATTCTGGGGGTTGCCTTTTAGTCTTGTTTATGGTTTCTTTGGCTGTGCAAAAGCTTTTAAGTCTCATTAGGTCCCATTTGTTTGTTCTTGATTTTATTTCCATTATTCTAGGAGGTGGGTCAAAAAGGATCTTACTTTGATGTATATCATAGAGTGTTCTGCCTATGTTTTCCTCTAGGAGTTTTATAGTGTCTGGCCTTAGATTTAGGTCTTTAATCCATTTTGAGTTTATTTTTGTGGATGGTATTAGGAAGTGTTCTAATTTCATTCTTTTACATATTGCTGTCCAGTTTTCCCAGCACCACTTATTGAAGTGGCTGTCTTTTTCCATTGTATATTCTTGCCTCCTCTGTCAAAGATAAGGTGCCCATATGTGCATGGGTTTATCTCTGGGCTCTCTATTCTGTTCCATTGATCTTCCTTTCTATTTTTGTGCCAGTACCATATTGTCTTGATCACTGTGGCCTTGTAGTATAGTTTGAAGTCAGGAAGCCTGATTCCAACAGCTCCGTCTTTCCTTCTCAAGATTGCTTTGGCTTTCAGGGTCTCTTGCATTTCCATACAAATCGTAACATTTCTTGTTCTAGTTCTGTGAAAAATGCCATTGGTAATTTGACAGGGATTGCGTTGAATCTGTAAATTGCTTTGCGTAGTGTAGTCATTTTCACAATGTTGATTCTGCCAATCCAAGAACATGGTATATCCCTCCATCTGTTTGTATCGTCTTTGATTTCTTTCATCAGTGTCTTACAGTTTTCTGCATACAGGTCTTTTGCCTCCTTAGGCAGGTTTATTCCTAGGTATTTCATTCTTTTTTGTTGCAATGGTAAATGGGAGTGTTTCCTTAATTTCTCTTTGTGCTCTTTCATTGTTAGTGTATAGGAATGCAAGAGATTTCTGTGCATTAATTTTGTATGCTGCTACGTTACTAAATTCATTGATTAGTGCTTGCAGTTTTCTGGTAGCATCTTTAGGGTTTTCTATGTATAATATCATGTCACCTGCAAAGAGTCACAATTTTACTTCTCGTTTTCCAACTTGGATTCCTTTTGTTTCGTTTTCTTCTCACATTGCTGTGGCTAACACTTCCAAAACTATATTGAATAATAGTGGTGAGTGTGGGAACCCTTGTCTTGTTCTTAGAGGGAATGCTTTAGTTTTTCACCATTTAGAGTGATGTTGGCTGTTGGTTTCTCATATATGGCTTCTATTATGTTCAGGTAATTCCCTTTTATGCCTTTTTTCTGGAGAGTTTTTTTTATCATAAATGGATGTTGAATTTTATCAAAATATTTTTCTGCATCTACTGAAATTATCATGTGGTTTTTATCCTTCAATTTGTTAACATGATGTATCACACTGATTTACATATATTGTAGAATCCTTACATTCCAGGGATAAACCCCACTTGATCATGGTGTATGGTTTTTTGACTGTGCTGTTGGATTGTGTTTGCTAGTATTTTGTTGAGGATTTTTGCACCTACTGTCATCAGTGATAGTGACCTGTAATTTTGTGTGTGTGTGTGTGTGTGTGTGACATCTTTGCTAGGTTTTGGTATCAGGGTGATGGTGGCCTCGTAGAATGAGTTTGGGAGTGTTCCAACTTCTGCTATATTTTGGAAGACTTTGAGAAGGATAGGTGTTAACTCTTCTCTAAATATTTGATAGAATTTGCCTGTGAAGCCATCTGGGCCTGGGCTTTTGTTTGTTGGAAGATTTTTAATCACAGCCTCAATTTCAGTACTTGTGACTGGTGTGTTCATATGTTCTATTTTTTCCTGGTTCAGTCTTGGAAGATGGTACTTTTCTAAGAATTTATTCATTTCTTCCAGGTTATCCAATTTATTGGCATATAGTTGCTTCTAGTAGTCTCTCATGATCTTTTGTATTTCTGTGGTGTTGGTTGTTACTTCTCCTTTTTCATTTCTAATTCTGTTGATTTGCATCTTCTCCCACTTTTCCTGATGTATCTGGCTAATGGTTTATCAATTTTGTTTATCCTCTCAAAGAACCAGCTTTTAGTTTTATCGACCTTTGCTATTGTTTCCTTCATTTCTTTTTTGTTTATTTCTGATCTGATCTTTATGATTTCTTTCCTTCTGCTGACTTTGGGGGTTTTTTGTTCTCCTTTCTCTAATTGTTTTAGGTGTAAGGTTAGGTTGTTTATTTGATATTTTTCTTGTTTCTTTTTTTTTTTTTTTTTAATTTTTTTTTGGGGGTACACTAGGTTCAATCATCTGTTTTTATACACATATCCCCGTATTCCCTCCCTTCCTTGACTCCCCCGCCTCGAGTCCCCCCCACCCTCCCCGCCCCAGTCCTCTAAGGCATCTTCCATCCTCGAGTTGGACTCCCTTTGTTATACAACAACTTCCCACTGACTATTTTACAGTTGGTAGTATATATATTTCTGTGCTACTCTCTCGCTTCATCTCAGTTTCCCCTTCACCCCCCGCCCCCTCCCATACCTCGAGTTCTCCAGTCCATTCTCTGTATCTTCATCCTTGTTCTTGTCACTGAGTTCATCAGTACCATTTTTAGATTCCGTATATGTGAGTTAGCATACAATATTTGTCCTTCTCTTTCTGACTTACTTCACTTTGTATGACAGATTGTAGTTCTATCCACCTCATTACATATAGCTCCATCTCATCCCTTTTTATAGCTGAGTAATATTCCATTGTATATATATGCCACATCTTCTGTATCCATTCATTTGTTGATGGGCATTTAGGTTGCTTCCATGTCCTGCCTATTGTAAATAGTGCTGCAATAAACATTATGGTACAAGTTTCTTTTGGGATTATGGTTTTCTTTGGGTATATGCCCAGGAGTGGGATTACTGGATCATATGGTAGTTCTATTTGTAGTTTTTGAAGGAACCTCCAAATTGTTTTCCATAGTGGCTGTACCAACTTACAATCCCACCAACAGTGCAGGAGAGTTCCCTTTTCTCCACACCCTCTCCAACATTTGTTGTTTCCAGACTTTGTGATGATGGCCATTCTGATTGGTGTGAGGTGATCCCTCATTGTGGCTTTGACTTGCATTTCTCTGATGATGAGTGATGTTGAGCATCTTTTCATGTGTGTGTTGGCCATCTGTATGTCTTCTTTGGAGAAATGTCTATTTAGGTCTTCTGCCCATTTGTGGATTGGCTTATTTGCTTTTTTGGTATTAAGCTTCATGAGCTGCTTGTATATTTTGGAGGTTAATCCTTTGTCCGTTGTTTCATAGGCATTTATTTTTTCCCATTCTGAGGGTTGCCTTTTAGTCTTGTTTATGGTTTCTTTCGCTGTGCAAAAGCTTTTAAGTTTCATGAGGTCCCATTCGTTTATTCTTGATTTTATTTCCATGATTCTAGGAGGTGGGTCAAAAAGGATCTTGCTTTGATGGATGTCATAGAGTGTTCTGCCTATGTTTTCCTCTAGGAGTTTTATAGTGTCTGGCCTTACATGTAGGTCTTTAATCCATTTGGAGTTTATTTTTGTGTATGGTGTTAGGAAGTATTCTAATTTCATTCTTTTACATGTTGCTGTCCAGTTTTCCCAGCACCACTTATTGAAGAGGCTGTCTTTTTTCCATTGTATACTCGTGCCTCCTTTGTCAAAGATAAGGTGCCCATATGTGTTTGGGCTTACTTCTGAGTTCTCTGTTCTATTCCATTGATCGTCCTTTCTATTTTTGTGCCAGTACCATACTGTCTTGATCACTATGGCCTTGTAGTATAGTTTGACGTCAGGAAGCCTGATTCCACCAACTGCATTTTTCCTTCTCAAGATTGCTTTGGCTATTTAGGGTCTTTTGCGTCTCCATACAAATCGTAAGATTTCTTGCTCTAGTTCTGTGAAAAATGCCTTTGGTAATTTGATCGGGATTGCATTGAATCTGTAAATTGCTTTGGGTAGTACAGACATTTTCACTATGTTGATTCTTCCAATCCAGGAACATTGTATGTCCCTCCATCTGTTTGTGTCGTCTTTGATTTCTTTCATCAATGTCTTAAAGTTTTCTGCATACAGATCTTTTGCCTCCTTAGGCAGGTTTCTTCCTAGGTATTTTATTCTTTTTGTTGCAATGGTGAATGGGAGAGTTTCCTTCATTTCTCTTTCTGCTCTTCCGTTGTGAGTGTATAGGAATGCAAGAGATTTCTGTGCATTAATTTTGTATCCTGCTACTTTACTAAACTCATCAATGAGTGCTAGCAGTTTTCTGGTAGAGTCTTTAGGGTTTTCTATATATAATATCATGTCATCTGCAAAGAGTGACAATTTTGCTTCTTCTTTTCCAATTTGTATTCCTTTTATTTCTTTTTCTTCTCTGATTGCTGTGGTTAAAACTTCCAAAACTATGTTGAATAATAGTGGTGAGAGTGGACACCCTTGTCTTGTTCCTGTTCTTAGAGGGAATTCTTCCAGTTTTTCCCCATTGAGAACGATGTTGGCTTTTGGTTTTTCATATATGGCTTTTATTATGTTGAGGTAATTTCCTTCTATGCCCATTTTCTGGAGAGCTTTTATCATAAATGGATGTTGAACTTTGTCAAAAGCTTTTTCTGCATCTATTGAAATGATCATATGGTTTTTATCCTTCAATTTGTTGATATGATGTATCACGTTGATTGATTTGCGTATATAGAAGAATCCTTGCATCCCAGGGATAAACCCCACTTGATCATGGTGTATGATTTTTTTAATGTGCTGTTGGAGTCTGTTAGCTAGTATTTTGTTGAGGATATTTGCATCTATATTCATCAGTGATATTGGTCTGTAGTTTTCTTTTTTTGTGACATCTTTGCCTGGTTTTGGTATCAGGGTGATGGTGGCCTC
Source organism: Hippopotamus amphibius kiboko (assembly GCF_030028045.1). Lineage (NCBI taxonomy): Eukaryota > Metazoa > Chordata > Mammalia > Artiodactyla > Hippopotamidae > Hippopotamus > Hippopotamus amphibius. The sequence continues at coordinate 164,879,840 of NC_080187.1, read as the reverse complement.
GTAGAATGAGTTTGGGAGTGCTCCGCCTTCTGCAATATTTTGAAAGAGTTCGAGAAGGATAGGTGTTAACTCTTCTCGAAATGTTTGATAGAATTCGCCCGTGAACCCATCTGGTCCTGGGCTTTTGTGTGTTGGGAGATTTTTAATCACTGCCTCAATTTCCGTACTTGTGATTGGTCTGTTCATGGTTTCTATTTCTTCCTGGTTCAGTCTTGGAAGATTGTATTTTTCTAAGAATGTATCCATTTCTTCCAGGTTATCCAATTGATTGGCATATAGTTGCTTGTAGTAGTCTCTCATGATGTTTTGTATTTCTGAGGTGTCCGTTGTTACTTCTCCTTTTTCATTTCTAATTCTGTTGATTTGCATCTTCTCCCTTTTTTTCTTAATGAGCCTGGCTAATGGTTTATCAATTTTGTTAATCTTCTCAAAGAACCAGCTTTTAGTTTTATTTATTTTTCTTATGGTTTCCTTCCTTTCTTTTTCATTTATTTCTGCTCTGATCTTTATGATTTCTTTGCTTCTGCTCACTTTGGGGTTTCTTTGCTCTTCTTTCTCTAGTTGTTTTAGGTGTAAGGGTAGGTTGTTTATTCGATCATTTTCTTGTTTCTTAAGGTAGGACTGTATTGCTATAAACTTCCCTCTTAGAACTGCTTTTGCTGCATCCCATAGGTTTTGGGTTGTTGTGTTTTCGTTGTCATTTGTTTCTAGATATTTTTTGATTTCCTCTTTGATTTCTTTAGTGATTCCTTGGTTGTTTAAGAGTGAATTGTTTAGCCTCCATGTGTTAGTATTTTTTGCAGTTTTTTTCCTGTAATTGATATCTAGTCTCATGGCGTTGTGGTCTGAGAAGATGCTTGATATGATTTCAATTTTCTTGAATTTGCTGAGGTTTGATTTGTGACCCAAGATGTGATCTATCCTGGAAAATGTTCCGTGTGCACTTGAGAAGAAAGTGTAGTCTGTCGTTTTTGGATGGAATGTCCTATAAATATCAATGAAGTCGAGATGGTCTAATGTGTCCTTTAAAGCTTGTGTGTCTTTATTGATTTTCTCTTTGGATGATCTGTCCATTGATGTAAGTGGGGTGTTCAAGTCTCCCACTATTATTGTGTTACTGTCGATGTCCCCTTTTATAGCTGTTAGCATTTGCCTTATGTATTGAGGTGCTCCTATATTGGGGGCATAGATATTTACAATTGTGATATGTTCTTCTTGGACTGATCCCTTGATCATTATGTAGTGTCCTTCCTTGTCTCTTTTAATAGTCTTTACTTTCAAGTCTAATTTGTCTGATATGAGTATTGCTACTCCAGCTTTCTTTTGACTTCCATTTGCATGGAATATCTTTTTCCATCCCTTTCCTTTCAGTCTATATGTATCCCTTGGTCTGAAGTGGGTTTCTTGTAGGCAGCATATAGAAGGGTCTTGGTTTTGTATCCATTCAGCCAGTCTGTGTCTTTTGGTTGGAGCATTTAAGCCATTGACATTTAAAGTGATTATTGACATGTGTGTTCCAATTACCATTTTCTGAATTGTTTTGGGTTTGTATTTGTAGGTGTTTTCCTTTTCTTGTGTGTCCTACTTAGAGAAGTTCCTTTAGCACTTGTTGTAAGGCTGGTTTGGTGGTGCTGAATTCTCTTAACTTTTGCTTGTCTGGAAAGCTTTTGATGTCTCCCTCAAATCTGAATGAGATTCTTGCTGGGTAGAGTATTCTTGGCTGTAGGTTTCTCTCTTTCAGGACTTTCAGTATATCCTGCCATTCCCTTCTGGCCTGCAGAGTTTCTGTAGAAAGGTCAGCTGTTATCCTGATGGGTTTTCCCTTATATGTTGTTTATTGCTTTTCTCTTGCTGCTTTTAATAGTTTTTCTTTGTGTTTAATTGTCGTTAGTTTGATTAATATGTGCCTCTGTATGTTTGTCCTTGGGTTTCTTCTGTATGGGACTTTCTGTACTTCTTTGGAGTTGATTAACTATTTCCTTTCCCTTGATGAGGAAGTTTTGCGCTATAACCTCTTCAAATATTTTCTCAGACACTTTCTTCTTTTTTTCTTCTGGGATGCCTATGATTCGAATGTTGGTGTGCTTATTGCTGTCCCCAAGGTCTCTGAGTCTGTCTTCCATTCTTTTTATTCTTTTTTCTTTTTCCTTCTCTGTGGCAGTTATTTCCATCATTCTATCTTCCAACTCACTTACTCATTCCACTGACTCAGTTATTCTGCTGTTTAGACCATGTAGAGTATTTTTAATTTCAGTTATTTTGTTGTTCATTACTGTTTGTTTGCTCTTTCGTTTTTCCAGGTCCTTATTAATTGTTTCTTGTATTTACCCTATTTTGTTTTCGAGATTTTGAATCATCTTTACTATCATTACTCTGAATTCTTTTTCAGGCAATTTTCCTATTTTCTCTTCATTTATTCAGTCTTGTGGGTTTTTAATCTTGTTCCTTTTCCTGCAGTGTGCTTCTTTGTTTTATCATTTTGTCTAATTTATCATATTTGCTGTCTCCTTTCCCTATGCTGCCTAGTAGTAATTTCTCTTGTTTCAGTTTTCTGCCCCCTGTCATGGGGTTGGTCCAGTGTCTTGAGTAAGCTTCCTGATGGGATGGTCTGGTGCCTGCTTTCTGGTTTGTGGATCTGAGTCTTTTCCCTCTGATGAGCAGGGCCATGTCAGGTGGTGTGTTTTAGGGTATCTGTGAGGTTAGTATGGTTTTAGGTAGTATGTATGCTGATTGGTCGGTTTTTGTTCCTGTCTTATTTGAAGTTTTGTGTGAGGTATCCAGCACTGGCAGTTTCAGGCAGTCAGGTTAAGCTGGGTCTTAGACTCTGATTGAGGCCTCCATGAGAATTCTCTGTGGTTAAATCTTCCCTGTGACTGAGAACTCTCTAGTGGTCTAGCATCCTGGACTCGGTGCTCCCTCTGCAGAGCCTCCAACTTGTCTTTTGGTCGAGGAATCCAGAGTCCAGAGGTCGCTTGTCCCGGCAATAAAGGGAATTAATAAGACTATCCTAGCCCCAGACTAATGGTAAATGGTAAGTCAAACAAACAAATATTGAATCAAGGAAACACGTACACACACAAGAAACACAAAAACAGAACCCAATAGAGCATAAAGCACTAGAACAACCTGACAGAAGAACCCCAGAACGCAATCAGATAATTAAAGAGAAAACCACCAAAAATTCAAAACAAACAAACAAAAAACAACCAGGGAAATTGTGAAAACAAGGACTAAATATAACAGGGAGTAAATAGAAGCAGGGAGCAAATATAACAAAGACCAAGAGAACAACCAGATAGACTGAAGATCCCCGAAACAAAATCAAACATTTATAATTAGAACTAAGATGAAGACAAAACCTCATAACAAAAACTAAAGCAGTGTGTCATTTGAAGAATAAAGCAAGGAAACAGAGCAGACCAATAATATTGATTAAAAGTATAATAAGATAAAATGAAATAAAAAGGGATGGAACATAGATCAACAGAAGAGTGTAGTATGACTGGAAATATAAAAGGAAGAAGAATAAAAATAAAATAGAAATGTATTAAAGATGAAGAAAAGAAGATAGGGAGATAAACTTAGGACTACAAAAAAGCTAGCTAGAAATAGAAATATATACAAAGGTTACAATAAAAATAAAAGTAAAAAATAGAAAAAAAATATGTTATAAAATGTGAAGATCCCTTAGGACTAAGATCATTAAAGAAAACACACACAAAAACAAAAACTGATACTGACCACAGTATGAATCAGATCAATAGAAATAGTAATAATAATTCGTTTTCTTTGGGGTCTCAGCTGTAAGTGTCCTTGTACTCGCCTTGAGCCTCAGGCCACCTTCACCTCCCTAAGAGGCCCTCTTCTGCTTCTGGGTTGCACGCTGGACCTTCTCTCAGTCCTATGAGGTTCACTTAGGCTCTGATCTGACCCAATTCCTGTGTGTGCCTGCTCCCACAGTCCATAGCAGCCAGAGCTAGAGCTTTTTCATTTGTGGGAACACTCATCGTCTGCTCAGATATTCCAAAGACATAGGGTCTATGTAGCTGATCATGGGGATTTAGTCTGCAGCGTGTGTATCTGATGGAAAGATTTTGGAACCTCTTCCTTAGTCCCCCTGTCCCTGGTGGTCAGCTTTGGTATTGTCCCTGCTTCTGCATGTGGTCTAACCACCAGCGTCTGGTCCTGAGGCTGCCTTGGAGCTCTGTGGGTCTGCCTCAGTGAGGGTTTCCTTTATTGTTCATCTGCAGATGCAGGTGTGTGGGGAGAGGCTTTGATAGTGGCTCCTCTCCCTGTGTGTGACTCAGCAATAGCGCCCTGCTTGGATTGCAGGAGCCCTGGGGATGACGTCGAATGCATAGGGATGCTGGCATCGGTGAGTATAGGAAATCTGGCCTTAGTATGGTTCTTTACTAGTGCCTGGTGCAAGGTGCCTGATGGGCAGCCTTCGGGAGCTTTTTGTATTACTCTGCGACCAGCAGAGTTTCCTTTATTGTTCATCCGTAGGCACCAGTGTGTGGGGAGAGAGAGGGTACAGTAGTGGCTCCGTCCCCCAGCATGTGAGTCAGCAGTAGCGCCCTGCCTGGGTCACAGGAGCCCTGGTGGCAGCTGCAGCACCTATTGCAGAGGGAAACCAGTGGGTTCAGATATAAGCAGAGTGTCTTCAGCACTGGCCCACTCTGCGGACTTCTTCTGGCTCTCAGCCGCAGGCACACCAGGCCAGCCCCACCAGGGGGCTTTTTCTATCCCTTGTCAACTGCAATAGCCAGGCCCAGAGGGGACCTTCCTTTGTTTGTCACAGGAGCCCAAAAGAGAGACTACAACAGCGTCTCCTCCCCTACGCTTGTGAGTCAGCAGTAGCACGCCACCACCATGGCCGCCCGGCTTTCTGCAGTAGGCATTCTCTGCTGCAGATTTCTTCCCTCCTGTCCTCCCAGTGCCTCTCCCCACAGCCAACAATGTTTCTCACCCTGACCCATTTCTCTGGCTCCGCCGTTCCAGCTCCCAGACCTCCTGTACAGCTGTGATCGCATGTCTCAGTCTGGGACATGCAGAGCTGTGATACAGACCCTCTATGTGTTTCTCACTCTTGCCCATCTGCCACAGATTGGCTGCTTCACCCTCTTTGGACAGTTCCAAATGCCTCCCTTCTGACCCAATCAAATTCCCCATTGGAGCGGGGTTTTCCCCATCAGATAATGGGGGTTTCCCCGAATTCAGCAATCTCTCCTCTGTTTCAGCTCCCCCTGCCCCAAGGTGTAGGACCCGTCCCTTTCCTTTCTTCTCCTCCTCTTTCTCCTTTTTTTTCCCCCTCTGTCCTACCCAGTTACGTCAGGATCTTTGCAGTCCTTTCTGGTGTCCAAGGTCTTCTGCTAGTGTTCAGCTGATTTTCTGTTGGAATTATTGCATCTTTTGGTGTATTCCTGATGCATCTGTGGAGAGAGATGCACTCCACATCCTTCTACTTTGCCGCCGTCTTTTTCCTCCCTAATTTGTTTTATTTCTGTGAAAAATGCCATTGGAATTCTAATAGGGATTACATTGATCCTGTAGATTGCTTTTGGTAGGATAGACATTTTAACAGTATTAATTCTTACAACTCATAAACATAGAATATCTTTCTATTTATTTGTATCTTCTTCAATTTCTTTTGTCAAAATTTTATAATTTTCGGGACTTTCTAGGTGGCGCAGTGGTTGAGAGTCTGCCTGCCAATGCAGGGGACACGGGTTCGAGCCCTGCTCCAGGAAGATCCCACATGCCGCAGAGCAACTAAGCCTGTGTGCCACAACTATTGAGCATGCGCTTTAGAGCCCATGAGCCACAACTGTAGAGCCCATGTGCTGCAACTACTGAAGCCCACGCACCTAGAGCCTGTGCTCCGCAACAAGAGAAGCCACGGCAATGAGGAGCCCGTGCACCGCAACGAAGAGTAGCCCCCACTCACCGCAACTAAAAAGAGAGCCCGCGCACAGCAAAAAAAAAAAAAAAAAAAGACCCAACACAGCCAATAAAATAATAAATAAATTAATTAATTAATAAAAATTTTTAAATAATTTTCAGTGTACAGATCTTTCACCCCCTTGGTTGAATTTATTCCTAAGTATTTTATTGTTTTTGAAAGAAAACACCTTTGAGGAATTGGGAGAAATTTTTTGTGTGAGTCCATATAGAAAAATGGATGAAGTTTTCCTGAAAATAGAAACCGTCACATTACTTAACAAATGAAAGAACCCAAATTTCTTAAGTGCCTCAGTAGTGCTATTCCTCAGGGTATGCAGAACATCAAGAGTTAGAATGGCAGAAAATTCTTAGTTTCCCCCACCCACTTCAGCAGTTGCCTGCATATCTGCAATAGTTCTCAATTCCTATTCCTTTCCCTATTCAAAGCTCTTTTTTGTGTGTGTATTTTCGTAATTTTATTTCTTCTTGATTTCTCCAAGATCTTCTAGGGTTGATAACTTCCCTTTACTGCTATGACATTAAGAAAGGGAGAAAGATATGAGAAAATAAAGCAACAAGGGTCATTGTCTTAAGTTTAATAAGACTACATTCTTTAAATGAGAATTGCTGTCAAGAATGCCTCTCTTCCTCAAATCTAATTTGCACATATTTTACTGATTACAATAATACCTCTATAAGTGTTATCAAAAAATTGTTACTTTAAAGTATAATTGATATAATTTAAGATCTGTGTTTGGAAATTATAAGCTGTTGTGAAAATATATTGAATAAAGTAAAAACAGAAGGTATTAATACATTGCTAAAAGGAGATTTGGAGAGTGAAATTTTCAGTGATTCTCTAGAGTGGCCTGTGTCATAAGTAATTAGTTGGTAGAAGTTTTATATGCCTCTTGTAGGCAAGTAAGTTGAAATACTCCTTACTACAGGTTATGGTGATATTCTGCATCAGGAAGATTCTTTGTTTCAATTTTGAATTTACTATAAAATTTAAGATTTTAAATACTTCTAGTGAATGAGTATCCTGTTTTGTTGATGGAAATATCTGGTTTGCTTGGAAAGCATACACCTCATGGTGGTACTACATTGTCATCCTGGTACTAATCAACCTAAAACAGGAGAACAATTTCCCCCAGCATCAGAAAGTCCTTGAAATTCTAGATCTTCATCTCTCTACTCAAAGTAATTAGGGTGACATTCTAACCAACTCCTTAGAAACTATGTTACACTAATTCTTATAATTGAGGGTAGGACTGAGCAGAGTATTTTTGAGAGGAAGTCAAAAAAATAGCAGTCAGAAAGGTTAAGGGAATGAAAATATGTGCCTTGCTTATTTTCAGGCTAAGTCATAACTCTGTTTCTCACCTTACCCAGGTAAAGGATGATATATAATATTAGAAGTTTGATAACGAAACAAACTGTCAGTTATTTACATTGGGGAAGGCTTAGCAGCTAGATAAGGACACTAAGAAAAGAAACATAGGGAACATTTTTCTAAGCGGGAGTCAATGGGAATGAAGTAAATATGGGGGGGGGGAATGTGATCTTTTAGATGGAGAAGGTAGGTTAGTAAAGGAATTTAAGGCTAAGTAAGAGTCAGTCAGCCTCATGTCACATACATAAAGGATCTATTCTGTATTACAGATAATGTTAATAGATATATTATCAGAGATTTGTGCATTCTGGGTTTAAACAAGCAGTTTAGAAATCTTCTGACTGCATTTTTGAATAATTGATGTTCGGAATACAGTTTTTCATCTATAAAGATGTTGATGGAACTGATTTGCATTACAGTGCTCATGATGATTCTGAGTAAGAAAAATACACAGAAGCATAAAGCACTTAATTATGTTTCTTTAAAAATAGGTGTCTAGAAAAGCATTTAAAAGTAAGATAACATGTAATAGTACTTAAGGGACAATTATATCTCAGAATTCAAAATATTTTATAACTGTGCATGGGATAATAGAATTATTTTATATATTTTAATGTATATATTATGTTGAAGTTTTTTAAATTATTTATTTTGAATGGCTTTTAAGTTTTTCTAAATGAACTCAGACTCCTTTCTTTCAACAGCTCCCTATAGGTCCAGGATATCTGTCTCTCTAATATAATTATGAGATACTTGATCTACATTGGTAATTTTTGGAATTATATTTGTGCTTATCCTATTTTCTCACTTTATGGTTTGTTTTTTAGCTGGCAGAATTGTTTCTTTTACTTCTTCTGAGTAGTTCAGTAGAGTCCAATTAATAGGGACATTGTCGAGGCTGGGAAGTGTAACTCAGAGCTATCATTTGCGTATTAAGAAGAAGGATGTTCCATCTTGGAACCCAGTTCGTATTAAATAAGCTGTAGTTACGCATAAAAATAGTTATTATACCTAATGGAGATCAGTAACATTTGTAAACTATTATCCCTAAATGCAGTATATATATATATATATATATGTGAATGAGTCATTATGAAAGGAGTGATTTGTCATTTTTATCTTACCGATTAATCAGATATTTTGTAGATGTATATTATCAAAATGGAATAACATTCTAAAATTTTTGTGTATAGGAATGATTTGTGACAAATCTGATATTCCTTTCCTATATGAAAATTTAGGTAATATATCTCTAAAAATCTTGTCATTTAGGAGGTAATTTTAATTATTTTTGTTGCTTTTTTTCTTTCCCTTCTCTCTTAAACCTTCCATATCTCCTTCTTACCTTGTAGAGAAAGGTAAGGGAAACCAACAGGGCAATTTGAATTATTAGTACTCACGTAGAAATGGGAGAGTGGAAAATTAGCTTCTAAAATGTGAAATCATTCCCCAAGATTAATTCATTAATACTGACTGATTAATGTTTTTAATCTCTGTTTCTCCTTTTTTCTGTATCCTGACTGTTTGTATATCCCTTATGTTCGTGGTGATCTATTAGATGATCTGAGATTGATAATAAATCTGGGTTAAAATAATATTAATACTATTCTTTAAAATTTTTAATCCATTGTATTCTTTCTTAATATATATGGAGGGATGTGATGAGAAAATGAATTATCTAAGAAAAAAGTAGGAATTTATCTTATCTGGTGCTATTTTTATTTTAGCAAAAAATATTATTTATAGAAAAATATCATATAACATTATCTTATTTCTACTTCCTGAAAATTTTAATTATCTTCAGTCAGAATAAAGAACAAAAAACCCAGTAATAAGGACTGGGTAAGTTGATTTAATTTCGTCCTTATCATTACCCAGATGATTTTGTTTTCCTAAATTTGCTCCTCTCTTAGGGTTCCCATAACCAAGTTGTTCAGGCCAGAAATCTAGGGCTCATTCTTGATTTCTTTCTTTCCCTTACCCTATATATACAACCTATCAACAGGTCCTCTAGATTTTACATTCCAATTAGATCTTAAATCAGTCTACTTCTCTCGTCTTCTCCACCATCGTTTTTCATTTAGAATAGTGCTAGAGCCTCCTAGGTGGTGTCTCTGCTTTCACTCTTTTTTATATATCACTCTGTTCTCCAAATGATATTCAGAATGATCTTTAAAAACTTTCCTGCTTAAAACCACCCATATGCTAGGCAACCATCTTATTATTTGGAAAGTTTGAAAATAAAGATAATCAAGTATTTATTTTATTTTTCCTGTACTATTAACCATATAGTTGATGAAGGAAATTTTTTTTTACATAAATATTCCAACTGATAAAGAAGGAATTAGCGAATTACAGCATCAGCATTTTACAACTCAAAGTATTGTAATAGATCTAAGTCAGTAATTATCCTGGTTGCTTAAATATATATCTATATCTGTCTGTCTATCTATACATAGAGAGAGAACACTATATGTTATCTACCTCCTGATTACAGTACATAACATGAACTATGGAATAGTCTTGCTCGAAATCCTAACCTGAATGTGATCAAACCTCCAGATCTCACTACCAGTTTATAGGAAATGTATGAGACAGAGGAACATGTTAAGTGACACTGTGGGAGTGCAGTCAGGAAATCCAGAATGTGGACAATCCTGTAGGACTCAGTTTTTTCCAACAAATAAATTGCAAGAGAAGAAAAAAACAGGAAAGGAACAATGATCCACAGATTAAAAAGGTCAAGAAATGGATTAATTGCAGTATCTGGACCTTATTTGTATCCTGATTTGAACCAATAAAGTTTTTAAAAAAATGATACATAGGGAAATTTGAACACTGGCTGGATAGTTGATGATTGTAATAATTTATTATGGAAAATAATGTGTAATGATGGTAATATTGATGGTGGTTATATTTACAACAATCCTTATCTCTTAGAGATACATACTAGAATGTGTATAGATGAAATGATATGATATCTGAGGGATAGATGGGGAATAAGTAAAGATACAGGTTAAGTAAGACCAGCCATGAATTAGTGATTGTTTTTCCTTTTTTTCACTGCCCCATGCAGCTTGTGGGCTCTTATTTCCCTGACCAGGGATTGAACCCTCACCCCCTTCAGCGGAAGCATGGAAGGCTAACCACTGGACCACCAGGGAATTCCCCATGAATTAATAATTGTTGAAACTGAATGATAAAGATATCAGAGTCCATTTTGCTTTTTTCACATATATCTAAACTTCATATAATTAAATTTAAAACAAAACAAAAAGCCATTGTGCCTAGACTGTAATGCAAACTATTTATCTTAGTAGGTTCTACCTAATCTGACCTCTACTTACCTCATCTCAACCATGCTCACCCTTGCTCAGAGTACTTTTGTCTTCCTTTTCCTCAAATACCACAAATTCATTCCCATTTTAGGGCCCTTGAAATTTCTGCTTTCTCTATCTGCAAGCCTCTTTCCCTAGATCTTTAGTGTCTGACCCCTCTTGCCATTCAGGTCTCATTTAGCTTTAATTTTTTTTTTTCAGGTCTAATTTTAATGTCACCTTAGAAGAGCTGGCTGTGATAATCATCTCATCTTGTGTTATTTTTGTCAGAACACTTACCATGACTTGACATTTTCTTTTATATTTATTTATTTATTTATTTATTGACAGTTTCCACCATTAGAATGTAAGTTACATAACGGTGGTGGTAAGATCTTGACTATCTTGTTCACTTTTAAATTTCCAGCACTTCAGACAAATACCTGGCAAATGTAGCTGGTACTTAATAAATGTTTTTGAATGAATTAATTAAATGTTTGTGAAGCTGTTGAATTATAAGAACATTATTAATCTTTTACATTTGGAATATCAACAGTATATACTATTGTTGCCTAATGAAAGCATTTAATATTCAGCTGGCATTTTCATTATTAATGTTTTCAAAGGCTCATGTGTGGGAGAATTAGCTAGGTAGCAAAGCTTCAGAAAGATTTTTAAAAATTTACAAAATGTCACATTTTCTCTTAGCATTTATTTTAAAATATTTGTATTTTGGGTAATTAATGTCACATCTTGTCTAAAAGCTGTTTTTCATATCTGGATAAGTAGAGGTGAAGTTTTGTGATGTGTGTTTATGTGTGGGGTGAAAATTTGGCAAACATTTCTTGGCTCACGTGAATAATGAGACATAATTATATCTTTTGTCAAGAAGGAGCTGAGAAATACTTTATGGATAAATGCATGGAGGAAATGAGACTGTAAAATTATGAGAACTCTTTTTAAAAAAACACAGAAAATATATTTTGTTATAAACAATGAAACAGATATATATAGGTGCATATATATATAAAAGTGGTGTCATTTAAAATAATTTAGGGAAGTTGTTCATAATGGTTATTGAATAAAATATGTTTCACTGGTGAAATGTTTCACCCTAATATTTGTTATTAGAGATACATATATGATGCAAAGATTGGTGGATTCCTTCCTCCTTGTATCCTCAGGGTACTTTCCCTCCACAGCACAATTTGGGCTTCAGAGTTGAGCTCTTGACCAAGGTGCTACCTCTCATCATCCTGCATGCATGGCACGTAGAAGTCTTAGGTTATGGCCTTTCCACCAGAAACATGCCCCTATGTGTTTCTCTTGTTCACTATCTCCTATTAAGTGCTACAGATTTGGAAACGTCTTCAGACATGACTCTTTGCCAAGACATACTGTATTCTAAGTGGGTTGGCTGGTTTGTTCTCTTGCTCATCTTCCCATTGATTTCTCTGTGCAGTACAGGTTTGTCATGGCTTGTCATACAGAGAGCACGAGCTTTGAGATTGTAGGGAATAAGGTAGAGATGAACATGGCTTAATATACTTATTCCAGGGGTGTTGCCTCAGATAGTTTCACTTCTGGAACATCTGTTTTGGAATTGCCTATAGAATGAGTTTTTAAGTTACCTAAGTGCTCACATATTTATAGTCCTATTTTAGTTTTTGGGGGGCTCAGAGAAAACGAGCCTTTCCTCAGTCTCCCTGGGAAAGAGGAGGGGAGAAGACACAGAATATCATTAGGCTCTGGGACCACACAGGGCCTAGTTCTCTACCAAGGAAAGTGCTGATTTCCCTTGTCATGGTCCTGGCCTTGTTCCCAAGCTCGTCCTCCAGTTTGAGAAGTCGTTCAGTTCCCAGAATGCCCCCTTCCTTTAGTCCTTTAGCATTTTCACTCAGGGGAGAAGGCCGCTTACCTTGTTGTAGTCTCAGGGTCCCAGGGGAGTTGTCATCCTGCGAGATGGTGAGCGGAGATCTCCCTAGTACCTTGCCGTTTGGTTTCTGTCTGTTATGCTTAGAACCTGAAAATTGGGAAGTCTCGGAGTCTCTCAAGTAAGAGGTTGCCTGAGCCCTGGCTGGCCATAACAGTTTCTGTGAGCTGTCCTGTTTCCTCTTTGGAAAACGCCTGCTTGGAGAGAAGCTCAAGATGGTGTCTGGTCCTGAAGGGATTACTGTTGCCCTTGGGCAATTCCAAGTCAGATGAAGGTGCCTCTAGAGGCAGGGCAGGCTCTGGGGGAGGATTCAGTCTGGGGACTTCAGTCTGAAATAGTTCACTGAGCTGTTTCACCAGTGGGTTTGGGGAGGGTCTCTGCTGCTCGAGTTGATAGGTATCCATGCAGTGCCAAGGTTAGGAGAGCAGGCATCTGAGTCCTGGGACTGATGAAGACCCTTGCACTACTTCTCTGTAGGTGAGTCAGGGTGTGGGGCCTTCACCTGAGCATGAGTACGCAGGATACCTGCACTAAGTTAGCAGGGATCTGCCAGCAGAGCCAGTTGCATGCTGTGCAGTGGAGGCCGTGCGGAGTGAGTGGGATGCTCTTGGCTGAGCCCTTCTCAACTAGAAGGAATAGGGTGGGTTAGGGCCCAGTCCAGGCTAGGAAGATGCTGGGCCCCAATTCCATTTTTGGGTGCACAGCAACTCCTCCAGTTTGTTGACTAATGTTGATTTGTTTAGCTCTTCTCCCTTTAAAGGACATTGAAGTTTGAGCCACTTTTTCTTTATTTAAAAAAAAAAATTATTGCGTTGAGCTTCTTTTTAAATGAGAAATCACTGTGTTTGGATATATAATTTCTGTGTTTGTTTAAGATTCACAAAATCCAAAGGTTCACAAATGAATTTGATGTTTTCTTAGGTGCCTTTAATTGTACTAAGTTTTTTGAGAACCTCTTTCTTCCTTCCTTTCTTTCTTTCTCTCCTTGTTCTCTCTCTCTCTTTCTATGAATGTTTAAGTTCTACTGTCTTCAATACAGTATTATCAACTATGATCATATGTTTTACTATAGATCCTCAGACCTTATTCATCTTATAGCTCAAAGTTTGTACCTATTTAACAACTTCTCCTATTTCCCCCACATCCCAGCCCACTTTTCTACTCTGTTTCTATGAGTTTGACTTAAAAAAAAAAGCCGCATATGAGTGATACCATGATACATGGCTTATTTCACTTAGCTTAATGCCTTTAAGGTCCATCTGTGCTATTGTAAATGGTAGGATTTCCTTCTTTCTCATGGCTGAATAATATTCCTGTGTGTGTGTGTGTGTGTGTGTGTGTATCACATCTTCTTTGTCCATTCCACCATTGACAGACACTTACCTTGTTTCTGTATCTTGGCTATTGTGAATAATGCTGCAATAAACACGGGACTGCAAATATCTCTTCAATATCCTATTTTCATTTTCTTTGGAAATATGCCCAGAAGTGGAATTGCTGGATCGTATGATAGTTCTGTTTTTAATTTCTTGAGGAACATCCATACTATGTTCCATAGTGAGTGCACCAGTTTACAAGCCCACTAACAGTACACAAAGTTCCCTTTCTGCATATCCTCACCAGCACTTGTTATCTCAATGTTGTTGTTTTTTTAATTGTTTTCTATTTTTTTTTTAACATTTGGCCACGTTTGGTTTTGGTTGCTGCCCTCAGGCTTTTCTCTAATTGTGGTGAGCAGGGGCTACTCTTCGTTGCAGTGCATGGGCTTCTCAGTGCAGTGGCTTCTCTTGTTGTGGAGCACGGGCTCTAGGTGCACAGGCTTCAGTAGCTGTGGCTCATGGGCTCTAGAGCGCAGGCTCAGTAGTTGTCCTGCCCGGACTTAGTTGCTCCGTGGCATGTGGGATCTTCCTGGACCAGGGCTTGCACCTGTGTCCCCTGCATTGGCAGGCGGATACCTAACCACTGAGCCCCCAGGGAAGCCCTCAACGTATTTTTGGTGATAGCCATTCTAACAGGTGTGAAGGTGGTATCTCATTGTGGTTTGATTTGCATATCTCTAAAGATTTAGTGAGGATATTGAACATTTTTCCCTGTACCTGTTGCTATTTATATGTCTTCTTTGGGAAAATGTCTTTTTGGCTCCTCTGCTCCTTTTAAAATCAGATTGGTTTTTTTGCTGTTGAGTTGTGTGAGTTCATTATATATTTTGGATAGTAATCCCTTATCAGATATGATTTGCAAATATTTTCTCCCATTCAGTAGGTTGCATTTTTGTTTTGCTAACTGCTTCCTTTGCTGTGCATTAGCTTTTTAGTTTGATGTGGTCCCACTTGTTTATTTTTGCTTTTGTTTCCTTTGCTTTTGGTGTTAAATCCATAATGTCATTGCCAAGACAAATGTCAAGGACCTTACCGGCTGTTTTCTTCTAAGTGTTGTACTTTCAGACTGAGACTTTCAGGACTCCAGTTTGAGTTGATTTTTGTGTATGGTGTAAGATAGGGGTTCAGGTTCATTCTTTTGCATGTGGCTGTCCAGTTTTATCAATACCTTTTATTGAAGAGATTATTCTTTCCCTGTTGTATATTCTTGGGGAACCAGTTTCTTAAGATTTTTTTAACAGAAACATATCAGAAAATTTGTTTAGTCATGCTATAATTACCCAGAACGAAATTGAATTGTTGCCACAGTTAGGTTTTTTTTTGGAAAAGGACAGAATCCTATGTTTTCAAAATACAGAGTTGAGGGTATCTCATAAAAATCTTTTCTAACTATGTTGGAGCATAAGGTATTCTGCATAGGCCTTTAGGTAAAGGTTATACTGCTGAATCATTCATATCTCAGCAAGTTTCTTACTTAACTAAATAAACTCTGAATGATTTTTTAAAGATGTGACAGAACCTATAAAGTTGAGTATATATATTAAACAACAAAAAAAAACAAAAATAAAAAATAAAAAGCCTTAGAATGTGTAAGTAGTTCTTGAAGGATCTAGACATCTTACTTGTAGCTTCATGGATGGTTGGTTTTTCCTTCAGTTTGATGGCCATCAGTAGGCACATTTACTTCTCCTGTGGTGATGATGCCTATAGCACCTCCTAGTGTGAAACCCAGGGCCTGCAAGCACCCAATAATTCTCAGTATTGATTTTAGGTGCTTCATATTTCTGTGAATGACTATGTCAGATGATGGATTTCAGTGATTTCAGTTATTATGAAAAGCAGAGAACAAAATTGGGAGTATTGATGAAAATTTCATGTGCAAAACTTTGTTGCCAAAATTATTTGGCAGTTTAAATGCATCCAGATCCAATTTTTGAGAGATGTGTTGATCCTGCATGTGGAAACTTGTGTGACCCACACTGCTAATGGGGGAGGAGTCGCCCTCTGTGAAGGCGAGAATACCAGTCAGGCTTTTATTTTTACAACACAGCATTTTTGCATTTGAACATCAGATGTTGAAGCACATGACTTTTTGATTCATAGATATTTGCTGCTGAATGTATTTTAAAATGTTTGGCCAAATATCTAGCAGAAGCCTGAGATGATTGCTGATTTAAAGAGCCTAGCTGAGGAGTGCTAACCAGTCATTCCAAGTTTTCTTCATAGATCACTTGTGTAGCTTATCTTCACAAAACCATGAAAATGTTATGTTCTGAGCTTTCATCAAGAGTCTGTGTAAGAAATGGCTATGTCTCTACTTCTTTTGGAGGATGCTGGAAGAGGAATGGAACAGTGGAGATGGGGGTAACTGTTATTGAAAGGCAGTACATTTTATGGAAAGAATGTGGGCTGTGGTGACAGAATGTTAGTAGCTTTGGTTGTGGGAGAATGTGGAAGGTCTCTTTTGATTGTCTCTCTGTTATTCAACAAACAGACATTTATTGGGTATATATGTACCTGGCACTATACTTGGCCTGAAGATACAAAAGTGTCTTCTGCCCTGTAGAGAGATTTACTATTTAAATAGGAGGACAGTAGTTTGGCTATATTGTTAGTACACAGTTCTTCAGTTTTTTGGTTTTTGCTTAAGTTTTAACCTTAGTTTTCTCACTGTTGGTCTTTTTTCTGCCCTATTTTTATTTTTTCATGTGTCATTGATTGGGGAATTGAGCGAGAGCTGGGAGATATCAATGGATTGATTCAGGCCATCATATTAACCTACATTTCCTGTTGGGAATCTGCATATATTTCTTTACTGTGACTTACTGTTCTACATGTTAATATTTCAAAATTACTGAGACTATTCCTGATTCAAGGAGTTAATTTCTTACATCTAGATAGTCTTGCTTTCTGATGCCAAAGTAGCTTGGTCAGAACTTCAGTCTTTAATTTTATTTGTTCATTCATGGCTAGTTTGCTGTTTTAAATGCAAGAATCAAACATACTATATGTCTATTTTGATGCAGTTTTGCAAAATTATGTATTCATCATATTAAGTAAAATTATTTCTTCAACTGGAAGAGAAAAAAGAATTCTCATCTTAAATGTGACTTGAAATTCATAATCTGATTAACAATAGTCTAGTTGATGACAAAGATTTTTAAACTGACAGCCGTGATATTTAAATTAAAAATGACTTATCTGCACATTAGTACTGAAACTAAGTTAAAATATGTTCCAAAATAGCATATATGTATCATTATTATCTTATTTGAGAAACCATGGCTTACTAACTAGAGTTTCTGTATAGAACACAGGTTTGTATTGAATCTCACCATGATCCAGTTGTTTTTCTTCTATTTCATGGTGTGGCTTATACTTCCTACTCTGGCCTACATTCTGTTCCATGTGTGCCACTGGAGGCCTGGATACATCAGGGAAAATTGTGGTACAAGTTCTATGATTTACAGGGTTTTGGTGTAATTTTTGTTTGAGGAGGGTATGATACTTAACTAGTTTTCCGATTTTATGGACAGCAAACTGAGGTCTAGAAAGATAACTTTCATCTAGATTACAGGTGATATACTAATTGGTTTGTTTATTGTCCTCCTATCCCTGTTTCATGTAGACAGGAGCTTCAGGTATCTTGTTCATTGCTCTATTCCCAGTGTCTAGAACAGCACTTGGCTGTTATTGTTGGTATTAATTTCTAAGTTAGGGTTAAACTCCGTAATGATGAGTCTGTGTACCCGCTTATTTATATTCTGGCTTTAGGCATGCATATTAATGTATGATCTGCAATATTAAGATAAAAATGAAGACACCAGATACCTGTTTAGGAAAGAACAACTTTTACATGCATTACCACATTCACTTGCTCATCAGGGTACAAAATTATTGTGAGCAAGCCCGGATATACTGACCAGTGTGCATAGATGAGAATGAAGGAACATCTGCTCATTTAATGGTTTTTTAATGAGATGCATAAAATTCAGCCAGTTTTCCTATTTCTTTGCAATTTAGTGATTTCAGGTTCCTTAGATGTCTTTTGGGTACTTCTGAAATAATTATGTAGTTTAGGAAGCTGGAAAATACTGAAGTTGATGAGATGGGAATTAGATTGTTTTATGTAAGTTTTTTTCTCCCTCTATCCTCAAACCTACTTCTAACCTATATCTGTATCATCTTCATCTCTATTCTTTCTCCATCCTTAATCTTTTTCAGAATCCTTTGTTAAACATAGTTATAGCTAAAAGCTGCTGCATTTTTTAGTTTTCACTAGGAAAAGTCACTTATGACAGTAAATTTATTATTTTTTCTTCAGCTTTGTAGGTGACAGGTCTACTTAACAGGAGCAAGATACAGGTCACTAAAATGTAGAAATTTAGTTAATATATTCAAACAACAGATGTGACTTCTTTTCTGCTCACTTCTTAGCCCTTATTTTTAGTCATTTACATATTTTTAAATTGTACTTTGACCCAATGTTTTCATGCTTAATTTTACTGGTGAGAAATTTCTCTTTAATAATTTACAAAAAGCCATTTAACTCAGCTTATGACATCTAAACATATGGAAAAGGTATTTTTAAATTTCTTGTTCAAATCATTTTGGAACGCAGTGTCCTTAGAAATAGACAAATATTTTCTTAGCACTTGGTTAGAAGATTAGACATGATATGTTTATTGAGAGAAATTTTAACTCGAATAATATGACAGGCTTCTCTTTAAAATAACTTTTTTCAATATAATACTATTTATTTAATACTTTGTAGAAAATCTGTTATCTCATTCCTCTTTAGAAAAAAAGCCTCTGTAATTAGACAAAGGTATTTTTATTATCCCTATTTTGCTGAATAAGTTGTAGGCAAATTGTTTGCTTTCTGAGTTTCAGTTTCTTTATCTGTAAAATAAGGACATTGAACAAGATAATCTCTAGAGTCCCTTCTAGCTCTGAAATTCTCTGTTTATAACCATTGTACAATGAGGAAATAAAGGCACAAAAAAGTTAAGCAGCTTGGTCAGTTCAAAAAATGACTCAATAATAAAACCTTGATATCCAACTTTCTGACTAACCTGTTTTTCAACACTTTCACACAGCCCTTATGCCTGAAACTGAAACTGCTGATTTCTTTCCTTCATTATTGAAAACACATCAGTTTACAAAAATGTGCTACAAATATAATCCTTTTTATTTTTCTAAAAGCTCAAATATATTTCTATAGTCTCAGTTAAATCCTTATGATTTAGTAGGTGCTTATTCTTATTTTTAAAAGGAGGGGACCTTGTAAATAGCGGTTCCCATAGCAATGAAAGACAAATCAGAAAACAAAACATATCTTAAGTTATGTAGTATAAGTAATAACGGAAGTCAAAAGTAAACCAGTCTCATGTATATAGCAAAGGAAAAAAAATAGAAAAGATTCTTGAGTGACAATTTTCTTCCATCCTTTTATTTTATATTATTATTATTGTGTAAATTATTCCACAACTTGTATTTGAATGTGTGATAAGCATTGGAATGATTCGGGCTTTCTTTTGTTGTCTGAGTCTATCTCAGTCATAAGTGTTTATAGAAAGAAGTTTTGTGTTAGTTGGAAAATGAGATCAGCGCTCTCGACCTTGAAGGGTTTTTGACTGAACCCCCTCCCCACTCCTCACCTCAGTGGTAGTTCCCTCAGCAACTTTTCAGGAATGCATGTATTTTGTAAATTATGACATTTTATATAGATATAACACATTAATTCCTAGATGAGCCAGAATGAGGTATTTTAGGATAGTAGAGTAGATTGTAGTTCAAAACAAATTTAGATTTGAGTTCTTTGTAAAATTCAGCTAAATTTTCCACAAGAAATGTGATAGTTCCATGAGATAAATTTGTTAAATATACCAGTTTGGTTTTAGCTTTCTTGTTTTTATATAAAGTGCTCCCTTCAACAAGAACAACAACAACAAAACCCGCTTGTTTTGTCATTTTGGTACTTTTGGATAAGAATACTTTCTATTCATTTTTTTCTGTAAGCAAATCTCTCACAAATGTTTTTCAACTTACACAAACAGGTCATGGTCACATTTTCTTTTTTTAAGTAGTTGGAAGGAACCTTAGTGTTCATCTAATATAAAACTTTATTTTAACAGATGAGAAAATTGAGGGCCAGAGAGGTTAATTGGCTGACCCATGGTAATATAGCTAATTAGTGGCAAAAATGATTGGAATTTAGGTATGCCAATTTCCCAGACTAGAACTCTTCTGCTTGATGAGTAGATGTCTGGATTCTTACCTGTACCCAGTTAGACTTAAATAATCTTGATGTTTGCCAAAATCTTCCTTTCCAGTGCTGTTTTTTTTTAATCATAGTAATTAATGTCTGAATCAGAATTTGAAATCTGAAAGCTGCATTATAATAGCTCATACTTAAAATATAACTGCATATGGAGCTACAGTTTCTCACAGTTGGTTTTCTATTTGATGTGAGTTAGATCTTTAAATTTTTAGAATAAAACCTGCTGAGCCAGTTTTAAAAATACCATGTTCAAAAATTATAGGTATTTTAAAAAAATCTTTATTTTCTGTCTTAGTCTTTATAGGTTATTTACTTTGCTTCAAACGATTAATCCACATAATTTTTTGGGTAGATGGTTGGTAGAGTGGTGGTTATTGATTTAAAACAAAACCAGAGTTTAGTGGTCGATTATTGAAAGCTAAAATATTCTTTAACAGCACAAAGTCAACATTTCCATGGTTACAAGACCCTTGCTTTAATATATAAAAGGCTCTTAAAGGATCATGTAAGGAAAGAATACTATGACATACCATAAAAAAATACTCAGAAATAGAAGAAACATTATTATAATTAACCAGGAAAGGGGAAAAAATAAAGGAAACAAATGATTCTTCTATTTATTAGTTATATTATCTAAGTAAATAATTTTCTGTGGGTCTATAGTGTCTGCTTTGTGTATCTATTTTATTATACTCTGAAAAAGTAGTGTAGTAAAGCTCATTTATTCTTGGGGTTGTGCTGGCAGAGCTCTTTAGGGGCTTGGAGAATAGTGATGCTGCACCCAGTTCTCTGGGAGACTTGGGAACATGACCGTGAGTCACGCAGACCAGGGTTTATATCCGGCTCCGTCACTCATCATCATCCTGACCTTGGGAAACTTTCTTAACTTGTCTAATCCTCAATATTCTTATCTCTGTAAAATAGAGATTATAATGCCCATTTAGCAATGTTACATAAATGTATCTACCTTATAATAGGCTTTCAATAAATGTTCTTTTCCATTTGCTCTCCTTTACTTGTTACCTGCAGACTCTTCCCCCCACCTCTTCCCTACTCACTAGCCCAGTTCCACCTGGTGGACCGTAAGGCTCAAATGTAGGACTCCAGATGGCAGGTAACTAGAGCTAAAGAAGTAAGCTCGACTGGGACAGTTATTCAGATCAACCGTAGCACGCAGTACTACATTGCATAGACTGCTTTCCTGGAGTATAGTGTCCCTCAAGTTCTGTAACATCTTTAAGAACCATCAAAACCACTGGACAATGACTAAGGATTCTCTCTGGGGCTCCATGCAGCTTCCATGGCAGCTACCATCCTGCTCGTTCAGGACCTTGAATCTTCCCAAGTACAATATTTTTTCCAAGGATTTTTTTTAAAAAGAGTATTATAGTTTTCCTAATTAAGGAGAGTACTACACATCTAAATACATGTTATAAAGTGTCCCAGATCAGGTTAATATGGTAATTTGTTACTCCGACTTAAAGAAAAAAATTCTGAAGCTCCAGCCTTTAGGTATATAGGGAGAGTTTTTATTTTTTAATTTATTTTAGTAATTTTTTAAAATAAAAATATCATGATTTTTAGGCAAGTTTGTAATATTTTAGGCCTTTTTGGTAGCAGCCCTATCCTTCACTAATGTCTACGTCCTAGGTTGTAAACATCTGTAAGCAGCTGGCCTAAGGCAGCATTCTGGAGAACTGAGAGAGATGTTCTCATAATTAACTGCAATATTGTTACTTTTGTGGTAACATCATTATTTTTATATTGTGAAGTTTTACTGTTTCAGTTGTACTCTGAATTTACATGGGCGTCTGTGGGCTGGCCTGGGAATTGGATAATCTTTTAAATATTATTTCAGAAACTAGGTACAGAGTGACCAAAGATTGACCCATGTATCAACTTTTGCATTAGAAGTCCTCTGAATTGACGCTGTCTCCAGGTTGTCAGGGTCAGTCTGCTCTATATCTCTGCTAGAACAATTAAGGAAATGGGAGATGATGATAAAGGGAAAGATAGAGAGTAAAGTTTCTCTTTCTTTCTCTTTCAAAACATTACGGCTATCAATTGAGTTGGTCGTGCCTTTGGAGGGATTTATTCAGGAAGTTTTCCACCCCCCAACCCCCTTTCCTGTGGAAAGGAAGAAATTTGAAAATGGATTAGAGAACTTGCATCTGAAAAAAATGAAAATATTAGGGAAGAACTTTTAAATCATGGTGGTAACTCGAATAATGTGTTTTTATCTTATAACTGGGTTAGCTATTATCAAAACAGTCTCAAAGATAAGTTCATTATATTTTGTTGTGTCATTTATTTCCACAAATCAGTAGGCCATCAACTCAAGTAGAAAGTTTTTGTTATTCAGATTTTTATTGTGGTATTTATATTTAAATAATTTCACCTTTCTAGCAATTTTCTTCTTGAAGCCAAAATAAAATGTTACATGATTTTATGAATAAGCCACTGGGCAGAGCAAAAACTATGATTCAGACTTAATCCTATTTTGTGTTTTACTTTAGGCTTATATTTTATATAAAAGGTACCTCACATGGCAAAAAATTTAATTTTAGTAGTATAAGAAAATTGTAAGGAGCAACTTGACTCAGAATCACTGAATGGATATTGGTTGAACACTGAACACTGGCTCATTATGGAGGGGATTGACTATGGAAAGGGAGTCCAGAGATGTATAAAGAATGGGCTTTTCTGTCAGGGAGCTTACACTGAAGCAGGGGAGATAATTACGTATAAAAGTAATTACCCTAGAATTGTTATAGCTTGAAGACCCATTCAAACCTTGGAAGTTAGTTGAATTTAAAATCCCATGAGCTTGGTAATTTGCCTGACAATTTTGTCCATGGGTCTGAGACAAGGTTAGCTGCATCTCCAATGCCGGTAGTGGCATGGTTTCATGTCTGGGATTCTGAGCAGAGCGCAAGTACTGTTCTATTTGCTCTTAGGGTTGAACCATTCCTAACACTGCATGGAGAATCAGGAAATCAGGGACAGGTAGCAGGACCATAGGATAGAAGTAGCAACAGATACATGGCCAGAGTCAAACCTCAGGACACTACCTTGAGATCTACTAATTATGAGTCAAGTAGGCATAAGAGTGAAAACCAACTACTCAGTGACTAATTAAGAGCAAACAGGAAGGAAAGAGGCAATGTCTGGCTCAGCCCAACATCCATTAAGAATCTGCCCTGTCACTGATGAAATATTCTAAGCATTATATGAATGGGCTGCCGGGACACAGCCCACTTTCAAATTATTCAATCTAGATTTTGTCCCATTTCTCCTGCTTCGTGATTTCTATTTTTATTTTTGAGTTACACCTTCTTCTTGCCCTCAGGAGTATAATTCTTCTTGGCCGCCGCTTGGGCTCCAGCAGATTATAGCTCTGCCTCTCTTTCTTAGCAGTGATTTTCCTGATTCCATAGGGGCCCAGGGCCCACCCCCCTGACCTTGTTTTCACCTGGGGCACATTGGCCTTGCTAGCAGACCTAGGACAGCTGGGACACCTTGCCTTTGCCTTGGAAAAGCATATGTTGACCCTGTGGTACTTAAACGTGGCCTGTGCAATGCTGGTGATGCAAACTGCTACCCTGGGTGCTGACTGTGGTACACTGCTCCAGCCAGCTGAGAAGCCAAAAGTGGAATGCATCTATGGGCCCCTTCTTTTCAACATTTGCAGCTCAGCCACTTTGCACTTGTGTTCCCGGCATCCTCTGGAGCAAGGCATGATAGCTGCTGCTTTGATCAACTTCTTAATAGAAGTATCCATGGAAGAAAGTGGTCCGTCTTCTTTTTTTTTTTTCTTTCTATCTTTATTTGAGTATAATTGCTTTACGGTATTGTGTTAGTTTCTGCTGTACAACAAAGTAAATCAGCCATATGTATACATATATCCCCATATCCCCTCCCTCTTGAGCCTCCCTCCCACCCTCCCTATCCCACGCCTTTAGGTCTTCACAAAGCATGGAGTTACCTCCCTGTGTTATGCAGCAGCTTCCCACTAGCTATCTATTTTACATTTATTAGTGTGTATATGTCAATGCTACCCTCTCACTATGTCCTGGCTTCCCTCCCCGCCCTGCCCCACACACTCCGTGTCCTCAAGTCCGTTCTCTACATCTGCATCTCTGTTCCTCCTCTGCCACTGGGTTCATCCATCTTCCTTACCCATTCATAGCACCACACTCTTCATAACTGATGTTCTGATGTCTTTATAACCTTATCTGTCCAAATATAAGACACACTTTTATCTCCCAGTCATTCTGCAGAAAAGAGGGAATTGCCTTTGAATTTTTGAGTTACTCGCAGGTTATCAGGCATTAGTTTGAATATAAAGTACAAAGTATTGTTTGGAGAAGACATATTAGCCTAAAGTTACCCCAGTCAGTGCTAGTTTGGAATATTTTCCCTGCATAAGGTTGAGAAAAAAGAAATAAAAATAATTTAACAGAGATTTAGTGAT
The DNA here is from genome assembly GCF_030028045.1 of Hippopotamus amphibius kiboko. Classification (NCBI taxonomy): domain Eukaryota; kingdom Metazoa; phylum Chordata; class Mammalia; order Artiodactyla; family Hippopotamidae; genus Hippopotamus; species Hippopotamus amphibius. The sequence goes on along the minus strand of NC_080187.1, from coordinate 164,855,118 downwards.
TATTTCTGATGGCATCAACTTCAAGTGTTGGTTGTCTTAATAAACAAAGAGAAAGAGCGATAAAAAAGCAACACCGTAAGCTGTGCCGTGGGAGCAATCACAAATGCATGTTGACAGGACAAATGAGAAAACAGCTGCTCTAATGTTATTTGAATGGCTTTGGACAAAAGCTCAGTGACTACGTTATATATGATTCCAAAAGTTCTGTATTTCTGACACTTTAGAGGGAAATAACGGTTATGTACTACTGTGTAAAAGAGGCATCTTGCACGAAGCCTCTGTTGGCAGACTCGGGTCTGAACTGTTGCCCCTCATCCCATGCTTCTCAATTGCCCTGACCACTGGATTGTTTTTTTTTCATTCTTCCATTATGCTGTTTATGTCCCCTTTCAGATGTGATGCACATATTTGACTTCCTAGCTACATTACTGAATTCTCTGCTGCAGCACTGCCTCTTTATCCACAGGGCATCTCTGAACTGCCTTGGTAACTCCACTTCCAGACTGATTCAGCCTGTCCTGCTGGGATCCTTTGAGTATGGAGCCTAAAGGGAGCTGAGAAGGTTTTACCAGAGTTGGGGTTACCTTGAGGCTGATGAGGCGTAAGTTCAGGGTTCACACTGTCATGGGTTGTAGAGTGTTCTCTGTGGAGAGAGGAAGCTGGTTGCAATCAGGAAGCATTCTGTGTAAGCATTTCTGATGTTCAAGAGAGCTCAGAAAAAGGAGTTTCAATCTCTAAGGCACTAGCATTTTATGATGATTTCTTTTACATTCTAAATAAATATTTTCTTTTGTACCTGATTTTGCATTCCTAACTTTGCAATCTTATTCTTAGAGAAGACCACCCCAATTGTATATGCTTCATGCCACACAAAATCTGGATCTGCTGCTAGGTTTTACTAAATGAGATACCTAGGTGTTTTGCTAGTACTTATTTCCCTGCATTTAGTAATAAATAATTTATGAGTAATCAAACACTGAGTAGAATCTAGAGAATCTCCAAACCATTCTGAAAAAATGCTTTGGTGATTCTTTTACAAGAGAACTGAAACTTCCTGGCAGCCAGTATATTTCAGTGAATGCTATACAACTGGAACTCAGATACTAGCTTTAGTTCAGTTCAAGTCTGCAAGCCTTTGTGCAGTACCTACTATGTGTGATGAAGGTGCTGGGGTTTTTTGTTTTTTTTCCCCCAGAATGTTTGAATTCAGTTTGAGTCATTTGAAATTAATTGCCTTAACAGTGAAGTATTTTTAGTTCCTTGGATCCATAATAGCAGTTCTTTTAAAGAAATAAGAAACTGGAGCCAATGTGATAAATGTGATTAAACGCCAAGCAACAACAATGACACATTGTTGGCACCAGTCATTTCATGTCCTCTGAAACAATGAGACTTGTCAGTCTGCCAGTGCTAGGAGTTTCAGTACAGAGGATTTAAAATGAAAAATGTCCTTTATATTTTTCATAAATAGTTTCATAGATGATGGCCATGGGTACTTAGGGGTAACTATTTTTCAAACCAAGAAATCCTGTATTGAAAATGAACTACTTTATGTTCATCATTTCATCATTCTCTTAAAATGTGTCATTAAATCAGTATCATGTACCTGTGTTTGAGAAATAGCATAGAGTTCTTAAAAGACATGTCAGTATATAATGTCAGATACTGATAAATGTTTTGAAGAAAAACACATTTAGAGAAGGAGAGAGATTGATGGTTGGGCGAGTGCTGCTTTAGAAAGGCTTTACTGCCTACCTAGCTATTCCTTGAATATGCCAAGCATATTCCATCTCAGGGCCTTTGCACTTGCTATTGCTTCTGCCCAGAATGCTTTCCAAGAATTGCATCAGTTATTTTTCTCACTTCACGCCAGGCTCTGACTAGCCTGTTGAAAGTAGCACCTTCCACCATTCTATTCCTTTTCCCTCTTCATGTGTTGCTCACCATCTGATCTTGAAAATTGAAGAGATTCGAAGAAATTCTTTGATAATCCTTAGCTGTCTGAACTCTTACTACTTGCTCTCTGAAATTCAGGAATTGAAGATTTTAAAACTGTCTCTTGCTGTTTGATCTGGGTATATCCAAGTCAGGAACCAAGTAATTTTGTATAGTGAGGGATACTTGTTTTCTTTGTAGCCCTTTTTACTCTTTGATTTGTTTGTCTTTCTGTTTATCTGCCTGTCTCCCTCACTAAAACATTAGTTGCCTGGTGGCTGGGACTTTGTTTTTTTCACTGCTGTATCTTCATTACCTGGAACAGTGCCTGGCAACAATTCTCGGTAAATACGTGTTGAATAAATGTGTTAATACATGAATGAATCCATCTGACCCAATATCATCTAAATTTTAATTTTAAAAATATGTGATTATATGAAAAAACATTATTAAGTTTTAAGAAGCAAGATATGGGATTATATACACAGTATGATTTCCATTTCCATTTAAAAATTTTTGAATCTTTGCATGTGTTTATTTATTCATTCATTCCTTGAAAGAAAACCTACTGAGCATTTCCTGTGTATCCATTCTGTGATAGATATTCTAAGTCATCTACGGTTTCATGAAAAGACAGATATTGAAACAGCAGTAAATGAACGCCATCTTTCCCCTTGCACTGTTCTTCAACTATGTTGATCTTTCAGTTTCTTTCAATTACTAACCTCTTTGCACAGGTTATATCATCATGGGCTTAGTATCTGTCTCCCTCTGTGTTGTATTGGGTTGATCAAATGGTTTGTTCAGTTTTTCTGTAAGATGCTCTAGTAGCTCTTAGTTGTCTTTAACTCCATTCGAAACAATTTTGTTAGATTGTATTGTGACAGCTGTCATATCAGCATGCATTTAAAAAAAACATAAAAATTGGTGAATTTTTGTGTAGCCATGTTAACATTGAAGATGGCAGAAAAAAAAGCAACATTTTTGGCATACTATGCTTTATTATTTCAAGAAAGGTGAAAACGCAACTGAAATGCGAAAGAAAAGATTTGTGCAGTGTATGGCGAAGTTGCTGTGACTGACTGAATGTGTCAGAAATGGTTTGCGAAATTTCACGCTGGAGATTTCTTGCTGGACGATGCTCCATGGTCCGGTAGACCAGTTGAAGCTGATAGTGATCAAATCGAGACATTAATTGAGAATAATCAACATTCTACCACGCAGGAGATAGCTGACGTACTTAAAATATCCAAATCAAGCACTGAAAATCTTTTGCACCAGCTTGGTTATGTTTGATATTTGGGTTCCACATAAGTTAAGCCAAAATTGGAAAAAACCTTCTTGACCGTATTTCCACATGTGATTCTCTACTTAAATGTAATGAAAATGTTCTGTTTTTAAAATAAATTGTGACAGGCGATGAAAAGTGGATACTGTACAATAATGTGGAACAGAAGAGATCATGGGGCAAGCAAAATGAGCCACCACCAACCACACCAAAGGCCATCTTCATCCAGCGAAGGTGATGTTGTTTATATGGTGGGATGAGAAGGGAGTCCTCTGTTATGAGCTCCTTCCAGAAAACCAAACGATTAACTCCAACAAGTACTGCTCCCAATTAGAACAACTGAAAGCAGCACTTGAAGAAAAGCATCCGGAATTAGTCAACAGAAAATGCATAATCTTCCATCAGGATAACACAAGACTGCATGTTTCTTTGATGACTAAGCAAAAACTGTTACAGCTTGGCTGGGAAGTTTTGATTCATCTGTTGTATTCACCAGACATTGCACCTTAGGATTTCCATTTATTTCAGTCTTTACAAAATTCTCTTAATGGAAAAAATTTCAATTCCCTAGAAGACTGTAAAAGGCACCTGAAATAGTTATTTGCTCAAAAAGATAAAAAGTTTTGGGAAGATGAAATTATGAAGTTGCATAAAAAATGGCAGAAGGTAGTGGAACAAAAGGGTGAATACGTTGTTCAATAAAGTTCTTGGTGAAAATGAAAAATGTGTCTTTTATTTTTACTTAAAAACTGAAGGAACTTTTTGGCCAACCCAGTAAATTCTGTGAGGCTAGGGACCATGATGCCTTTTAATTATCAATACCTAGCTCAATGCCTAATATATAGTAGGTACTCTATAATCATTTATTGGGTAAATGAATGAATGAATGAATGAACCATTAGAAGAATCGTCCCTGTATAGTAGGGACATCATATCTAATCTTTAATGGAAGTTATGGGAAGTAAATTTCAAGCTGGGATCTAAAGAATGAGGAGGAATTAGCAAGTGAAGGAGAGCAGGCAGAGGTTATGACGCTTAAGCTAGGACTTTTTCCTAAAAGCAGGAGAAGAATTTTTAACAAGTGGCACTATCAGACCATTTTTCAGTGGTGTTAGGAACACACCGTGTGGGCAATGCTAGAGCAGAGAGATTGGTTGGGAAACTGGTGATAGATGGCTGTTGGTTCTTGGCCATGCAGAAAGATAGAAGTGAATACATTTGAGAGATTTTTGGAAGGCATAACCAGTGACTGGAGATGGTGAGGGAAGAGTTAAGTATGATCCCAAGCCTTTGCCTTAGGCAACTGAGAGGCCCCTAGAGCCTTTCACTGCAACTGGGGACTCAGAAGGAAGAACCGTTCGAGGAGAAAAGAGCCTGAGATACCCTTGAGACCTATCTAACTGAGGCTGAGCATTAAGGACTTGGTTATATAGCTGAATTTTCTAGATATAGATACTTAGAAAAGTGCCTGAAAAGAAATAATCAAAATGTTAACAGTTTGGAACTCTAGTTATATTTCTAAAATTTTTAAAATTGTTTTGGTTTTCATTATTCGTGTGTTTTATGAAGAAAAAAATAATAAACTGTAAAAAAATATATTAGGATCTGCTATAGGAAATTCTGTACCAAAAAACACAGAGGACAAGAAGCTAAGGCCTCCTTGGGCAAAATGTGGGCTATTGTCAGTGAAAATAAGTGATTGGTCCTGAATGGAAATCCACTGTGCAGTGGGTTCACCATTATGGTATGCGTGTGTTTTGCAGGTTCATTTGAAGATTTAACCGTATCTGTCAGAGAAGGACTGCTAGAGGCAAAGATTGTTTCTTATTCATCCATTTACCAGCCCTCAGCACAGTCCCTGGCGCTTAGTAATGGCTCAAGTGAAAGCTATTATTTTAGATTTGTTATTAATTCATTTATTTTTATTTACATCGCTAATCACTGCATGTGTTTATACAGTAATGTTATTTGTGTCGTCTTGGTTTTTAGGTAGATTGGGGTCAACTGGACTATTTAGTTGTTGACATGCCACCAGGAACTGGAGATGTGCAGTTGTCAGTCTCACAGAATATTCCCATTTCAGGTAACTTTTTAAATTAATTTGTGCTACCTTTGGTGTTTTGTCATTGCCATACAGAAAAACAAACTTCATGACAGGGAAACATTTTTATGTCTTAAAAAACATTATTATTTATAAATTTAGAGATCATATTAATGAACTAAATTTTTCAAACTATTGCCAGAATGAACATGTTTACAAAAACATAAGGACACTTTGAAAAGGTGGTGATGTAAATCTGTGTTCTAGAAAAGAGGTAGTGCTTAAGTATTATTTAGGTAAAACAGCTGTTTGGTTCATTGCTGTCCAGCACTTACAGCATAGTGCCTGATATGTGGCGGGCACTCAGTAATATTTATTGAGTAAATACTGAATAAGAATAAATATTGAGAACATTTGGCTTTTTGATAAATACAACTATGGGAAAATTTTATATTCTGCTAATTGGTTAAGATTAAAGTTGAGAGCAGTAAACATTAGTTTACATCAAATGCACAATACTTCAATATGGTAGTGGATATCTTTTTTATGCTATGGAATTTAAATATTAGTATTAGCTTTTATGTTGAATCTGTTTCTAAGGATTTTCCTAGTTCCCAATGGAGAAAGTGTAAATGTCTCATATGTATATAAGGACTTTTGGGGAAATAATGGAATTTTTAAATGTCTTTTTAAATCGGTTACTTATTGGTAACAAATAACCAAGAGATATCACTGACAATCATCAAAAGGTTCAGAAATTAGGTATTTGATAATATATACACATTGTTTGGAAATACCATTATATAAAATTAAGTCACTAATAATTATGAATATTTTTGTTGTTTTAGATAGATTTATACCTTTCTGGAGTGTGAGGCTTTTTCTTTGTTGAGGCAAATTATAAAGCATGTGATGAGAATAAAGTGAAGTAACGTAGGAAAATAATTCATCCTTTTTGTAGTCAGTGTTCTATATAGTCTGCTTTTTCTTTTTTTAGGTAGTTTTGGGACTTTTATGTTTTTAAATATTAAGAATGCTCACTAAATGTTTATTAAAAATTGTACTCCTGGAACTTTGAAATGCCTGTTGCAAGTTTCCAAAACTCTTATATTATTTATGTGGATAATACTGATAAAATTGGGCTAAGTTATCATTTATTCCCTGAGCTTTGAATTGGTACCTTGAAAAAGTTTAATTTACTTCACACAGATAAATTGATGTCCCTAAGCAATTTTCCCTTGTTTACTCAGGTAACAGACCCTCTGTTTTGACATGACTTATGATTACATCATCCTGTTTTAATCTGTGCTTATACTCTAAAACCAACAATGTGTAGATTGGGGTTAAGATTTACTTCTCCTTTGAGGATTTCTTTCTTATATCCTAAAATTTAACCAGTATATTTCTTTATTTCTTACCTCTGATGAAGAGTCTCCCCTCTAATAGGTGATTAATGTTAGATGAGAATAAAAAGCAGTGTTTTTAGAATTGTGGTAAAATATACATGACAGTTCAGTAGCATTATGTACATTCACATTGTTGTGCAACCATCACCACCGTCCATCTCCAGAACTTTCTCATCTTCCCAAACTGAAACTCTTTACCCATTAAACCATAACTCTGAATTCCCTCCTCCCCCTACCCCCTGGTAAGCACCATTCTCCTTTCAGAAACAGTATCTTTTACCATAAGATGAGAGAATGAAGAGTGAGGAAAATGTTTTTAAGATTGCATTAAACATAAACCTAATATTGACTTTATGATTTATTAGTAAAATTTTATTTTATTGTTTTTTTAATGAGGAAACCAGTGCTTACTTCTTTATTTTGTTGTCATTCTTAGAATCTTCCTTTGGGAAAAACTCATCAACTTAAAGTTTGCACTATACTCCATAGTAGGTTAGCTGCCGCTGCTGCTGCTTCTTTCCAAGTTTTTGTTCTCATTTCTCTTTTTTTTTCCTTTTTATTTTTAAATTGAAGTATAGTTGATGTTAAGGTCGTAAATCAACAAATATTATCTGTATGAAGGTAGGTGCTAAGCACTGCAGAGGATCCAAGGATCATCAAATCACAAGTCTTTACCCTAGACAAGTGTTCCATACCTTTTTTGATTCTTGGACATTTTTTGAGAATTTGATGTATAAATGGATTCCGTCCAGGAAAATGTATTTGTACCTACAGAAACACTATTTTTATGTATGATTTCAGAAGATTCACAGTCTTAAGGTTAAAAGTCCCATCCTTAAACCTTCATACACTGTTGGTAAGAATGTAAATTGGTGCAGCCTCTGGGAAAAACAGTATGGAGGTTTCTCAAAAAGCTAAAAATAGAACTACCATATGACCCAGCAATTCCACTCCTGAAAATATATCTGAAAGAAACAAAAACACTGATTCGAAAAGATACATGCACCCTAATGTTCATAGCAGGATTATTTAAATTGCTGATATGTAAGCAACCTAAATGCCCAATAACAGATGAATGGATAAAGAAGATGTACACACACACACACACAATGGAATACTAATTTAAAAGAAAAATTAAAATTTACCATTTACAACAACATGAATGGACTTGGAGGGTTTTATGCTAAGTGAAATGAATCAAACAGAGAAAAACAAATACTGTATGATGTCACTTTTATGTGGAATCGAAAAAATACAACAAACTACTGAATATAACAAAAAAGAAACAGACTCACAGATATAGAGAACAAACTGGTGGTTACTAGTGAGAGGGAAGGAGGGAGAGGCAATATAGGGATAGGGGATTAAGAGGTATAAACTATTATGCATAAAATAAGCTACGAGGATATCTTATAATACCTATAAATAGAGCATAACATTTAAAATGTTACTGTGAATCACTATATTGTACACCTGCAACGTACATAATATTGTACATCAACTATATTTCCCAAAAAAAAAAAAAAGTCCCAGCCCTAGGAGATAGAGCAGGCGGAAGGGCAGGGAGAGAGAGTGGCAGGTAATAAAAGAAACATGGATAGCTATAATGTGGAGTATGAGGAGTGCTCTATGAGAGGTATAAACCCCAAAGGAAGAAGAGATCATGGGTTTGAAGGGAATTGTAAAACACTTCATGGAGATGCATGATAGGATGCGTTGTAGCACATTTAAGGTAGCACCACAGCTAGTTTGCTTTGTCTTTTCTCAGGAGAGAAATCTGAAAATGAAACTTCTAGTGTTCTATAATGCTGTTATGGAAACTTAACATATATTTCACTTCCCAATCTGATCCATTAAAAAAAAACAGTAGGGCCAGGTACTGAAGATGCTTTTGAAAATACATAAACTGAGCTATATATCTGGACTGTGACAGTAAAATGATTGTTTATCAGTATTTTCTAAATTTTCTATAATAAATGTATATTTTTATAATTTAAAAAGTAGATAGAAAGAACTCATTCCTTTTTTCTTTTTTTTACGTTGCAGTATGGTTGATTTACAGTATTGTGTTAATTTCTGCTGTACTGCAAAGTGATTCAGTTATATATATACATACATTCTTTTTCATATATTTTCCATTATGATTTATCACAGTATATTGAGTATAGTTCCCTATGCAATACAGTAGGACCTTGTTGTTTATCCATTCTATATTTAGTAGTTCGCATCTGCTAACCGCAAACTCCCACTCCATCCCTTCCCCTCTAGCAACCACACCTCTGTGAGTTTGTTTTGTTTTGTAACTATGTTCATTTATGTTGTATTTTAGATTCCACATATAAGTGATATCATATGGTACTTGTCTTTCTCTTTCTGACTTACTTTATTTAATATGGTAATCTCTAGGTCCATCCATGTAGCTGCAAATGGCATTATTTTATTCTTTTTGATGACTGAGTAATATTCCATTGTATATATATACCACTTCTTCTTTATCCATTCCTCTGTTGATGGACGTTTAGGTTGTTTCCATGTCCCGGCTATTGTAAATAGTGCTGTTGTGAACATAGAAGTACATATATCTTTTTGAATTATAAATTTTGTCTGGCTATATGCCCAAGAGTGGGGTTGCTGGATTGTATGGCAACTTTATTTTTATTATTATTATTATTTATTTATTTATTTTTGGCTGTGCCATGTAGCATGTGGGATTATTAGTTCCCTAATCAGCACCCCTGCATTGGAAGTGTGGAGTCTTCACCACTGGATTGCTAGGGAAGTCCCTCTATTTTTAGTTTTGTTTTTGTTTTTTAATAATTTTTTAAAATGATGTTTATTTATTTGGCTGCATTGGGTCTTCTCTTGCTGTGCGTGGGCTTTCTCTAGTTGTGGTGAGCAGGGGTTACTCTTCATTGTGGTGTGCAGGCTTTTCATTGTGGTGGCTTCTCTTGTTGCAGAGCACAGGCTCTAGGCAGGTGGGCTTCAGTAGTTGCAGCATGCAGGCTCAGTAGTTATGGCATAAGGGCTCTAGAGCACAGGCTCAGTAGTGTGGTGCACGGGCTTAGTTGTTCTGCAGCATGTGGGATCTTCCCGGAGCAGGGATCAAACCCGTGTCCCCTGCATTGGCAGGCAGATTCTTAACCACTGCACCACCAGGGAAGTCCCTATTTTTAGTTTTTGAGGAGCCTCCATACTGTTTTCGATAATAGCTTTACTAACTTACATTCCCACCATAGCCTCTCCAGCGCTTGTTATTTGTGGACTTTTTAATGATGGCTATTTTGACCAGTGTGAGGTGGTATCTCATTGTAGTTTTGATTTTCATTTCTCTAATAATTAGCGATATTGAGCATCTTTTCATGTGCCTGTTGGCCATCTGTATGTCTTCTTTGGAGAAATGTCTATTTAGGTTTTCTGCCCATTTTTTGATTGGGTTGTTTGTTTTGTTGTTGAGTTGTATGAGCTGTTTGTATATTTTGGAAATTAAGCCCTTGTCAGTCTTATCAGTTGCAAGTATTTTCTCCCAATCCCTAGGTTGTCTGTTCATTTTGTTTATGGTTTCCTTTGCTGAGAAAGCACTCATTCTTTAAGGAGAATAAATTGATACCATGATGATTGGCTGTTATTAATAAACTGCCATTTAATGACTGTATTTCATGTATTAGTTTTCTTATTTAATGACCACAGGTGTTATATTATCACTATTTTCTTAAATCTTTAAGAGTTAAGTAACTGTCCCAAGGCCACACAGTTACGTGGGTCATAGCTGAGGTTCATATCAATTCTGATTGAATTTAAAGCTCATGCTCTTAACCTCTACATCAAGCTGCATTAATACAAAATACAGCAATATTTGATTCATTGGTTTTCTAAGTTTAGCTCTGATCCATTCAACCTGTTTAGGCTGTGATTATTCTAATCTAGGTGATCTCTGATAAAAATAAATTTGTCTATGAATATGCCTAAACTTGCGCATCCGTATGTGGTGAATATCCAACCAGTGGTCTAGATTGGTATCTCCTGTATCCCAGGTTTTTGCTCATTTGTTAGTTTTTGACTCCTGAGGGATTGCTTTGGGCCTCTATACATCCTGGGGAAAATCTGGAGGCAGTCTAGAAGCAGTCTCCTTCGGGCTTCAGGAGGAGAGCCCCAAATGATTCTTGGGAAAACCAGTGTTGTCTTTGGGCTGATCATACTGGTCTTGGGCATTTGGCTGGTTTCCAGGCACACTGGCTGTCAGTAGAGAATTGCAGCTATCAGTGTTAATACATTCATACTCTGGCTTATTATGTCAATGTTAAAATCAATGGCAATGAGAAGACAAGATTTTCTACAGTTAACATGTCTTAATTTTATAATTAGAAAAATATAGTAAACAAAGAAAGTATCCTACCAAAAAGGATGTGAGAGGGAGTTGGGGGGATGGGTGCATATGGTGATTGTGTCTCTGTGCGTGTGTGTGTTTCTTAAAGTTAATTCCTGTAGTTTGTTTTATTCAGGCCAATGTCATTTTACAACTAACATATCTAAATGGACCTAGCTCCCAGGATTTAGAGGGAAGGGCACCAACCAAAGAGTTACTGGCCTGGCTTGAATCGTGGCTTTTATCAACTTATATAATCTGGAACAGCCTGTCAGAATCATCTGCCTTTCTCGGCCTAACTGAATTATGTTTTCTCTAATTATGAACCTAATTTTCCTTTCCTCTTATCATTGACTTTAGAACTCTTTTAAGATACTTTTTCTTGGACGGACTCTGGGAAGGCTCACGTTAGTGAGCCCTTCCCAGAACCCCTGCCGCCAGTGCCCCTGTCTCCTCGGTGAGCCACAGCTGCCCCCCACCTCTGCAGGCAACCCTCCATCACCAGCAAGTAACCTTGACATCTGCAGCGATGCAGTTTCCCATCTGAGGTGTTTACAGATCAGAGAGAAGGTTCCCTTCCTTTACATCACTGCCCCACAGGCACTTCAGCACATGCGTGGCAGATTCAGATGGAGTTGGAAGGAGGAGCCACTGTACACTTCATAATGCTCAGGTCCTCTGAAAGCCTTCTCAGGGGATAAAAAACAGACATGCTGGTTTCCTTACCTGCTCAGAGATGAAGTCTGAACCAGATACATAAGATAGAATAGGAACTTTGGAGCAGAATAAACCTGGAGTCAAATCCTGAATCTTCTCATCTCTAGCCATGTGATCTCAGGCATCTTGTTTTACTTATCTTACACATGTGTGAAAACTTGTGGGTAATAAAATATCAACTGCTTGGTTACATAAACTGTTAAAAAAAAAAAAGATACTTTTTCTTATGTCCCATATCCTGCAAACCGCATAAGGTTTTCAGACTCCCATTTGAGGCCCCTGTGATCTGACTCCCCTTTCTTTCCCACTAAACTCCATATAATGTGGGATCACCCCCCAAACCTTATATACCCACTGCCCCCTCTTTCCTTCCTTTACTTTCTAGACTCTCTAACTTAACATACATTTGATCCTCACTTAGAATGCTTTTCCTCCCTAATCGGTGGGTACCCCAGTCCTGCATACCCTTTATTCTAAATGCCTACTACTTACCATTTTCCCCAAACCCCCAGTTAGGAACCATTTCTCCCTCTTTGGATTTCACGTAGCATTTTATTTGGACCATCCCTGTAGCACTGCTTATGTTCTCCATTCAAAACTTGCATAACTGTGTTATCTTCTCTACCAGACTGTTACGCCCTGGAGGGCTAAGGCTCTGCTTCATTCATCTCTTTGTTTCTCACAGTGCCAAAGTCATGCCTGCCTATAACTACTCAGGAAATGTTGATCAATGAATGAGTATTTTATCTGTGTTGGTATTATCTTCCCAACTAGGCAGTAAGCTGCTTGAACGCAATAATTTTTTTCCTACTTATCATAGTGTTTCTTAGAGTACCTTGGGCAATGGCTAATGCAATTAATATTGGTTGAATAAATGACAGAGCTAGTTGACTAGTTGTCACTGTTTACCCCTTTATGTTTCTTACCATCCTGCTAACTCATGCCTGTGATCTCTCCCACCCCAACGGCTTCTACCTAGAAGCTTTTTTCTGTAAGTTAAAGAAAGCATTTATTTAAAAAATATATACATTTTATTTCACTCTTCCTTTGGGAGAAAAATATTTTCATTTTAGGGGTTTCTTTACGCTATCCTTTTTCTTGTACTGTGTATAACATCCTTGTGGTTAGCTGACATATTTTATTACTAACTTTTTTTGGTGTCTGGGATAATAGTACGTATGTGGGCACTTGTTTTATTTGGTTACGTGCAGGCTGTGTATTAAATTACTGGTGAGAATCACTGGCATTGCTCCATTGTAAGATAATAATTTCTTTTATTTGCTTGCAGAGATATTTAGCAAGGTGCTAAGTACCTCTCTGACTCTTTACCCTTACCTGTGGAGCACCTGCCTACCCCATAGACTTATGAGGATCAAATGAGATAAGGAACATAAAAGCTCCATCTAAATGTATGGTGTTTTTTAGAAGCTACTTGAACACTTTAAAAGAGTTTTTTTGGGGGGCAAGGGGATGAAACGTTGTGAATTAGAAAGAGCCTTTATATGAACTTTGCATTTCTCCAAGCCATGTTGAGAATGAAATTAAGTGTTTTATACTTGTAAAGAGACATCCTTTTGCAAAATTCATGGAGGCAGACCTGTACAAGCAAAAAAGATCTTTCTGAGTGCTAATTAGCAACTCTTTGTATGTGTTCCATTTTGTTCCATGGGATAGATGACAAGCTCATTATAAGAAGAAACTTTAAAGAAAAAAAATCATCCTCTTATTTGTGTTAAAAGTGTTGTGTAGCAACAGTAGTGATAAATGTGTTGACAGCAGTATTAGTGGCTAATGATTTAAATTTAAGCTTACGTGGACTACTGAGTCATTACATACTGCAAGTACCTAGTAGTTGTAGTCATTGCTAGAGGGAAAGGAGACAGGATAGAGGGTGGGAAATAACCAATTGTAGTCTTTGCATTTACTCTTGTCTTATTGAACCTGCCAAGGGGAAAAGCCAGAGTTATCGGTGCTGGTTTTGTTTTGTTATTTTTCTTACTTTTTTTGAGGCGGGGTGGGGGATGGGGGGGTGATACAGTTTGCTGAGTTTTTGCTTGTTGTTTGTTTCACTTGTAAATTAGTTGATGCTGTGTATTAAATTGGGTACATTCCAGTGCTGACCTACAGATTTTGTTTTTTTGCTTTCTTTTAAGGCATAGTGACGAACTCTCAGGGATTATCGAACATTTAACTGCTCTTCCATAATGGAAGAGGATTAATATTTCTTTGAGGAACATTATAAGTTCCTTGAAAGTTTTGAAAACATATGCACTATGCTAGTCTTTAAATTCTAATAGATGTTGCCAAAAATATTTTTCTTCCTTCCTTTGCTTCAACAACGATCCTCTTTATGACTGTCTGAAACTATCTTAATTTAACTTTAACTCTTGAAATTAAGTGAAGAGTTTATGCCTCTCGTAAAATCTGTGAGGCATGTTTTTGTTTTTTGAAAGACTGGAGAGTTTTAGTAAGTTATTCATACTAAGGTGCTGTATTAATCACGGTCCTGGCCGGAAAGAGATGACATATCTTAAAAGGAATTAACAGAGTGAGTTTAATGAAAGGACTAGTTACCCAGGCGTGGGCGGCGTTAAGGAAACTAACAAGAGAGGGTGAGGTACCCAGAGACTAGTGACAGTAGGAATTTTTACTGTCTCTCTGCCTGAAGGGACAGGGCGTGAACTGTGTCAGTGGGACCTGGCAACTGCTGAAGCCATGGAAGAGGGGCTGCCTGATGGGGGCTGTGGCCACAGAGGAACACAGCCAAGGGCAGAACTCCTGCAAGGCAGGAAGGGAGCAGCCTGTGTGGTATTAATGGTACTCCAGCCTCCCCCTCCTCCCATCGCCTCATATCCCACGGGTACCTCCTACTGGCAGGTCCCTGTTGAAAGCTAGAGGGTAAGGAAACTCAGATGATTCAGTCCACAGAGGACTACCCAGGCACTGATCAGAACAGAGAATGAAGCGGAGCGTGGTGAAGGTCAGAGGAAGTAAGTAGAGCACAGCAAGTAGAAGATAACCAGAGCAGCTTTTTCACTTCACGGTCGTCATTGTAACTATGAATTAGTGACTTGTGCTAGGTGAAATACAGAGCAAAGGTTCCTGCCCCCTGAAAGTCTGAAGCTAATACAGATATCGGTGGTACAGTCAAATTCGTGAAAATCCATGTGATCAGAAGGCAAAATTTTACTGTCATCAAATTAATGAACAGGATACTTACATTGGAGATGAACTGTGATGTTAAGTACGGTAGGTCCCCTGCACACGAACCTTCAAGTTGGGAACGTTCAAGGATGCGGATGTGCGTGCCAGCCCCTGTATGCCAGCCGTTGTACTGTACTACTGTACTTTTCATGGTGCTGTATGATTAAAAATGTTTTCTTTATTTTTTGTGCTTGTTTTTTATGTTCATATTATTTGTGTGAAAAGCATCATAAACCTATGACAGTACAGTACTATAGAGCCAATTGTATTCGTTGGGTACCTAGCCTAACTTTGTTGGACTTATGAACAAATTGGACTTACAAACACACTCTCCAGACGAAACTTGTTCGTATGTAGGGGACTTACTGTGTATTTTGTTGCAGTGGGAAATAATGGATAGAAGAGTTTATTTTGATAGGATAGTTATGAAAACAAGTTCTTCACTTTATTAAGTAAAGATTGATGCAAGAATAACCCTTTTGGAAATGGTTCTTATAATAGAAGGGACAAAGCCTGAGCACTCACAAGGGGAGCCACACAATCCCTTCTTGGTCCTCCCTCTTTTTGCTCCAGGGAAGGGCGCAGAAAGCAGCCAGGCAGTCCTAGAGCGGGTCCTGTCTCGATTTCTCTCCCGCAGGGAGGGAGAAGCTACTGTATATGGCAGAGTGGACAGCTACACAACATGCTAAATATCCATGGGCTCAGGAGAAGCTGCACTAGCAGGCTGGCATTGCATTAGGAAAATGAAGCAGTGCCCTTTCTTCCTGGCTAGGGCCCCTTCCTGTCTGGACTCTACAGATGGAAGGACAGCCAGAGGCCTTTCTGCCTCTTATTCACGTAAATGAGATGGGGTGGGGATTTTAAATTAAGCCACCTTAATATTTCAGTCATCGTTTAAAGTGAAAGACATTTATTGCTTGTGAAAGGCTTTGGGCCTTTTGCCACATTAACTGGGCTCCTATTCACGCATCATAGGTTCTTGAGAAAAAGCATAGTACAAGTAGTACTTTTTTCTCCACACTACTGTTTTCCCCACCACCAGCGGTTTGCTTGGCCTAATCAATTATCTTTTACAGTAATACTCTTTGACTGCCAATTTGGACGGTAGTTTTTATAACATGGAAACCTGTTGGGGTTTGGAGGATCAGAAACTTACTGTTGCCATTGTTAAATAAGTAAATGACCATGGGCGATATTTGGCTACTTTGGATTTTAGTGCTCTTTTCCCCCTATATTTTACAATTTATAATTACCTCAAATTGTAAAGCTTGAAACATGCTTGTACCTAATAGGTGGAAGACTTAGGTCATAGCTTTTCCTAGTATTCAGAGATAGTAAATCTTCATTATGTTTTCAGTTTGTAGTATGAAACTTTAAAGGAGGCAGTCAGTTTTGGACTTCTTTCAGGTGTACTGTTCTTTCCATGCAGATGTTGGGCAGGATTATAATTAATGATATTTGGCAAAGAATCACATGACGTAGAAGAAATTATTGTTTTATCCATCAAATTATAAAAATTCTTTCCAAAATAAATTTGCTTTATTATTAAACAAATTGCACCCAAGGGTTAAAGACTAGGAATTGTATTCCAGTGTTTTATCTTTAAGGATACTCCTGGTACTCAGTCTGAAACTTCAGTCCTTGTTAAATTGGTAATCAAATTATAAAGCAAATATTGATATAATGCCATTGGTTAATGAACAACGTTTTCAATCTAAATTTAAGAAGCAGGGCTTTTGTATTTGGGTCAACATACATTATAGGTAGAAGTTATAGTGTGCCAGTTAACACTTCAAAGAAACAGCCTGAGAATTAACAACTTTTGAACTATGACTTGGAAAGACTCAGGATTTTAAAAACTTTCCCAAATGATTCTTATATAGTCAGCTTTCAGAATCACTTTGTCTAGACCAATTTATCTGATGTTTGAGTTCCTTAATTATTTAGCCTATGTTTGGATGGGATGCTTCTGATATAGTTATTTAGTTTTGTCCTTGAAGAATTTCTAGGCACTTTCTTCATAATATGCCCGACAGCTAAAATTCCTTAATCTTAAAGTTCAATGAATAGTTAATGGCCAATGGGTAGTCAAATTCATATTAAAACCTACTTTTAAATCTATTAAACATTTATATGTAGAAAAAGTACAAGTCCCACAATCTGTCATTTAAAAATTTTTGCACTTTGTCATAGATGATAGAAACTTGATCGAGTTTGATGTGTAGCTCTGAAGAATGTCTTCACATCTTAGGTATGAGTGTATTTGGAAGTGCAGCAAAGCTTTTCCATGTAAGTCTCAGCCTTTATTTCCTGAAATACACCTGGTTAAATAAACTTAAGGTAATCAGGGTATAGCAATTCTCCTCTCTGGAGTTAATGTTAGAGAAAGAATGTATATAAAAAGGAATGTGTTTCATTATTAAACAAACAGCCTTTGGTGGTAGCTCACTGCGAGCATGGGCAGGCTGAGCTTTACATGCATCTAACAGAATTTGAAATGCAAAATATTAAATCTAAGAGTCCAACATGAACAAGCTCTCAGAGAAGAGCAAAAGAGTTCTCTGAGTTTCAGAGAAATATGTGTACGACAAGTAGGCTCCCCTAGGTGTTTACCTATCAACATGATGATGGATTCAAGACTGGAGGGGAGCCAGGATTTTATTTTAACTTTACTGGAAATATCACAAGTGAGGGGAGGATGAGAATGAAAGAGAGAGAGGGAGCAAAGTGTGAGCATGAAAGAACCGTTTGGTTCCAGCCCAAGCTCTTTAGAATATCTGGAAGCTTACTTGTCCCCAGCGGTTCACAGTGAACACAGTCTGGATCCTCTGGTGAATTCTTTGTAGCATCACTAAGATGAGGTGATTGGAAGCCTGTTGACTCCGTTACTGAAGAGCCAGTCCTTGTCCCTAAACAGCAGATACGTATCCAGATTCCTTTGACAAACTTGAATTCTTAATTAAGTTCCAAAGTGCATGTGCTCTCTCTTTCACCAATGACTTTGAAATACTGTGCTTTCCACTAATTATTGTGTTTTATAATTCTTTTTGACAGCAATTGACATAATTTCCTGTAACAAAATTCATTTCTAAAGTAGGCAAAATAACGATTGATCTTTAATAAAACATACCCCCTTTGTGACCAAAGTCAAATCTGTCCTCTGCTGGAATGGAACATAGAGTCCAAAACAGTGACTCATGAAAGAATTATTTATATTCTCTGTTGAAACACAGTCTGTGGGTACATTTGAGGTGAATTTACCTTTTTAATTATGTTTTATTTAATCTGATACTAATGTTAGTGGACGTTCCTTGATATTACAGCAAATAATGTTTATAATTCAAGAAGTTTGGGTGTTATAGAGGAGAATGACGGGGGAGACCTAAAAAATACCAAAGCCAATCTCCTTTATAGTCAATAAACAATTGTGTTTATGTTAAGCTAGCAGAAAATGATTATTTTCTTTTGCTGCAGATGTCTTTAAATAAATCAAGGAGCATTAGCAGCACTAAATATTAGAGCACTGTGAACATGAAAAAATGCCGTTAATTTCTTAAGTCTTAGTTGATTTTACATTGATGTGCTCAAGGATTGTATAGAATTACTCATCCAGGTATCATTTTGGGCAGTTTTTGTTGTACATTTTTATTAGGTTCCAACACTAAAGTTCTCAATCAAGCATGGGAATTAGGTAAAATTTATGCCTTGGAAACTTACAATGGCATAGTTGAGTAATTCCACACTGGTATAATTATGATTAGGCTAACATCTGGAATAATCAGTTTCAAATGCTTAACTACTCTGAACTCTGACCAAAATCCAGAAATGAAGTTATAAGTACATTTTCCTCTCAATACTCAAGAGAATTAGCAATTAAGACAATACTCTAAATTATATTTTAGGATGTTTATATATTTGCCAGAATCCAATAGACAACTAACCTCTTATAGTAAATCTCAGCTGATAAAAAGTCTTTTACACAGATTACAGTTTGGAAAGTAACATTTAAACAATATTATTGAATTGTTTGGACTTAGACATTTACACTAGAAAATGGATAGAAAATTCTCCATGGGATTCTTGAGATGGGTGTTTTATGATGCTGTGTTATTACCCCCAGAAAATAATTCCATTTATAGCAAACTAAATATTCTCTTTGTTGCTATTAGCATTCCTTATGGTCAGTAGAGGGAGCACAAGTTTTCTAACAAACCATCACAAAACTGCAGTGACATCGTCAGTGATGGTATAAAGGGGAAAGATCTAGGCTAGTTCATATTGGTTCATGGTCCAGGGTCCCTGAGAAAAATTAAAATTTATTAAGGAGAAAGCTAAGAACTATAGAGATAAACAGTAATATCAGATTTGGAGACCATATTTTAAGTAAAAGATATATTAACAAGAAAAAAATCGACATAATCCCTTTAACATTTAAAAATATGGGTTGTCATCCCCAGATTGGTTAACGATTAATTTTACTGAAGGTTTGTTTGTCTTTTATCTGCTTTATTTCCTTATAAATTCTAGAGGTCATTTTAGGGGTGTCTGAACATGGTTACTTGTATGAAGTACTAAAATTTGGTACAGCAAAAGGGGTGTAGTGATTTATGTAGGGGCCAGGTATATTTTTGTATTTTTTAACAAGGGCTAGAAATTTTTTTCTCAGAACAGCATCCTAAGACTGATTAAGGACTTAGTCATTAGTTAAGAACATATATTTCAGGAAAAAAAAACTTACAAAAAATCTTTTGTAAGTGTGGCTCGTAGTTCCAATAGAATGTTTGCATGTTTTGTGAGCATTTGATGGGACATGGAAGATGATCATTGTCCTTGTCAAAAAGTTGTAATGGTCTATGAATGGTACTGTTTAGATTATAAAGAAGCTCAGGTGGCACGGATGCTTATTTGTGATACTGTGTTAGGGGTAAGGACAGAGAAAACCAAATCACTTTGATCCCTCTGTCTAGGGTCTTATGGCTATCAAAATAATGTCACCAAACATTTTTGTAACAGTTGTACATTCTTTTTTTAAAAAATAAGATAGCTCTTTAAATTAAATAGGACCAATGGAAATAGGTTCATTTTATAGAGGAGTTAATTGAAATAAATTGAGATTTAGTGAGCTATTCAAGATTATATAGTAAATTAGCATAGTCAACAAAACCAGAATCCAGAGCTCTCTACTCTTGATTCAAGGAGTTACAAACTAAGAGTTCATACAGCTGTAGTCTGGGATGACTTGAAAAAACAGGAAAATTATTTAAATCCCTGATCCTTTGTTAAGTTCCTGTTTTGTGCACAGCATTGTGTTATGTTTTGTTTGATTAAAAATTGAGAAAAAATTATAACTGTCCATGAAACTATATTGTGCAGTGGTAATACAAATAGTGGACGAAGGGTGTTTGAAATAAAAAAATGTTTATATTATATGAAAGCTAAAGGTAGTTTTTTAGGGCTAATGCAATAGAAACCTCACTATGTACTAGTATATAGTTATGATAGAATTTGGAGGAAATTGCCAAGGGGATTTTTGTTTACATATGAGGAGAAAGGCTCTGAGATTGAAGGGCCATAATTTCTGGAGTAGGTAGTATTTCACGTTTGCTTAAATAGGATTACTGAGGCAGTCAGGTTGAACAGGCGTGGTTTTGGAAACGATAGTTAAGAGGTAATGCTATATCATATAATTGTAGAGCTAGCTGAGACCTTGGAGACTGTCTGTCCTTGCATTAATTTTACAGCTAAGGAAACCGAGACCTGGGGTTATTCTGAGTTTTTTGCCCAAGGTTAGTCACACAGGTGGATGGCGGTAGAACTGGAATTAGTTTCCCTCCAAATACCTGAACATGATAACAGAATCTAGAAGGTGGAAAATTATGGAAATACATTGGATGTGAAGAGTAGAGTTGAGTACATTTTTTGCAGAGAATTTATTTCCATCAGTCTTTAAAAGAGGGAAAAGAGAAATGTTGATTTTTTTTTTTTTGGTTTCTTGGGAAGAATAAAAATAAAAGAATGTAGTGATCTATGGAACAATTTGAAAAGTAGGATGAGCTGCCTGATGACAAATATAAAAATGACCTTGCCAGCAACTTCTAAGACGTTTTTATTAATAACAATAATAAAGATAATAAAAATGATATTACCAACAACAACAGCTACCATTTATTGAATGTTTACCCTGTGCCATCATGTCAAGTATCTTATGTACATTAGCTCCTTAAATTATTGCACCCTGTGACCTAAGTATTACTATGCCATTTTGTAGATGAAGAAACTGAATCTTGAAGAGATTATTACCTTAGTCAGACCTGTAGTCAGCTATGGAATAAAAATTGAATTCTGATTCTGTTTGAATTCCAAAGCTAATGTTTCTGAAACTTAACTAATGAATAGACCCTCCTTCTAAAGGAAAATAATCTGCCCCATGCCCGCAATAGACTTATCATTAGACTACTTAACTAAGCGTAAACACAAATTCCTTAAGCTTATAGCTCTTATATAATTTTTAAGAACTAAAACAATTACAAATTAAATTCAAACAAACTTACAAGATCAATAAAATTCAAATTAATGACATTAATTTAATATGAAAGATGAAGTTTTTGCTGAAATAAAAATACCAATTGCAAGATGAATTTGTAGCTAATTACTATCGCACAGTTCTTCTGAGTTTGGCGCGCCTATGTTGCTACATGCTTTGTGAGAACCTGGGTCTGCTGCTACTTTTCTCTATTCTGACTTCTTCACATTATCCCTTCAGACAGTACTCTGTAATGGTATCATTTGCCCTTCGCTTGGTGCCATCAGTTATTTCTTGCTAATCCTACCTCTGTTCTCATTAGCTATGACAAAGTATACTGCCAGTTTGATGGTTTAGGGTGCTGAAATGTCATGGCAGTATATGTTTAGTTACAAGATGATGGTCATCCAGGTGATCTCGAATATGTTCATTTTTTTCAGTTTATCATCTAGAAGAAACCACAAAATTTAAGAAATTCGTAGAGTCTACAAATCATAACCAGGTCTCTGGTGTTTCCACTTACAGAAAAAATTGCACTGCACTCTCCCTCAAAACTCTCAAAACCGTCTGGTTCCTGTGGGGTAACAATGGAGACCCAGGAAAGCCTCCATCTCCATCTACTATCAGTGCTGCCTTAGTTCAGGCTACCACTATCTTGCACCTGATTTTCTGGCACAGCCCTTAGTTTTACCCCCACCAAACTATTCTCTGCAGTGTATTCCACACTAGTGAGTTTTCTGTTACACAGACTTTTAGAACTCAGCTTAGGTATCACTTCTTTCTGGAAACTTTTCCCCTATTGCTTCTTCTTATCATCTGCTTCCTGACCCCATCCATTATCACCTTCGCCATCCCCTCCCCTAGATTGAATTAGTTACCTCTCCTTTATTCTTCCTTTATAATTCCATAATACCCTAGGCCTACCTTTATTATAATGCTTATTAGCACATTGTGTTGAATCCTTAATTTGGGGGTCTCCCCAGGTAGGCTATTAAGTTCTTGAAAGTAAAGCCTACCTTGTGCATCTTCTAGGTAGCACATTGTATGTAAGGGAAGAAGGTTCTGATGATGTAGCCGTGATCTTGAATCACAGGGCAATTGTAATTTTAGGAGTGAAGAGTCATGGCTAGGGAAGAGCAAAGTAGATGTTGCCTTATTTTTCCCATTCATTTATGTGAAATTTAAACAAATTACCTAAATAGTTAATATGATAGACTCTTTTAGTGTGTAATCAACATTATTTTGGAAGTAATCTTTCCGTAAGGAATTAAGTGATAGCATCATTTTGCTGTCTTTTTGTTTTCATTTGGTTAGGTGCTGTGATTGTCTCCACGCCCCAGGACATTGCATTGATGGATGCACACAAGGGAGCTGAGATGTTTCGAAAAGTCCATGTGCCTGTAAGCTTTTACATGTTCATTGTTGAAAAAATACAAAACACTTCTAACTGAAAAAGCGAATCATTGAGAAGTACAATCCAGATTTTAATTTAGTTCTGTGCAGAAATCTGTATGAACACCTACTTCATTTTAATGGTTACTTTAAAAACACACATATAGGTGCAAACATATGCACATTATATCAATCAAGGAAAATTCTAAAAATCCTACAGGTATGAATTTTCTGAACAAGTACTACCTCTGTCAACTATTTGTAGCTGTCACTGACAAAAAATAATAAGAGAATTTTAGGAAATTATTTAGGCAGGTACACTTGAATAGATCACTGATGGGAAAACAGGTGAAAAAGATGACTTTTTTCCTTTTGTTGTCTACAGTTTAACTCATTTGTAGCTCACCATCTTCTTGAAAGTATCTAAGAATTTTCTATACAAAATGGCAAAAAATACATATTATAACAATAAGAGAAAGGACAATTAAAATCAGATGGATTCAGAAGTAAAGTCTGTAAATAACTTGCAGGCCATTAAGAGACTTAAATACATGCTACAAGTATGCCATGAAATTTCCAGCATCCATGGGGAAAAAAACATAGGACCATTATAAAACTGTCAATTTTTGTGAGGTTAAAGAAAAAGAGCCTGAAGCACTGTTTGCAGTAGCCAAGACATGGAAACAACCTAAATGTCCATCAACAGATGAATGGATAAAGAAGATGTGGTACATATATACAATGGAATATTACTCAGCTGTTAAAAAGAATGAAATAACGTCACTTGTGGCAACATGGATGGACCTAGAGATTATCATACTAAGCAAAGTAACTCAGAAAGAGAAAGACAAATACCATATGATATCACATATGTGGAATCTAAAGTACGATATAAACCAACATATCTACAAAACAAAAACGGACTCACAGATATAGAGAACAGACTTGTGGTTGCCAAGGGGGTGGGGGTGGGGGGAGGGGAGGGAAGGAATGGGAGTTTGGGATTAGCAGATACATACTATTATATATAGGATGGATAAACAACAAGGTCTTACTCTATAGCACTGGAAACTATATTCAGTATCCTGTGATAAGCCATAATGGAAGAGAATGTGAAAAAATATATATATATATACATAACTGAATCACTTTGATGTACAGCAGAAATTAGCACAACATTGTAAATCAACTATACTTCAATAAAATTTTTTTTAAAAGCTTGATGCTCAAGAGAAGCAGAGCTGAGAGAAGAGAGGCATAACTCTCTCCTAGGTCCTCAGAAATAAAGAAATCCTGTATGTAATGAGTACATTTTCATAACCTTTGTAACTGTAAATAGAGGGTTCTTCCTCCTGGTGCCTCAGCAAAAGCAACTGAACTTGTGCCAGAGTGTGATTTAGAGCAAGCATTTCAGTACGAAGCCAACATGGTGCTTCCATCTCTGTGGCTCCTAATGGCCTTACTTAATTCAAGCTTAGATTTTTGAGCTTATGGAGCAGAGCTTTTTGTTTTTATTTTTATTTTCCATTATGGTTTATTACTGGATATTGAATATAGTTCCCTGTACTATACGGTAGGACCTTGTTGTTTATCCATTCTATTTATAATTGTTTGCATCTGCTAATCCCAAGCTCCCAATCTAAACCCCACCTCCAAAACTACAAATCTGTTCTGTGTCTGTGAGTCTGTTGTATTTCATAGGTAAGTTCATTTGTGTCATATTTTAGATTCTACATGTAAGTGATATATGGCATTTGTCTTTCTCTTTCTGAGTTACTTTGCTTAGTATGATAATCTCTAGTTCCATTCATGTAGCTGCAAATGGTACTATTTTGTTCTTTTTGATGGCTGAGTAATATTCCATTTGTGTGTGTGTGTGTGTGTGTGTGTGTGTGTGTGTGTAAAACATCTTCTTTTTCCATTCATCTGTCGATGGACATTTAGGTTGCTTCCATGTCTTGGCTATTGTAAATAGTGCTGCTATGAACATTAGGGTGCATTTATCTTTTTGAATTACGGTTTTGTCTGGGTATATGGCTGTGAGTGGGATTGCTGGATCAAATGGCAACTATTTTTAGTTTTTGAGGAACCTCCATACTGCTCTCCATAGTGGCTGCATCAAGTTACATTCCCACCAACAGTGTGGTAGAGTTCCCTTTTCTCCACACCCTCTCCAGCATTTGTTATTTGTAGGCTTTTTAATGATGGCCATTCTGTGATGGTATATCTCTTTGTAGTTTTGATTTGCATTTCTCTAACAATTAGTGATGTTGAGCATCTTTTCATGTGCCTAGTGGCCATCTGTATGTCTTCTTTGGAGAAGTCTGTTTAGGTCTTCTGCCCATTTTTTGATTGGGTTGTTTGATTTTTTGTTCTTGAGTTGTATGAGCTGTTTGTATATTTTGGAAATTAGGCTCTTGTCAGTTGCATCATTTGCAAGTATTTTCTCCCACTCCATAGGTTGTCTTTTCATTTTGTTTATGGTTTCCTTTGCTGTGTAAAAGCTTATAAGTTTGATTAGGTCCCATTTGTTTATTTTTGCTTTTATTTCTTTTGCCTTAGGAGACTGACCTAAGAAAACATTGCTACAATTTATGTCAGAGAATGTTTTGTCTATGTTCTCTTCTAGGAGTTTTATGGTGTGATGGTCTTATATTTGTCTTTAAGCCATTTTGAGTTCATTTTTGTGTGTGGTGTGAGGATGTACTCTAACTTCATTGATTTACATATAGTTGTCCAGCTTTCCCAGCACCACTTGCTGACTAGGCTGTCATCGTACATTCTTGCCTCCTTTGTTGAAGATTAATTGACTCTAGGTGTGTGGGTTTATTTCTGGGCTCTCTATTCTGTCCCATTGATCTGTATGTCTGTTTTTGTGCCTAGAGCAGAGCTTTTTAGACTTCAGACAGGGATCCTGCATGCTGCAACTAAGAGCCCACATGCCACAACTAAGACCCAGAGCAGCCAAATAAATAAATAAATATTTTTTAAAAATCAATGATGTATTAGAATGAATAGACTCTCAGGGAAACTTTTGTAAATTTTTTTTTTTAATCTCAGGGGAGCTTCTGAAAAGTATAAAATAGTACAGTAGTGGAGCTGAGATGATCCTCTTCAACAAGTACCTGTTCTCCCTTGTCAGTTAGTACAGAGCTGTATGCAATTAGTAAGCCATGCAGCTTTGGATGGATTAACCTGCTCTTATGAAAATTGAGGACCCTGGTAAGGATGATCACCTCCTAGGTGATCTGAGGGTATTATCACTAGCAGAATCAGAAAGTGTTTTAGGGCCTGATTTTATATGAGGATAAATGAGTGATAAAACCTCCATAGTGTTCTATGTTGTTTGAAGTTTAGCTTAGAAAAATTTTAAAGCAATGATAACCAAATGCCCACTTCAGATAGAAAACTGTCTCAATAAAGCACTTAGTTGAACAATGTTAATTTCCTGTTATGCCTTCCAAGATAAATTAGATGCAAGTAATGCCTACTCAGACAACTAAGATTATTTATATGAGATTTTAAAATATTAATCAGCAAAAAAGAGCTATCCATCAAAAATTTTGAGAATAAGTAGTTCATAATCCTTCTTTCTGGCAGGAATTAGGTAACAGGGCCAATGGTCTATCACTGCCACTTCAAGGTCAGGATAATAGCCATTCTGTCAGCATCCAAGTGAATGCTTAACTTCTCGTTCTGTACGATGAGGGTGGAGGCGTGTGTCCAGCTCACTCTAAAGCATCATGAAATCCTTGAGAGAAAAGTTTTTAAAAGAGAAGAAGCCAGACTTTTGTTAGGTGGGTGCTACTGAAGGATAAAAGTTGAGGCTGTCAGCAAGGAAGTATTGTGAGGAAACATTCCAAGTGAAGGATCTTGGGCTGCATAAGGCTCATAGGAATAGTGCAGGCCTAGTTATGGAGTGAAGGAGCTATTTGTGATCTGAAAGTGAAGGTTGGAGTTTAAGTTTGCAGAGCTGAGCAGTCATGGGTCATGACAACGTATAGGATATGGTTGGTCATGGGTGTGTGGGGCTGAAGAGGAGTGGAAATGAAAGTCATTGGAAATGCATAATCCCTCCATTATTTTTTGACATCATCCTTTATTATAGCCCTCATTTTTCACCCGTTTTAATTATTTGCCTTCTAAATAGAAAAAAACTGAAAAAGAGGTAGAATGTCTTAATTATCTCTTAACCTGCAGAACAAGACAGTGCTCAGTAATCTTTGCATGTGAATGAGTGAGAACTTTCCAGCAGAGAGCTCTGTAAGCAGTTGGAGGACAGCCACAGTGTATCTGCATTGTAAAGGGAATCCTGGCTTTGAGGAGGATGTGAATTTGATGACCTCTGAGATCCTTCTGGCACTTAAGAGCCTTGGAGTCTGAGTAATGGTAAAGCATTTGAAATTAGAAAGTGTTCCATAAATGCAAAGGAGAAATGTTATACTTTGTGTATAACCACTTTACTTCATTTTTTTCCTGATTTTTAGTCTTGCTCTCTGTTTTTTCCCCTTTTGAAGTGCATTAGTTACCGTGGAAACAGTGATGTCATTGGAATTCATTGGTATGGTCCGAGTTTATTAATGTCTACAAGAACATTTTGAAGTTAATTTAAATAATTTCTTAAAACTCAAGGCTCAGATAGGGGAAGAAGAGATGAATATTAAATTCTCTGTTCTCTGCCTGAAATATCAACTCTGCCAAATCCTTGATTTTCTCAGTATTTGTAGATAGACTATTTTTTTAAAAAACATAAGAATTTTTCAATCTTACACATTTTTAATGGTGACCGCTTTATGTGCTGTGTCATTCTCATCCATTTTTGTTGCCTTCTTTTATTAGGGAAGCCCAGGCACCTCAACTTGCGGCCCTTCCACTACCATTTGACCTTTTGGAATCCCAGGGATTTCACTACCCAGCCCTTTCTTCTTAGGTAATCTCCTTTCCAGCTCCTGAAAAGTATATTAAAGTATATTTCCTCTCTTACTCTTTCTGTATATAAGGGATCACTTAATTAATTGTAATTCAATAAATAACTATTAGTTTCTTTATTCTACAAATATATATTTACTTATATTGAGTGCTTTTTGTAAGCAAAGTACTGTGGTAAGCTCCAATGGTGATTTTTTTAAAAAGTGAAGATGAAGCCTTTTAATTCAAGTACCTTATCATCTCGTAGACTAACTCCATTATGGTGCAGGGGCCCTAAATTGTGAGGGACGTGAGAACACTTTCTTCTCTGGGCTATCAAACATAGCCAGGTTTTCATGGAAAAGCCTTTTTTTTTTCTATGTTCCTATGATTTTGTACATGCTGGTCCCTTGCCTGAGAAGCCAGTGTCAGCTCATGTTCATTTTTCACACCCCTGCTCAGGAATTACATACTCTAGGAAGCTTTTTCCAAACTACCAGAAAAGGTCGATAGTTCTTCCTCTGAACCACTTGAACATATATCTAGTTTGGCTCTTATCCCACTGCAGGTTTACCTGTCAGTCCCAACAGAAGAATGTGAGTTCTTGGAGGGCAGGAAACATGCCTTAAATACCCTTAAATGTCCACTAGCTGGCGTATAGCAGGCACGTGATGAATACTCCCTACGCTGGCGTTTGACCTGGGATATGATACCATCCACAATCTGCTGTTCCCAGCTCAAGGCTGCTCTCACTGGTATTTTCTCTGCCACAGGCAAACTGGTTGTCTTTCCCTTACGTGAGATTTCTATAGTTCCTCTGCTCATGGTCCTCAGCATGCCGTTTCCCCATCTGAGAACCTTTTACCCTCACTTTTCACCTTGTAGCTCCTTTTTATTTTTTTAATAAATTTATTTATTTATTGGCTGCATTGGGTCTTCTTTGCTGCACACAGACTTTCTCTAGTTGTGGTGAGCAGGGGCTACTCTTCATTGTGGTGCACAGGCTTCTTATTTTGGTGGCTTCTCTTGTTGTGGAGCATGGGCTCAAGGCATGCGGGCTTCAGTAGTTGTGGCACATGGGCTCAACAGTTGTGGCTCGCAGGCTCTAGAGCACAGGCTCGATAGTTGTGGTGCATGGGCTTAGTTGCTCTGCGGCATGTGGGATCTTCTTGGAGCGGGGATTGAACCTGTGTCCCCTTCATTGGCAGGCGGATTCTTAACCAGTGCACTACCTAGGAAGTCCTCACCTTGTAGCTCCTTTTTATCCTTTGGTGCTTAGATTAAATGCCTCCTTCTCTGGGGGACTTGCCCTGACCCTGTTATCTAGGTAAGCACTTTCTAGTGTATGATTTAGTAACACTCTGGTTCCCCTTTTGTAACTGTTTTCACATTTTGTCAGCACTTGCACATTTATAGTGCCGTACTGTCAGCTCTGTGAGTGCAGGGACCACTCACCTCCTTCTGTGTTCAGAACATATAGCTGCTCACTAAATATATACTGAATGAGTGAGTGGAAGATTTTCATAGGTATATCACGAGACTGGGGGAGGGACAGAATTCAGTCTGAAAAGAATCAGGAAGTCACAAGCATTCAGGGTTGTTCAGTTTGTCTATAGTTGAAGTAATATGTTTGGATGTGTCTTTGCTCGGCGCAGGTTTGGTCAAGCTTTAGACACGAGGCTAAGGAATTTGGACATTCTTCTTGAGATTTTTAGCGGTGTCCATAAAGAATGCTGGCTAGGAAACAGACAAAATTAGAATGGGGCTTTAGAAGGATTTTATCTGGTGGAGATGATAGAAAGAGTAGGAGGAGAGTGTGGAGGCAGTAAGGAAACATTAGCAATGGTCAGTCATCCACACTGCAGGTTGTGACCCACCAATGAGTCAGGAAATCAGTACAGTAAGAGAGGTAACCACAGTCTTTAAACAATATCAGGGTACGTTGCTCTTCAGAAGAGAAGCGTTATTTCATAGGGATATTGTCTGTCACAAACACATATAGGAGTGTTTTTGTATCAGATCAAGATGTCAAGTACTTCTCTTATAAGACAGTTTTAATAAGTTGGGGAAACACTGGTGTAGGTGATAGGCAGTGAG
Source organism: Hippopotamus amphibius kiboko (assembly GCF_030028045.1). Taxonomy (NCBI): domain Eukaryota; kingdom Metazoa; phylum Chordata; class Mammalia; order Artiodactyla; family Hippopotamidae; genus Hippopotamus; species Hippopotamus amphibius. The sequence goes on along the minus strand of NC_080187.1, from coordinate 164,825,244 downwards.
GGTCTGATTTAGAATAATGGCAGTGAAAATGGAAAGGGAAATAAATGTAATTGACATTTTGAAAGGAGAATAGACAGGCTTGGCAATTGATTACACAGGGTAGGGTGGTTAGGGGGAAAAAAAAAGGCAGAAATCAAAGGGATTTTGAGAGTTATGCTGCTGTTAATAAATCTACCAGGAGCTGGTTTTTTACTCAGGATGACAGTGAACTAGAAATAAGAGGTTAGCTTCTCAGTCACAAATCCCTGCCCTATTCTCTGAGGATTGTGATTTAAAACTGTTTGGCAAGGAAGAGACTGGTAGAGAAAATGATTTGGTGTTGGCCTTTTTAGTACTATTCACTTCCCATGATGTATGTGACCATCCCTTTTCCTCACTGAAACTGATTTTTTTAAATTTATCTGTATATTTGTAGCCTCTTATACACAGATTTTTTAAAGCACATAGAGGGCTGTATTCTTTAAATATATCTTTTATAGTTGGAAATTAAATTACTTTAGAAATTGTATTATAATTTTAAGGCAATAGGATACTGCTTCCAGAGGCCTTTTTACATAGTAGTTAAGAAGGGTGGACTTAGGAGTCTGAATGCTTGAGTTCAAATCCCAGATCTGTCACTTTGTAGTGGTATGACCTGAGCAAGTTTGTTCAAATCCCAGATCTGTCACTTTGTAGTGGTATGACCTGAGCAAGTTTCTTAATCTATTCCTCAGTTTTCTCATTTATAATATGGGAATTATAATAGTATTTCCCTCAGAGGGTTGAGGTAAGAAATAAATGAGGGCTTAGTACAGTGTTTGGTACAATCTAAACATTCGATGTTAATATAATGTTATATAATTAATGTTGCTTATTATAATTGTTATCATGAAACATAAATTTATAATTCATATGTGTTTATGTATTTGGCCTAGGTATTTTGACTAGTCTCTTTATTTGCTAGTAAGAATTTTAACAAGAAATTTATTTATTTAATTGGCTGTGTTGGGTCTTTTCTGGCTGTGTGCAGGCTTTCTTTAGTTGCGGTGAGTGGGGGCTACTCTTCGTTGTGGTGCGCGGGCTCCTCATTGCCTTGGCTTCTCTTGTTGCAGAGCACGGGCTCTAGGCGCGTGGGCTCCAGTAGTTGCAGCACATGGGCTCAATAGTTGTGGCTCACAGGCTCTAAAGCACAGGCTCAGTAGTTGTGGCGCACGGGCTTAGTTGCTCCGTGGCATGTGGGATCTTCCTGGAGCAGGGATCGAACCCGTGTCCGCTGCATTGGCAGGCAGATTCTTAACCACTGTGCCACCTAGTAAGTCCTGGCAGGCGGATTCTTAACCACTGCACCACCAGGGAAGCCCAACAAGAAATTTTTATAAATTTAGATAAGTAGTGTCTTTGAGATCTCCTTATTTATTGTTTTAGTTGAGCCTAAATTGTTCTCTTCATATAGATTTATTAGTTGCTAAAGTTATTTAGAGTCTAAAATTTTGCAATATTTAAGATTTGTATCATTTAATGTCGGTTAATTGCTGTCACAAATAGACTTCAAAATATATAATGATGCAAATGCAATAGAAGTGTATTTCTTGCTCATGTAACAGTACTAGTCTATGAACAGGTGAGCATGGTGGCTTTCTTCCATAAAGCCTGGTTGTGGCACAGATACATACTTTTACTCACATTCCCTTAAAATTCTGTCATGTGATGACAGTCATGTTTCTCAAGGAACCTAAGAAACATAGGTAGCCATGTGCTAAATAAGAAAGATGAAACCATGGATTTTGGTGAGCAGCTAGCTGTCTGTGCTACAGTTGGCCTGGCAACAAATTCTTAAAGCCTAATGCTGGTCACTGAACATTTTTTTCCTTATAATTAATTTTGAAAATTCTATAACTATTTTAGTCTTGCACTTAATTATTTATTTCATAGAAGAGAGATAGGAACTTTGCTTTTCCTGTGGCTTACTTTTCCTGCTGGTTAAAAACAAGCAAACAAAGAGTCCTGCTGTGGTGTGGAACTTTGTGGTAGTTATTTGTAAGGGTCACTGATTATCTTATCTCCTAAGGAAAATTAGGTGATCTTAGAACCTAAAATAGTTGATTCTTATCAATGTTTTCTTTCCATTTTACATTGTTTTCCATTTTTATTACCAAAGACCCTACGCATTGTTCTTAGTGATAAGAATCAGAATTGTGGTTTATTCTTCTTCTGGCGCAGTCACCATTCAGGGCAGTAGGTTATCCAATTGGACCAGGAGTTTCACATCTTTACCCTTGAATGCCTTCAAAACTCTTGTGTTCATGATATCTGTCTTGGAGCTTTTTCAGCAGCTAGTTTGTCTTTTGGACCCCAAAAGTTCTGTTTTATTTAATACCTCAAGCTTACCTACTTTAAAAAGCAATCCTTCGAAGTGGGTAGTCTTATATGAAAATAGAGGCAAGTGACATATTTATTCTCTCTGTCCTTGAACATAGTTTTTCCTTTATGATCATCAAGTTGTCTCACTTGATGCTCTGGGAAGTTTAATACCTTTGATATATTTAGAGAATCTTTCATTGTTGGCTTTGAAGGCCTTGGAATGCGCTGTTACACTTCTTTCTAGGAACGCTATTTATTAGTTTGCACGAGACGTATCACATGTGGCTTCCTTCTTCACAGTTGGGTAATCTTTCCATTTAAAAAGAAAAAGTTTTCTTCAGAATACTGCTGGGTAGGTAGCATTCTGCATCTCAGCCAGTTACATCTTAGAGACTGAAGATGTTTGCTCATTTTTGTCTTTTTCCAGCATCTCTCAGATGTCCATGTATGCTTTAAACAAGAATGCTGTTCTATGTAATTTACATGAATTAAACTAATCTAACCCTCACAACAACCCTGTGATGTGATAACATTATTTTTCCCATTTTGCAAATGAGGAAACTAGTGCAGGGAGATTAAATAGCTCACATAAGGCTACCTATCTCTTTCGTGGGCCTGTGGATTCCTATCCTAAATGGTCTGCTTTCCAGAGCCCACATTCTTAATTGCTATTTCTGTGGGTTATCTAGAGTCGCAGTTTAGTAATGTGGATGTCACAGGGTGAGAGATTTAGAGGAGTCTCCTTTAAATTTGCTTACCTTCAGGATCCTGATTGCCCAAGGCAAGTAAAGACAGAAAATTGGTGGATTGAAAAATGGGGAGGAGTTAAGGGGACCATAGGTTCTGATGATAGTCAAGAGACGTATACTGAGGATATTAAGGGAAAGGGGAGTTCCATAGCCAGGAAAAGGGAATGATGTCTGAGGCTCAGCTGCATCAGTGAGTGGCGAAGATGGTTCAAATCAGGTCTTCCCTTATAATTGTGCTCTTAATTACTATGTTAAATCTCCCCAACTAAACTGGATAGACTGGTCAATGGTTTTAGGCCATCTAATTCCATGAACAGAATCCTGAAGTTCATTTACTTGTCATCTGGTTTGGTGACATCTACCTATAGACCCAGCTGATTTGAATTTGGCTCTGTTATTTACTAACTGTGTGACCTTGAGCAAATAATTTAGCTTAAGTGTTTCATGACCCATCTCATAGGTCATTGTGGCCTAACATGAGATTACATGTACAGTACTTAGCATAGGTCTTCGCACATGACATTGTGAAGGGTAGCTCTGAATGTTATTGTCATAGTGGTAGATTTTAGAGATCATTACAATCCCTCATTTTAGAATTCAAGGCATGGAGGGCTTCCCTGGTAGCACAATGGTTAAGCATCCACCTGCCAATGCAGGGGACGTGGGTTCGATCCTTGGTCCAGGAAGATCCCACATGCTGCGGAGCAACTAAGCCCATGCGCCATAACTACTGAGCCTGCGCTGTAGAGCCCGTGAGCCACAGCTGATGAGCCCACACTCCACCATTACTGAAGCCAGTGCACCTAGAGCCTGTGCTCTGTAACAAGAGAAGCTACCACAATAAGTCCACGTACTGCAACAAAGACCCAACGCCGCCAATAAATAAAAAATAAACAAATAAATTTATATATATTAAAAAAAAAAAAAAGAATTCAAGGCATGGAGAAGGTACGCTGTGGCCCTCATGGATCCAGAGGTGGTTAGTTGGTCCCTGAGAGGAGAATGAATGCAGCCCTCCCCATTCACTGCTCTTTCCATTGCCGGACCACTTCTAAAAGAGAAAATACGAACACCCATCTCATTGTTTAAAATTATAATATCTGTACACATGCCTCAAGGAGTATACCAAAAACTGGTTACGGCTAATGGAGAACTGAAAAGCACTTGTGAATCGAATCAATTTCACTTATTATTACTCACTCTCTGTTTAACAGTGAGTTTTTCCTCTTCATTTTTTCTTAAATCATAGCTCTTAATCCTTGTGACAGGTTCCAACCAGCAAGAATTTAACCTGATTGTAACCTTGAGATATTGGATTATATAGTAGCTTGAAAATCTTGCTTGTTACTTACCTGAACCTGGGTTTAAAATGCCAAGAAGAAATTAAAATTGGGGTCTTTTGAGCCTGCTTAATTCAATACATTTAGACACAAAAATCCAGTATTTCAGGGCAATGTTGATATTTCAAGAGAGTCAATTTTTTAAAAGTTAATAAAAGAAGTACCCTTCTGAGCCAGTGATGGATTAGAATAATGTAAGAATAACATGCTAAAGGTTTGTGGTAGCTGATGTTATACAGGCATGCAGCATTTACTTTCGGTAAAACCAGCTGAGGTAAAAAGAAAAAAGGATCTCATACTTTGATGAGACATTAAAGACTGATTGAGTGTGCTTACAGCTGCTTCTCAGTGGTATTATGTAAATTAAGCTATGGCAAAGCGTCTGTTTTCTAGTGTGTCTGCGATCAAAGCATACACAGAATAGCTTTGCAGTAAACACCAACAGCTTAACAACATACAAAGTGTTCACACAGCATAAAGCTTTTTTGGGTGGTGAGGGTAGGGGGTGGTCGTGTGGATATGTATTCTGTCCTATTTAAAAGAAGACTTTATGAATAACATTGTAATATGGATATTATAATCTTCTTCTTTATTACTCTAGCTACCCCTGTTCGAAAGTCATTGATTATAGAGGACTCCTCATAAATGAACTAGGGCAATGTTTTCTAATCTTTTTAATACTGAAAGCTCTCTTTTAAATTTTCTCCCAACTAATCCTATGTTTTGAAAAAGTTGTTCAGCCACATAGTGTGCATATCTGAGGAAGTAATTTGTTTTCTCTTTTCTAGTTAAATATATGTATGTATGACTGTTGTATCAGCTTCTGAACAGAAAGAGATAACCACACATGAGTGTTATCACACTCAGTTGATGTAATTTCAACTTAAAAGCAAAGAAACTTGACGATTTATCTGTCCTGAATAGTCTTAAACGTAAATGTTTTATTTCTGTTCAATTTTTTAAAATATTCATAAATCACAGACCCCGATAATTTTTTTTTGTATCTTTAGGACCTTAGAACAGCATTAGGTAGGAGAACTATCAAAATAAGTTCTACAGTCAGACTTTAGTTGTCAACAGCAGCACTGTCCAACAGAAATATAATTCAAGCCACAAATGCAATTTTAAAGTTTTTAGTAGCTGTATTTAAAAAAATAGAAAAAAACAAGTGAAGTTAATTTTAATAATATACTTAACTCAGTGTATTGAAAATACTGTCATTTCAGCATGAAATCAATATAAAAATTGAGAATCAAGTGAAAAGGAATTGCATTTAAAAATACTAGGAATTCTGACAGTTCAATAAGGAAAAAAAAACACATAATCAATGGAAAAAATAGATAAGAGACCTGAACAGATACTTTACAGAGCAGTACATACAAATGACCAATAAACGTAAAAATGTGCTTAACTTTCTTACTAATTTTGGCAACACAAATTAAAACCACACTGCAGAGGAGAGCTGGGCACAGAGGCAGAATGAGAAAAAACTGGACTGCACCTATACCTCTGCAATTTTCACCCACCTCTGACCACAGGCACCCTTTAGAGTTCAAGGCCTAAGGCTACATCTTCTCTTCCCAATCTCATGCTACTTTACCTGCGGTGAACTGTAACCAGGAGCCATATAAGAAAGGAGATTCTAGGAAATACAGTTCCCAGTGTAAACAGATTGACAATTGAACAATCCAGCATGATGAGATACTACTACATACTTACTATACTTGCCAAAATGAAAAAAGCCTGATGATAGCAAATGTCGATGAAGCTGTGGCACAGCTGGAGTTCTCGTTCATTGCCAGTGGGAGTATAAATTCGTAGAACTTTATTAGAAAACTGGCATTTTTTTTTACTGGAGTTAAATATGCATAACCTAATGCCCAGCAAAAAAAAAGACATGTATTAAGACATTCGTAGAAGCATTGTTTATAAGAGCTGGAATTTGGAAACAACACACATGATCCAACAAGAGAATGAATAATTGTGATATAGTCATCGTGGAATCTTAGGACTCAGTGAAAATGAACTACAGATGTACATGGTTTAGCTGGATGAATCACACAGACACAAAAGAATATATGGCATGATCACATTCATATCAAGTTCAAAACTAGACAAAATTAATTTATGGTGTTAGAAATCAGGTTGTTAGTTTATGCTTTTGGCAGCGTATTTTGGAGAGTACACACGGAGACTCCTAGGGTGCTGGCAACGTTTTATTAACAGCGTCATGGTAACATGGGCCTACTTAACTTTATGTTAAATCCATTCAGTCATGCACTTATGATTTGTGTGCTTTTTGTGTGTATTTGTGATACACTTCAAGGAAAAAGCTTAGAGAATAACTTGTAAATTTTAAAAAATTATTAAGATATTTTACATTCTTTTACTTGTACTAAGTCTTTGATATCCAGTGTGTGTTTTACACTTACAGCACATCCCAATTCAGACTGGCCACATTTCAAGTGCTTAGTAGCCACATGTAGTCCACATGTGGCTACCTTATTAGACATTGATGGTCTAGAACCCCATCATTTCAGAGCTTCTCTGGGTTTAGGCTTTATTTCAGTTCTTTCCTTGGAGTGTCATGTGGAAAGAATAGGGGATTGTTCTTCCCAAAGACCTCATCTTAAGTTTACTGTGACTGCTCTGTTTTTATAGAATATTTTCTATTTAAAACAGTTGATTATTTTTGTGTGCAGGTTAAAAGATGCCCAATAAAACATCATTTTGTTTATTTGTTCTTATTGCTTTATTGGCTTCTCTTCACATAAGCACCTTTTTTTTAAAAAAAAAAAAAAGCAAACATTTTATTGAAGTGTGATATACATACACAAAAGGGCATAAATTGTGAATATATATAGCTCAGTGAATTTTTGCAAAGTGAACACACCCACTGTTTGTATTCAAGAAATAGAACATTACCGGAACCCCGGAAGCTGCTGCCTTGTGCCACCTCCTAGTCACTATCCCCAAAGCAGATTAGTTTTACCTGTTTGTGAACTTCATATAGATGGAATAATAAATATATACTTTTGTGTGCCTTCTTTTGCTTAAAATTATGTTTGAGAGATTCACGCATACTGTTGATTGTAGCTATAGTTCTCTGTGTAGCATTCCATTTTGTGAATATACCACAATTTATTTGTCCGTTTTACTGTTGATGGACATTTTTGTGTAGTTTTCCATTTTCGGATAATTAGTTAACAACACTTTTGTAGTGTCTTTTGGTGATTGTTCACATTTTTGTTAATGTATATGGAGTGGCAATACCGTGCCATGATATAGGCATACATCAGTTTAAGTAGATAACTACCAAACAGTTTTCCAAAATGGGGTACCACTTTACACGCAGCTGAAGCTATGAGTTTTAGTTGTTCCTTGTCCTCACCAACATTTGGTATTTGGGATTTTTTTGGGGGGGTGTGTTGTAGTCATAAGGACGTTTTTCTGTTCTAATCAGGTCTTAAGCATAAATATATGGTATCTCATTGTGGTTCTAATTTACATTTCCCTGATGATAATTGAACACTTTTTTCATGTTTGTTCGTCTTTGGATATCTTTTTTTAATGAAGTTCCTGTTAAGTCTCTTGCCCACTTCTCTGTTGTATTATCTCATTTTTTTTCTTGTTGATTTATAGGAATTCCTTATATATTCCAGATAAAAGTCCTTTGTTATATATGTGTATTATGGATACCATCTCTTGCTCTATAGCATGCCTTTTTACTCTCTTAATTATGTCTTCTGATAAGTTAAGAATTTTAATGTAGTCAAATTTAAGAAAAATTTTTCATTTATGTTTAGTGCTTCTTTGTGTCCTGCTAGAACAATCTTTGCCTGCCTCCAAGGTTATAAGTATATTTTTCTGTTTTCTTCCAAATGTATTATTGTTTTATCTTTCACATTAGCTCTACAATCCATCTGGAATTAATTTTTGTGTATGGTGTGAGATAGAGGGTTGAGTCCTTATTTTCCTTATGGATATCCAATTAACATGCAGCTCTGTGTCATCTCCATTATAAATGAGTGACTTTCATGTGTGAGTCTGTTCTGGGTTCACAGTTGCATTCCATTACTTTTTCTTTTTTTTTTTTTAAAGAAGGTGATATTTGTGTGGGAAGTTTTTAAGATGAGGGAATTCTAGAGTTAAGGGGAATTACTTTTTTCAAGATAATCTAGAAAGCAGTATTAGGGCGTTTATTCTTTAACTAGAAGAATATTACAAGTAATAGAGCCAAGTTTAGGTATCACAACCTCTTAATTTTAAACATATAGAGGGTTGTTTATCTCTAAATTGTTTTGATTATACATTCTTATCAATAAATGATGTTTGAAAATATATATATAATTATATAGAGATTCTATAATGTATACTGTATAAGATATATATTATAAGTTATATTGTATAAATAGATATACAGTATAAATTATATGTACCTATGTATAGATTTTCTAATGTATACTATATATAGATATATAGTACACACTTATTTTACTGCATTAATATGTTATTTTCAATATAACACACACACACAATTGGAATTAAAAAGGAAATCATAAGGAAGAAACAAAAATTTTAATACTTTCTTCTTATACCCCTGTGTCAGCCAGTGTGGACTGGACTATGTGTACTAACAACCCTGAAATTTCAGTGGCTTAAAACAGCATGAGTTTATTTCTGTCATGCTGCACGTCCATTATGGTCTGGCTTTAACACTCTTCTGCGTTGTTCTTACTCTAGCACCCAGACTGGTGGAGCAGCCACGTTCTGGAAGCTTGCTAGTCCCAGGGACAGAGGGAAACATACTGGGGAATGAGCGCTTAAAGCTTCTGCCTAGATGTGACACGTCACTTCAGCTCACATTTCATTGTCCAGAACAAGTTACGTGTCCTCACTTAATTGCAAAGAAGAAAAATGCTAACCTTGTGCCCAGGAGAAAAATCCTGTGCAGAGACGAACTGTGCAGGAGAACTACAGTATTTTAGACAGCACTAAAAACTATCACCTCTGAAATGACTGATTTCAGAGCACACAGCCCTGGATTTGTGTTTGTCTAAGAAAATAAACACCCAAAGACAAGTACTTTTAGTTTTTCCATTCCATGCTGTTGTTAAAACCCTACAGTCCTGAGAAATGAGTCTCCTACAACTATAGGCACAGTGGTCTCTCTTGCTTAAAACCCTTCAGTGGCATCTCTGCACTCGTACAACCCAGACACCTAACATGGCCTGCAGGCCCTACCTTTCAAGCCCCATCTCACACCACTCACCCCATACCTTAACCATTCTGCCTTTCAGTTCCGTGAAGGAGATGTGCTCCTCCTTCTGTCTTGAGTGTGTTTTCTCCCTTTCTCCTTGTTTTTACCTGGTTATTCTTTAACTGTTAGATCAAACATTTCCTGAAGGAAGTCCTCTGTGACTCCCAGGGTAGATAGAATCCTCTCTGTTCTACAGTCTCAAAATATTCTGTACTTTGCTTCTAGAGAAGCTGTTCCAGTTTCTAAAATACATTTTTGCACTAATTGTTCAATCTGTTTCTCCAGTTAGCATGCAAGCTCCAAGTCTGCGTTGCTCAGCACTGTATGCTACTCCTTGTGTTTAGCCTAGTTACTGGCATATAATAGGATCTCATTAAATACTGTGTTTAGTTATAGGTTTATGTCTGTGACATTTATGTAGTCTATATAGAGGATGTCTGAGACATTTATACAGTCCATAGTGAACGATTTGATAAGTTAATCACAAACAAACTGCAAATATACTCTTGCTCCATGCTTCTATATCTTGGAAAGTCTAAGAGATTCCAGAGAAGGAATACTTTTCCCATTCTTTCTGGAATAAAATATACCCTTACTTAAATTTTCACATTGTTTCTTGTTTTCCCTTGAGTGATATTTTTATGTTAAAGCTGAAAGCCTTACAGTTAGCGGATATATCACATTTAACATAAATGGCAGTAAAACTGCCCAAGTAATGAGTGTATTATATAGACATAGTGAATAAAATAAGCTGTGTGGTATTTAGCTAGGTTTCCCTCTAGCTTTCTGAAGATTGTATTGAATTACCAAAACACAGTGTGATTTATTTTTTGTGATACTTTGCATCAGCAAAAGGGCGTGTGTTGCTTGGAAAATGCTTACCTACAAATTTATATCCCTATTTGTTTTCATTTACATGTGTTGTAGGAAACTTTAGTCTTTCCTGTTTCTCTTTTCAGAAAGAATAACAAATTTGATCACCTTCTTGTTTATATGCTTCATTGTGGACTATCAGTGCTATTCTGCATTTAAAATGCAAATATTCTAATAGAGATATCTCCCATAATGATAATCTTGTTGGTGGGATTGATAGGAGGATATAAACATTGTTATCTCTAAGCCTCTGATAGCTTTCCCCATTTTTATTCTAGAAGAGAACCATGGCTTCCCATCAATAAGAAGTAAGATTAAAAGGATCATGAATAAGGATTATGTTTGCAGAGCCTGTCTATTTATTCAACAAATGTTTATGAAGTATCTAGTTTGTGCCAGAAGCTGGGGAAACTCAGAAAGAGATGGACACTTTGTATATAGCTTTAAATTTTTTAAGCTCTTTATTGGAATATAATTGCTTTACACTGCTGTGCCAATTTTTGAGGTACACCAAAATGAATCAGCTGTATTTATACACATATCCCCACCCTCCTGCAACTCCTTTCCACCCTCCCTATCCTGGCCCTCTAACTCATTCACCCATCATCGAGTTTGTCTCCTTATGTTATGCAGGAACTTCCCACGAGCTATCTGTTTTACATTTGGTGGTGTATATATGTCAAAGCTACTTTCTCACTTCGTCCTAGCTTCCCCATTCCACCCCCACCCCCAACCCTGTGTCCTCAAGTCCATTCTCTACATCTGCATCTTTACTCTTGCCCTGTCACTGGGTTCATCAGTACCTTTTTTTTTTTTTTTAGATTCCATACATGTGAGTTAGCATACGGTATTTGTTTTTCTCTTTCTGGCTCACTTCTCTCTGTATGACAGACTCTAGGTCCATCCCCCTCACTACAAATAACAGTTTCATTCCTTTTTATGGCTGAGTAATATTCCATTGTATATATGTGCCACATCTTCTTCATCCATTCATCTGTTGATGGACATTTAGGTTGCTTCCACGTCCTGGCTGTTGTAAACAGTGCTGCAATGAACATTATGGTACATGTTTCTTTTTGGATTATGGTTTGCTTCAGATATATGCTCAGGAGTGGGATTGCTGGGTCATATGGTAGTTCCATTTTTAGTTTTTTAAGGAACCTCCAAACTGTTTTCCATAGTGGCTGTACCAACTTACATTCCCACCAACAGTGCAGGAGGGTTCCCTTTTCTCCACAGCCTCTCCAGCATTTATTGTTTTTAGCTTTTTTGTTGAAGACCATTCTGACTGGTGTGAGGTGATACCTCATTGTGGCTTGGACTTGCATTTCTCTAATGATTAGTGATGCTGAGCATCTTTTCATCTGTTAGCCATCTGCATGTCTTCTTTGGAGAAATGTCTATTTAGGTCTTCCTCCCATTTGTGGATTGGGTTATTTATTTGCTTTTTTGGTATTAAGCTGGATGAGCTGCTTGTATATTCTGGAGATTAATCCTTTGTCTGTTGCTTCGTTGGCACATATTTTCTCCCATTCTGGGGGTTGTCTTCTAGCCTTGTTTATGGTTTCTTTCACTGTGCAAAAGCTTTTAAGTTTCACTAGGTCCCATTTGTTTATTCTTGATTTTATTTCCATGATTCTAGGAGGTGGGTCAAAAAGGATCCTGCTTTGATTTATGTCATACAGTGTTCTACCTATGTTTTCCTCTAGGAGTTTTATAGTGTCTGGCCTTACATTTAGGTCTTTAATCCATTTTGAGTTTCTTTTTGTGTATGATGTTAGGAAGTGTTCTAATTTCATTCTTTTACATGTAGCTGTCCAGCTTTCCCAGCACCACTTTTTAAAGAGGCTGTCTTTTTTCCATTATATATTCTTGCCTCTTTTGTCAACGATAAGGTGCCCATATGTGCGGTGGATTTATCTCTGGGCTGTCTATTCTGTTCCATTCATCTTCCTTTCTATTTTTGTGCCAGTACCATACCGTCTTGATCACTGTAGCCTTGTAGTAGCTTTAAATTTTTGTTTTAAACAATAACATTTTGTTAAGAGCTGAGTTTGTGTTTTGCTAGCTGTGTCAGTTTTCTCACCTATAGAAAGGGGATAATAAAAACTCAATCTCATAAAGTTCTGTGAGGATTAAATAAGATAGCGCATATAAAGCACTTATCCCAGTGCCTGACATAGAATAAGCACTCAGTATGTGTTAGCTGTTATTTACGGTGAGGCTTTGTCCACAGTTAGCCTCTTAACTACGCCTTTTCCTGTGTTTCTTCCTGCTTATTTTTTCCATATTGGCCTCAGAAGTGAATTTCTAACATATACATCTTATGTGTATCACTACTTCTTTAGTACCGTCTCTGTTGTCTCAAGAAGAAGGTCTCAAATACAGGGATGGCGTTTGGCATCTTACTGTCTGACCCTGACCTTTCTTACCAAAGTAGCTTCTGCCCTAGCATCTTACTGGGTTGCAGCCCAAGTAGGCCATACAAATTATATTCTGCTACCTTGGCGTGCACTCTTTCTTCTCCCCAGAATTCCTGATGTAGGCCTCAGCCCCTCTTCTCACACTCAACCTGAAGAAGCAATTCTCTAAGGGCAACTCAGAGATCCCTCTTATTCTTCCCAAATAGAATTTTTTGATCCCTGTCATTTATGTCTTTAACATTTATCTCATTATTAGAGTTAATGGCATGCCTTGCTCTCTCACTAGCTTGAGTTCCTTGAGAGCAGAGACCATAACTTATTCATCATTGTATCACTGGAAACTAGTAGGCATGCAGTAAAAACTTGTTGAAATAAAATAAAATGGATTGAAATTTGGTTTAATTTTATTTTGATTTCAGTGTGTCTTTATTATTCTAGGTTCTGGGCCTTGTCCAAAATATGAGTGTTTTCCAGTGTCCAAAATGTAAACACAAAACTCATATTTTTGGTGCTGATGGTGCAAGAAGACTAGCACGGACCCTTAATCTTGATATTCTAGGTAAGACCACAGGATATTCTTTTGCAAAGGAAATGGCATGGTGAGAAGAATGTCTCAGAAAACGATGAATTGCTTTTGGCTTTGTGTTTTAAATTCTTAATCTAGCACAGTTCTGTGTGTTAACCTTTCTTTGGCTTTTTGTAATACTTCATTAGTGGAAGGCTTTTTTGAACAGGGGGTTAGTTCTGCCAATTATGATAATTCTTGCTATAGATAAAAACTGGCTACACTTGAATTTGAGAAGAGAGTTTTGTGTTTTGAGTACTGTGATTTGAGGCCCACATTTTAAGTAATGGTCATCAGTTTGTGTGCTAAGTTGGGAAGATACCTCTCAGTATAAGCAGATATATACAGAAATACCTATTCCATATGTTGTAGCAACCTTTGGAAGTGTCAGTTCTTGGTGTGTATGAAGAAATGCCTTCCTGATCAGTTCTGAATTTATTAGTCATTTTGCTCTAGAAAAACAGTATTTTCTGTTTTCTATAATCATTTTATATGTAATCTTTTTATTCTGTAATCTTTTAATGCCATGTCTATAAAATATGGCACCTGAAATCTACATTGTCTAATGTATTCATGTTACTGAATTGAAGGATTAATGAGTGTTTTGAGGAGAAGTAAAATCATATGTTAAAGGAGCAAAACACAGATTTTAGATTTTAGAATTTTAACAGATCCACAAGCAACTTAATGGACTTTTTAGGAAACGTTTTGATATTCTACTTATGCGTTTCTGTTCAGGGCAAAGGCAGATGTTAGATGCTCAATAAGGGAGGTATAGAGTGAATTATTAGCTTTAGGTAGTTAGCAATTAAGATCCTTAGCGATCAAGGAATTTCAAAACATTCTTTATTATAATTAAGTTTCTAAAAGTTGATGTTACATGTGTTATTGTTTTTATGCATTTGTACTATAGCAGCTACCACAGCACCAGGTGAATACTAATGATATATTTTGATACATTGTTATAAGTATAGCTACTAATTATATTCTGCAACTGTTTTTCATTTAACTAACCTAGGAAGTTCAGTTTTTCAAATCTGCATAATAACATAACAGATTGACATTCACTTACATAATAAAGTAAATGTGTAATTATAATGGCATTATTGAGTTATGCTGACAGTATTATAATTCCCTAATTTATGAATGGGTGGTATAATTTTATAAGACAGTTATTTAGAATTTGAAACATGTCTCCTAGAGAAGCAATCTCATGTATAGAAGTTACATTTTAACCAATGGCTCACAAATGTAATCAGAAATTCAGAAACACTGATTACTGATCACAGAAAGTGGGTAGTGCTATAGACTGCTGTACCTCAAAGTGCTATGCGAAAAATAATTTAGAGTTTTAACATAGAGCACAACTCCCCCTTTTCATGTGGTCATGGGGCACAGAGGATCTCCCACGAACTGGAGCAAGGGCTCTGATGATGAAGAGGTTGGAACTGGGAATGAGGAACTGAAATCAGGGAAAGAGCTCTCACAGCTATGGCCTCCTGGCCGGGTGAAACCCCCAAGACCCTTATTTGTCCTTTATTGACTCCCTGACTGCCTCTTATTTTCATCCATGGGGCTGTGTTTCAAATGATTATTTAGTAAAATGGCTCTTCTGTACCTTATCCATATTCACCTACAGGGACAGTTTATACATAGTAGGTAAGGTCTTGGATTGTGTCATAGAAACCCCTTTAACATACGTCTCTGAAATGTGCTTCCTTCAACCCTCGTCACTCAAAAATACTTTTCAAGGCCAGGTGAACTTCACCCACTCTCTTTACCTGTACTCCTTTTAATCCTCTGTGTGCAAGTAGTAGTCCATTACTGCCCTCACTGTGCCACCTGTTTTCTAGCAAGGTTTTCCTCTTTCTTGTTCTACTCTTCTATGGATTGTGAGTCTCTGGAGGGCAGAAATGATGTCACGAGGTGACTATATTAATGGAGAAGGTTTTACTTGTCTTTCTTCCATTACTGCAGTAGAAATGAAAGCATTCAGGATTCTTTATTATAAAATGGCAGTTCATAAATCAAGAGAAAAAACCTTGTGGGTTTCTAAGTATTTTCTGTAACATATCTTGCCCCGCCTGCCCCTGTAACAGCTTTCTACAGTCTAAAATTGATCTATAGAATAGACATCAAATTTACTGAAAAGCTGGTCTTTAAGTGGTTTTTGAAGTATTCATGTATTTTGTCTATTGAGCTTTCAGGAAAGACAAAGAGTTGGTTAAGATCTCAAAATTTGCTGGTAGGAGGAGTATGAAATATCTGTTCCTGCATTACTTCATAATATAAATTGTAGTTGGTTTATAATTTTGTAATACATTCTTCTGCATTATTGCCAATGCTTGACATGATGCTGAATGAATTCTTTAAATAAAACACACACACACACACACACACACACACACACACACACACACACACATGTTTCAGTAACCTTTGCATGGACTTAGAGTAGTTCGAAGAATGCTGAGTACCATGACAAGTCAACTCTTCTACTCCTTTTACTGCATTTTTAATCTCAGCCTTTTGAAAGGCTTCATTTGTGATGGTGTGGTAGAAAGAGTCAACTGGATGATGGATCAGAGCATTTTCCCTCTAACTTCTACTACCTAATATATCCTCAGGAAAGACACACATTCAAGTGTCTTGAGGTTAGACACTCTGACCTCAAGTCTGTATATTGGAGGTTCTTATTATATATTTCCTGAGAGCTCGTCAAGCTCACAAGTTATATATAATGCTATATGGATTAATATGTAATAAAAGAAAAATAATTCAGTCTCATAAAGAGACAGATAGTTGAAATAACAGGTCTGGCCTACTTTTCAGTAGTTCTCGTAACTCACTCAGCTGCCAACATCAGGAAGATTATTTTTTGTGCTTTTTTAAAACTACTTTGCCTCCCTGTCTTTTCCTCTTCAATTTGCTCTTATTATGTGGCAAGGTATGTCTATATCAGTCATTACAGGGAGAAAAATTTACAGATGTCTTCCAGGCCATTTGTTGCTGGAAAACTTTAGCAAAGATTAAATCAGAGGCCTTATTCCTTGATTGGCTGCCACACTGCTTTCATATATACACATGTGATCATGGTACTACCCTCACATGGAATATTTTGCCCCTAATTTTCATTTGAAATTTGTTTTTCAGAGACTTAGCAATTTGAGGATTGTCATAACTCAAGTTGATTTGAATCGATTTGTTTCTTTCTGCAGTTCAAAGAATAAAATTCCAAAAGCCTATATAAACTTTTGTGGTACTAATGGATATCTGGTGGGCTCTTTTAGGAGACATTCCCTTACATCTTAATATAAGGGAAGCTTCAGATACAGGCCAGCCGATTGTATTTTCACAGCCTGAAAGTGATGAGGTAAGTTATATTTCTAAATATGTGTTTTAATTTCTTTTCACAGGATGTATACTTTTTGATATATAGAAAGTTGGGGAGATCAAGTTTGTCTATTTGGAATGCATATATGAAACAAAGATTAGTTAACTTATCCAAAGTATCTTTAAGTTACTATTTTATATGGTAGACATACCAGTGCTGATTCTGAATTATCAGCAGAACAGGTTCGCCTACAAAGAACTGTCACCCAACCAGTTTTCTCATGAAGAACATGAACAGTGAGAGCTTGTAGAGTTCTTATCTTGCTGGTTAGCAATATTTAACTGCCTAAGGTTATTATATTTCAGTATTAGAAGTTCAGCTGATTGTTGGGAGAAGGAAACCTAATGCAGGAAAATATTGAGTTGGATATAGGTAAACTGTATAAACCTTTAGAGATGGGATTTTCATTGCATTTATTTTAATAAATATGATTGGGGAGGTGAGGTGGGAAAACTAGTAGTGTTTTATAGCTAATATTATTGGGGATACAGGTGTTAGATTTTCAAAGATTGATGAAGCTTAATACCTTTAAGCATAAACTCTTTTATTTTATTCCTTTTTAAAACAGAAATAAAATCAGTCATATATATATATCTCTTCTTTCCTAAGTAACACTTGCTATTTAAGTTATAAAGTGAGCCAACATCTGGTACATCGGTTTTGATGTAGTTTTTGTGCTCCTTTGCCAAACAACCCCAATCAGTCTTCTAGTAGTTTCTCTCTTTTTTCCCTTAGCTAATGAGTATAACTTTACAGTACTGTTACTTTGTCCATCCATAACTACTACCTCTTTCATTTTAGTTTGCTTCCTCTAATCCCATGTGAACTGGAAAATGAAAGAGCCAAGCTTGGTTAGAGCTGTGAGTAAAGTAAGGGCAAAATTGACAATTAGGAGTCTCAGATTGGTAAAGTAGATTCGTTTTGAATTATCTCTTTCAGAGGCCCAGAGCGCCTTTCTCTTTCTTGAGAGTCAGCAGTTATAGCACAGGTGATTGAGTTGCTGGGAATATGATCTCCGGGTAAATGTAGTGTAGTACTTATCATTGTTTTTCTTTTCTCTGCCTTTTAGATAATAAATGTTAAATTTCCTTTTCAGTCTTTTCTTAGAAATCTTTCAGATAAGCAAAAACCATAACCTTTTATTGCTTTCATAATTGTAGTCTGGCAATCCCAACTACCATAGGTATACTTTATGCAGTGAATGAAAAGTTGTATGAAAATTGAGGATTTTTTAAACTATACACTTTTAAATGCTTCCTGAGAACAGATTATTTAAAGACATTCTTTGGGTGAATCTTTTTGAATACGAATGATTACCTACCAGTTTATTTCAATTTTGAATTTAAGTGTTTAAATATTTTCCCACCTATCCATTATTGCTTTTTCCTTTGAGATTTTCCAAAAGCAAGAAACATTTCAAAAAGTTAAAGGAATGTAATATAACAGAGAACATATAGTAACCATCAAAAGGTAATATGATTTAAAGCTCTAAACAACAGTGTTTGTAGAGTTTTTTGGAGTTACATGGTTTGTTTTTGTTTGTTTGTTTTATTTTTTGGGGGGGGTACACCAAGTTCAATCATCTGCTTTTATACACATATCCCCGGAGTTACATGTTTTTAAAATCTTATTTACATTTACATAAGCTTTAGACCTATTATTAGACCTATTATTTTACTGTTGCTGGGTGACATTTATGGGAATGTGAGCAAGCTACCTCTTTGTGGTTTAAGTTAAATTTGATTTGGTGAGCTCTCTACTAAAGTAGTGAGAGTTTCATGCACCACGTCGTCAGCCTTACATTTGAAGACTTCTGAGCAATTTTAAGGTTTAGACATGTCCATGAAAAGGAGAAAAAAAAAAAAGAAGAAGCCTTGTATTTATTTTGTTTCCATGGAAGTTATTACTTCCTACTCTTAGATTGCAGACATTCATTATTATTGACCATCTTTCTAATAATAATAGCAGTTCAAGTATGCTAGACACTGTTAGGCATTTTACTTTCTTTGCTTACAACTTAATGCAATATATAAAGTCCCCATTTTGCAGATGAGGAAACTGAGGTTCATAGAAGCTAAATAATTTTCCCAAAGTCACAGAGCTAATAAATGGCAAGATGTGATTAAAAGGCAAGTCTTTTCCTTCCAAAGGTTGTCCTCTTTCCACTGTATCACCTTCTGGGTCCTCTACTATAATAGCTATTCTTTCCTCAGTTCCTTCTAAGAAGTGAGTACAATACTTGAGTGCATTAAATACAATATATTATCTTATTTGGTTCTAATAGCATATTTGTGAGATATGTATGATAATCTCTATTTTTCAGATGAAGAAGCAGAGGTTCTATTATAGTAAGGAATTTGTCCAAGATAGTACTAGAGGCTGTTTCCACACTCAGCTCTGAAACTGTAACGCATGCATCCTCTTCCCAATGCAGTATCTGCTTCCCTTCCTAATTAATTGCGAGATTACTTCGGGGTCTGTCTAGTGTGTATATTTAGGCTAGCTTTCAGTTCACCTCCTTTTCATACCCCGGAGAGCTAGGGAAGAGGGTGGGCACACCCTGCCCCTCAGGTCCCACTGGCGTGCGCAACCACAGGGCACAGTACAGAGGATCTTACTCTGGGTCTGAGAATTCCCTGAAGTTATTTCCAGAATGTATGAATGGGCATTTTTCTGGGGAATTGAACAAGGACTTTTAGTAGATTCTCAAAGAGATCTCTGCATGAAAGGAAAAGCATTAATCTGTATTAGCTTGGGGTTTCATTACCAAGAATGCCACTTTCTAAGTGTGACCTTAGGCAAATTCCCTCATGTCTCTGAACCTTTCTGTCCATCTGTAAATTGATATTGTAATGAGAAGGATTCAATGAGATGATAATGTGAATACTTTGAAAAATGCCAGGTAGAATACAACTATGAGTATTTGTGTCTTCTGAAATGTCCTGCATAAGATGTTACAGCACTAAATGTCTTTCTTCTGCCTCTTATCAAAGGGTTGAGTCCATTTACGCCCTTCCCCTTGTGTAGCTTCAAGTGTATGTCACTCTTTGGTGGCATCTAAAAATCAGAGCAGAATTTGAATCATGAGATGAGGGTAGGGTTCTCAGCTTCAGCATTAAAGACATTAAGTCCTAGGTATTAGGAAGCTGTTGAGTCCTGGAATCAGGATCCTTCTGGTTATTCTTCTGGTGAATCTTACCTCCTGATAATCCTCTTCTCTTTTCCCCCATGAACTTAAATGGAAATATGCTCTCAGAAGTTGGTCACAGCCCTCTCAACAGATCCTGCCGTGTTTAGTGCCCATTCTACCTGCATGTCTTCCTTTAAAGAATGAAGCAAGTGTTTAATTGCCAACGTGATAAACTTCTACAAAAGTTAATGGGATGATTGCAGCATTATTTACAATAGCCAGGACATGGAAGCAACCTAAATGCCCATCAACAAATGAATGGATAAAGAAGATGTGGCATATATATACAATGGAATATTACTCAGCTATAAAAAGGAACGAGATGGAGCTATATGTCATGAGGTGGATAGACCTAGAGTCTGTCATACAGAGTGAAGTAAGTCAGAAAGAGAAAGACAAATATTGTATGCTCACTCACATATACGGAATCTAAAAAGGGTACTGATGAACTCAGTGACAAGACAAGAACAAGGATGCAGATGCAGAGAATGGACTGGAGAACTCGAGGTTTGGGAGGGGGCGGGGGGGTGGGGGTGGTGAAGGGGAAGCTGAGACGAAGCGAGAGAGCAGCACAGACATATATATACTACCAACCGTAAAGTAGATAGCCAGTGGGAAGTTGTTGTATAACAAAGGGAGTTCAACTCGAGGATGGAAGATGCCTTAGAGGACTGGGACGGGGAGGGTGGGGGGGACTCGAGGGAGGGAGGGAATACGGGGATATGTGTATAAAAACAGATGATTGAACTTGGTGTACCCCCAAAAAATAATAAATAAATGAATAAATTTTAAAAAAGTTAATGGGATGGAATATGCAAAATGATTTGTTCATTGTTAGCCCCTCAGATTGATGCTTTTTGTTGTTTGCTTTTAGGGGTTTACTGCAGGCAAATTTATTAATAAGTAAAAGTTTCATCTTTAGCTGTTTGTCTTCTTTCTAATCCTACCTTTTCTTCTCTCTCTTCCATCACTCCCTCCTCTCAGCACCAGGTTCCAGAGCTCTTATTCTCTGCCCATAAAATCTTTTAAAATTAGGCATTAGGGATTTAACACTTCCAGTAGTACTTAACTTTCAGAAGAAACAAACACTAAAAACATACTGATTAATTGAAAGGTACGAAATGTGCTGAATTTGAGGTATCATTGGAAAAGTTGGAAGGGGTTACAGTACCAATTAGAAAGCTCCAACAGGCTGCTGCTCACTCAGCCAAAGGTCGAAACCTTCTGTATATCTGCACCAGGGAGGAAAGGGGAGTAATTGAAACTCCAGATATAAATAGTGTAAAATAGCCAGAGAAAGCAGTAGAGGAAGGAAGAGAAAGTAGACACATAGGATTCAGAACTCTTAATTTCAATAGCCTTTCGCCTTGTTTGTGTAATTACAATTGTTCGTTCAAATATACCTACCTTTTGCCTTTGATCGAGTCCAGGACACAGTGATATAGATCCATGATTGACTGCTAATTTTGTGGTTTCATCTTTTTGTCAAATAAAAATCTTAATATTGACATGTTAGAAGTTGTGCTATAAACTATTCCTGGTAAAGACTTTTAAATGTAAGTAGAAACTTTATTATCTTATAACATACATTATTACCTATCATAGTCCTAATATGAAATGGCTATGTATGGAAAATCAGGACTTCAAATCTTTAAAAACAAAAACAAAGGGGAAAAACTCACCATAAAACTTCTTCACTTGGGTTGCCATCCAGTTCCTTTACTTGGTAATGATAGAGCAGACAGATAAGGTCCAGCTATACTATCTGTGTCTCTAGGTGGCTCAGTGAAAGATCTTGAGTAGGAGAGAGGGTCGGTCCATGTAGAGTTGAGTTGATGAGAAAGAGAGTGTGACTAGTTTGAGAAATCTAAATCATGTTTTTTATGTATGTTGTGTATATGTTTGCTTTTCACTACTTGTGGATTAAACAAAAGGGCGGGATTCAATTTACTTATTCCTCAGGCAGGAAAAGTGTTCAAAAGGATATGTTAGTATGAGCTCTTCAATGAGATTGTAAATTACTTGAGGCCATGATAGTAAT
Source organism: Hippopotamus amphibius kiboko (assembly GCF_030028045.1). Classification (NCBI taxonomy): domain Eukaryota; kingdom Metazoa; phylum Chordata; class Mammalia; order Artiodactyla; family Hippopotamidae; genus Hippopotamus; species Hippopotamus amphibius. The sequence goes on along the minus strand of NC_080187.1, from coordinate 164,803,069 downwards.
AATAGTAACCGCTAGTATTTATTATTTGCTTCTTATATTCCAGTACTTCACATACTTTATTCTTACTTAATATGCCTCCAAGCCCTTTGAGGTAGATACTATTATACCCATTTTACAGATATGGAAATTGAGCCTAGAAGGGTTAATTAACTTGCCCAAGGCCAATGCTAATAAGTAATGGAACTAGGATTTTAAACCATGTCTGTCTGACCTCAAGGCCCCAACTCTTCACCAGTGAGCACTTCTGCCTCCCTTTTCTTTAATCATTACATCCCACAGATTTCCTGAAACAATGCTTTGCACACAATAAGAACCGAAAAGTATTTGTTGAAATGATACTGCATTGGCTGAAAAAATTCAATCTCAACGATTTTGTGGAAATTGAAACTGTTAAACTAAGCACTTTTAGTGGTTTCTCAGCAAATGACAATCTAACCATTACTTTGAGTGCGATATATTGAAAGTTTAAGCTTAGAGATAGTCCATTAAAAAGCAAAGGTTAAATGTAGCAGATTTGATTATTATGGAATCATTTAGTATTTTGTGTAGTCAGATAGGTTTATGTCTCTAATTTAACATAAGTAAGAACTAAGAGATTATAGAATGATGGCCTCAACTTGCCTTAATGAGCTTTAAATTTTCATTGTAAAATATTAGGCTTAAATACCTAGAAAAGCTATTAGGAGATAAAAGGTATTTATAAAGATGCATGGGTGAAAGTCAGCACTTTTAGATTTTAAGAGAAATATTTCTTTATAAAGTAAGTATATGTGATTTCCATTTTTTAAACAAAGTCTGCTGGTTTTGTTAACTATAGCAGACACAAACCATTTTAGATAAAATATTATGATTAGAATTACTTGTATTTTGAATTTACTGTTTAATATGTGATGTGGTAGAAGGAGCTGGGCTTTGGAGACAGGTAGACTCAGGTGTGAATGTTCTCCAGCCTGCTAACTTTGTGACTTTGAGCAGACAACTCCAGTTTCTTTATCCAAGTTGAGACAATAGTGTTTATTTTACGTAAGTAAGATTACTTATGAGATTACATAAGTGAGATTACTTATACTAGTACTTGGTATAGTATGTACTCAGTGAAAACGTATAAAGCCTTATGTTTTGAGAGCTTTTCTCTTAAAAAAAAAAAAGGATGCAAATGAAGTTTTACACTTCATCAAGTCATAGTAAAGAAGCCTCAGACAGTCCTTTTACCATGCAGAGTTGGGGAGCTGGTCAGCCTGGGTTCAAAGCCCAGGCTCATCTTACACTAGCTGTGATTCTGTGGACAAGACTCTCCACCTTTCGGGGTCTTGATTTTCTTGTCTGTAAAGTGGGAATAGTGACAGAATTTACCCCTTAGGATAACTGTGAGGATAAATGAAATAATACTTGGCAGATATTAAGTACTGAGGTAGATTTTAGCTATTACCATTACTTCCAGTAGCAGAAGAGGTAATAGTAGTAGTAGCAGCAGCAGCAGCAGCAGCAGGAGTAGTAGAAGTAGAAGTAGTATGTATATAAATGTATAAATTACTGGCTTTAGAGAATCTTACTATTGTCTTATAGTTACTTTTTAGAGATAAGATAGGAGAAATAAGTCGTATTTGCATTTCAGTTGTTTAAAACTTTAAAATGCAAATGCCATGACCATTGTTCTAACTGGACTGGGCAGGCATTAGGTTAGTTGTGGCCCACTTAGTGCTTAGGAGCTGCAGTTCGTGTGCTGTTGTACTGAGGTTCCAGAGATGAAGTATGACAACTGATTCCAGGAATTCTTGCGTGGTGCTTAAATCTCAGCAAATGGAGGTGCCTATAGGTGCTTGGTGCTAGTGTTAGACACTGTTGTCAGAGAGAATAAAGAAAATGCTTCCCAAAGATAAGCATAGGGTGGTGTTAGTAGTCTTTTCAAAAATGATTGATAGCTCTCATGGCAAAGAAGTTTGGCAGTATCTAACTCAGGATATCAGTTTGTCAGAAGAGGAAGGTGTAAGTTTTCTGCAACTCAACTGGGTTGCTAGTTTGCGGACACAGGAATTAGAGTTTGAAAAACAGTAATTGCTGCTACTAAATATTTTTTTCACAAAGTCACCTTCCAAATAGTTAACCTCCAAATAATCTGAAATCCTTTCGCCCCTTCCCCACCTGCAATGTTCACAGCAGTATCTTCTCACCATTGGATTTCCTCATCTCATTCAACCTTTCTACTGTTCAGTTCAGTAGACAGCTATGGCAAACAGTTTATGAGTCATTTGATGTCTACTGGGAAGAAATATAGAACAAACAGGTCTGTTCTTTTCCAGGCCAAAGCCTACCTAAGGATTGCTGCTGAAGTGGTAAGAAGATTGCCACCACCTCCAGAGTGACTCCCCAGGTGTCTTGGAAATTTGCCTGACAGTAAGACCTTTGGAAATCAGCAGTGTGAAACCTACAGAAATAATAGCAGTCATAGTTGTTTTCTTGTATTTCTAAAGAAATAATGTCTTAACTTCAGATCTGATTTGTTGAACCATGACTTACAAATAAAATTGTTACATGCCAATGCTTACTGCTACATTTAGGAATTTTTTTGAAAGCTATTGTGTACCAAGGTCACAGAACTGCATTTTATTTTATGGAACTACCCTTTAAGGAATCATGAGTTTATATTACAAGCCCAACCTTCAATTCAGGAGAGAACTGTGCTCTTTTTGCAGGACTGCAGAGTTAAAGGATTTACTGAGTGTGAGTATGGACATAAGTATGACACCTCTCCATTGGGCAGTTTGATCTGGGTTTGAATCCTGCTTCTAGTACTATCTTGGACACATTATTAATAGAGATGAACCTCTACTTCTTTATCTGGCCTAGATTCTCCTCTAGACTTAACGAATCTGAATCTGCAGGGGTAGGGTCTGGACGTGCATATTTTTAACAAGATCATAATGATGTTGATGATTCTGATTATGATGGCAATAATAATAATAATAATAATTAACATTTATCAAGTGTTTTCTTGTGTCCTTATAGTTAATCTTGCATTCGTATGAGTGGAGTACTCTTGTTATCTCTGCTTTACAGATGCGGAAACTGAGATATGGGAAAGTTAAGTGTCTTCCTGAAGGGTTACTGTTCTAGCAAGTGAAGGTTTGAACTTGGGCATTTGTTTCCTGGATCCTTCCCTTTGTACACCAAAGGGCATTTGTTTATTTCAAAAGAGGAATATGATTATAGTATTCAGAACTTATAGTATTCCTCAAACTTATTTGACCATGAACTCCCCCCAAACTCCCCTTTAGGAGCATTTCATGGAGTTCTTATTTCGAAGAATACACCTTGAAAAACATCTTGTCTGGTTGAAGCTCAGAGAGAGTCCAGGGCTTCCCAAGGTTATAAAGCTGTGAGCGCTGATGAGTCATTAGTTAATCCTCACTTATAAGAAGGTGGTCTGTGACTTTTGACAAATGCCTGAGTTCCTTTGCTCTGTAGTTAAGCAGCCAGAAAATTAGATAAAGAGTTACACGTCATTATAAACATGTTTTTGCACACTTATGTTCACCAAAAAAACTGTGCATGGCTGCTTATAGCACCTTTATTTGTAATAGCCAAAACAACCCAGAGTTTTTCAGTGAGTGAATGGTTAGAAAAACTGTGGTATATCCATACCATGGAATACTACTCAGCAATAAGAAAAGAACAAACTGTGGATACATGCAACAACCTGGATATATTCCGGAGAATTATGCTGAATGAAAAAGCTAATCCCAAAAGGTTTTGTATCATATAATTCAACTTATAAAACAATCTTGAAATGACAAAATTATAGACATGGTGAACAGATTACTGGTTTCCAGGGGTTAAGGGAAGGGATTTGCGATGGGGAAGGCAATTGTATTTGTGGCTATACAAGGGCAACATCAGAGATCCTTTTGAGGATGGAAGTGTTCTGTATCATGACTATCGATGTCGTAACTTGGTTGTGAAATTGTGCAGTAGCTTTATAGGATGTTACCATTGGAGAAAATTGGGTAAAGGGTACAATGGAATCTCTCTCTATTATTTCTTACAGCTGCATGTGAATCTGCAATTATCTCAAAATAAAAATAAAAGTATAATTTAAAAAAGCAAACTTGTGCTGCTGTGTCCGAACTGAAATCTCCTGGACCAAATTATCCATGCTAATTAAAATCATGAATAAAAGTATTTATGGACACCTGGTAATCGTCATTCATCACTCTGAAATGACTTAAGTTGTAGATATGTATTTGTATTTTATTGTCTTTTTGGAAGCAGGCCAATATAGATAATCATTGAGTATTTCTAAATACCAAAAAGCAAGTAATTGAACCAAGCTTAACTTTACCTGGAAAAAGAATAATTTAAATAAGCTCCAGAGGTGCTTAAAGTTGTGTACCATAATTTAATACATCTCATGGAGAAATGGGAAAGATAGACTTCACTCATAAATATATGACTTAGAGAAGATTCACATATATAATCACCTGCTCCATTCTCCCTCACCTGGTATTCTCTGCAGATGCTTCCGGGAAAGCCACTGGGAAAAAAATTTTGATTGGAGTTTGTACCCAGGTTCAAAAGTGGAGCGAGGGAAAGTAGCTTTAAAAGCAAGAATTAAGCTTATTCTAAAATTTTGCCCCTGGGTAGCCTTTGCTATGCTTCAGAGAGCTGACTTCAAATAGACTGTGAAGCATGGCTCGTCTGCCTGTTGCTGGCATAATGTTTATTCCTCATTCTTCACATTTCCGTAGAGTGTAGAGAATTTCCATTCCCCTGTCCAGGAGAGAAAGGCAAGCTCCCCCACTCACTCCATCCTGGGGAAACAGGAGTGACTGATGGGCACATTTCTTTCTACCTGTGCTTCTGTGATTTCAGCCAAATGCTGAGCTTTCTGAGGTAGGCTACAGGGAAGCCTGAAGTTGTCCATCTCTGCCTTGGAGTTGGGTGAGCATGTCCGTCTAATTTAGAGGTAGGGTATTTGGTAACCCATTGTGGTCACATGTCCTCTAATCCAGCTTTTTGTCAGTAATAAAGCTAATTTTTTTAAAACCTTTATCTGAATTCTATGTCTCTCATTTCTAAACAGGGGAAGAATCCCCCAACCAGATTCCAAGGAAACACACAATACCTTTCTAGAATCCTATAAAGTTAGAACTGAAGAATATATTTCAGATAAGTCCACCACTCTATTTGAAGTAAAAATTAAGTTCATTAATGGCTGGAGATTTTTTGGGGAGGTGGGGGGGAGTGAAGAGAGGTTTTTGTGGAGTGTACTACATATACAGTAAATCACAGAAGACATAAATACACAGATCAGTTAATTATGTACAAAGTGAACACCCATGTAACTACTAACCAGGTTAGGAAGTAGACCACAGCTAGTATCCCCAAAGCCCCAGTGTTTTCCTTCACAATCACTATCCTCTTCTTCCCTTACAAAGTTAACAACAAACTGATGTTTTAGCACCTGAGTCTGTGCCCTTAAGCATTATAGTTTTGCCTATGTTTTTGAAATTTTTATTAAATGGAACTGTACAGTATTTTGCTCTATACTGACTTGTTCTGTATTATATTTCTGAGATGCATGTCTACTGTTGCATATAGCTGTAATTTGTTCATATTTGTTGCTGTAGAGAATCCCACTGTTTGAATAAACAACTTACCCATTCCACTGTCTAGTTGGATATTTGCATTGATTCCAGTGTTTTACTATTACAAATAATACTGCTGTGAACATTCTTGTATATATTTTCTCGGTGTTCATGTGCTTGAATTTCTGTCGAGTTATTTCTGGGAGTGAAATTACTGGTAGTTGTGTAGTGGTATCTCATTGTGGTTTTAACTTGCATTTACCTGATTACAAATGAAGTTGAGCGCATTTACAGTTATGGGTTAATTAGATATCTTCTTATGTGCAGTGCCATTCAAATTTCTTGTGCATTTTCCTAACGTGTTGTTGGAGCATATATATTCTTTTTTTTTAAGCTCTTTATTGGAATATAATTGCTTTACACTCTTGTACCAGCTTTTGAGGTACACCAAAGTGAATCAGCTGTATTTATACATATATCCCCATGTCCCCTCCACCCTGCGACTCCCTCCCACCCTCCCTGTCCTGGCCCTCTCAGGCATCACCCATCATCGAGTTGATCTCCCTTTGTTATACAGCAACTTCCCACTAGCTATCTATTTTACAGCTGGTAGTATATGTATGTCTATGCTACTCTCTCATGTCGTCCCAGCTTCCCCTTCACCCCCAGCCCCCCCAACCCCATGTCCTCCAGTCCATTCTCTACATCTGCATCCTTGGAGCATATATATTCTTATAATGTTGATGTGAATCCTTGTCAGTTCTATGTGTTGCAGATATCTGTCCCCCTCTGTGACTTGCCTTTCACTCTCTTAATGGTATCTTTTGATAAACAAAGGATCTTAATCTTAATGTATTCAAAGTTATCATTATTTTCCTTTATGATTCTTGATTTTTTTGTGTGCATACCTCAAAGTCATGAACATATTATCCTATATTAACTTGTAGAAGCTATTGAATTGTTTTGCCTTTTACATTTAGTTCTACAATCCACCTGAAATTGATTTTTTGGTTATTAAGTAAGGTAGGTGTAAGTTTCTTCCCCCCACCCCCTTGTGGATATCTGATTGTCCCTTTGTGAGATTATTTTTCCCTCCACTATTCTGCGGTGCCACCTTTGTTGTAAAGTAAGTGTCTGTGTTTTTGTAGGTCTGTTCCTGGGCTTTGTATTCTTTTCCATTGGTGTATTTGTCTGTCTTTGCACCAATAACTCACTGTCTTGTTTATTATCACCTTGATGTTCTTAAAGAATGTTTTGGCAATTGTTGATTATTTGCATTTCCATATAAATTTTAGGGCCAGCTTGTGAAGTTCAAAAACAACAACAACAAAGTACTGGAGAGTTTCAATTTTACTTAGGATGGAGAAGACTGGAAAGAACATCATAGCCACCCTTACAATAAGGGAAAAACTGTATGATCTACAAAATCATTACTTTTAATTAAACTGACCAAAGAACCTAAGTTACAGTGCAGTGTAGTAGCCTGAAATGTAAGGAAAGGCAGACCCGGCCAAGGAGAGACAGGATGTAAGTATTTCCTCACCTTTGGCAGAGCACAGAGGAAAGACATCAAGCTCCCTACAAACAGGTAAGACAAATTCAGCAAAAAGTTTCAACAAATTGCTAAAAGTTGAGTGTGGTATAACAGGAGAATCTAGAACCCCTGGAAGCTATTAACAGAAGGGGAGTTTACACCCACTTATAGACTTTTCTCTATGAACCTCACTGGGTACCTAAGAGAAGATTTGAGCATGGGACAGGGGATGAAAAAAGCTTTTCTTAGTGTATAGGCCTGGAAGAGGAGGGCAGTTGCTTCTGTGAGAAAAACACAGAACCCTGCCTGACCTCCCTTCCCTGTGGAACAAATACCATAAGTCAGTGGGGGAGGGCAACAAATCTTGTTGTCACCAGATGAGACCTATTTTGACTGGGGAGAGGAAACAGAAAAACCCTCTATTCCTAGAGGAATAGGAACAGAAAGATCTCCTAGCCCCAGGCTGATAAAGATATCCTATCCTTGAGAAGGAGGAGGACCATGGAGAAAGCCCAATGGCCAAGGCTCAGGGACACAGGAATGCCTAAAGCTGAGGCTGAGTTAGGACAACTGAGAACCCCCTGCCCCACAGCAAGCTAGCAAGCATTGAGTATCAAGCAACAGCCATCTGCTGTTGGAGGAGGGAGAAAAATGTGAATAGAGAAGGTCAAAAGCTAAGGGTAGAGCAGGAACAATAAGAAAAAAATCCTTTGGCAACGCATCCTTCAACTTAAGCACAAGTTAATACCAGAGAGATCTGAAGCCAGTGGTGCACTTTAACCATAACAACAACAAAACCTAAGTAAGATCAACTCCTGATGAAATTGACTCAGTCCTGTGCCTTAAGTTTCTAGCAAAATAAGAGGCATGCCCATTTTCAGCCATAAATGCTATTTACCTCAGTCTTTACTGTCCTACTCATGATAACCAGTATTTAATGAAAGAATTATAAAACATAAAAAGCAAGAAAAATAACCCCCTACTTGATAGACAAAACATTTAATAGAACCAGACACAGAGGTGACTCAGATGTTGATACTATCAAATAAGGAATTTTAAATGGCTAATTAGTATGTTAAAGGGTCTAATGGAAAAAATGAACAACATACTGGATCAGATGAGGAATTTCACAGAGAGATGAAAACTATAAGAACAAGTAAAATAGAAATGCTAAAAGGTTAAAAACAGAACAGGGAAGAAGAAAGCCTTTGGGCTCATCAGTAAACTTGACACAGATGAAGAAAGAGTTGATGAACTTGGAATATAGGTAAACAGGAACTACCCAAATTGAAGCACAAAGAGTGTAAACAGTTTAAAACACACATACACACAAGCAAGAGCTGGGGATAAATTGCATCTCAGAGGAGAAGAGAGGGACATTGGGATAGAAAAATATTTAAAGAGATAACTGCTAAGAATTCTCTAAATAAAACAAAATTTATTAAACTAGGGAATTAAAAAAACTCAAAGTTCCAAGTGGATTTTAAAAACCTAGATATATCATATTAAAGCTATTGGAAAAACAAGGATGAGAAAATCTTGAAGGCAGTCAGTGAAAAAATTCACATTATATTCAGACAGAAGCTAAGAGAATTCATTAATGCAGACTACTACAATAAAGTAGGAAGTTCTTCTATCTGGAATAGAATACCAGATAGAAATTTTAGTCTGTACAAAGAAATGAAGATCTCTGGGGACTTCCCTGGTGGTTCAGTGGTTAAGAATCTGCCTGCCAATGCACGAGACATGGGTTCGAGCCCTGGTCTAGGAAGATCCCAATGCTGTGGAGCAACTAAACCTGTATGCCACAACTGCTGAGCCCATGAGCCACAACTACTGAGCCGGTGAGCCATAACTACTGAAGCCCCCTCGCCTAGAGCCTCCACAAGAGAAGCCGCTGCGATGAGAAGCCTACGCACTGCAACAAAGAGCAGCCCCTGCTTGCCAAAACTAGAGAAAGCCCGTGTGCAGCAATGAAGACCCAACACAGCCAAAATTAATTAATTAATTAATTATTTAAAAAAGAAATGAAGATCTCTGAAAATGGTTAAGAATAAATATTGATTTATTTTTGAACATTCTACATGACAGCTGACTAGCTACTACTAACATTTTTAAAAATGAGGTTAAATAATAAGCCAGTAGTAGTGATAAAATGGAATCATAAATACATAATCCAAAAGCAAGCAGAAATAGAAGTATAAAAGGAACAACAGAATGAATAGAAAAGCTAGCAAGATGCAGATTTTAATCCAAACACATCAATAATTACAGTGAATGTAAATGTTTAAAGCCTAATAGTCAGAGATTTTCAAAGTGGATAGAAAAGAAAGACCCAACTCTATACTGTCTAAAAAAATTTCATTTAAATGTAAAGACACAAACAGATTAAAAGGAATAGGTAGGAAAGATATACAATGTGAACATTAAACAAAAGAAAGGTGGAATGGCTATAGTATTATCAGGTGCAGTAGATTTCAGAAAAAGGAACATTACCAGGAATGAAGAAGGACATTACATAATGACAAAAGTATTAAGTAGCCAAGAAAATGTAATAATCTCAAATGTGTATCCACCTAACAAAATAGCTTTGACATACAGAAAGTAAAAACTGATGAAACTAAAAGTAAAAGCAGACAAATCCATGATTACAGTTGGAGATTTCAATACTCCTCTCTCAGTAATCCTGGGAAAAGGATAATCAGTAAGTACTAGAAAATCTGAACAACACTATTTATCAACATTTTTATAGACCACTTCATACCAAAATAGTAGAATATGTATTATTATCAAGTGCAACATAGGACATTCACCAAGGTATACCATATTCTGGGCCATAAGACATACGTCAACATATTTAAAATAACTGGAATCATATAAAATATGTTCTACCATAATAGAATTAAAGAATGCAAAAAGATACCTGGAAATCCCCAAGTATTTGAAAGTAAAATAAAACAAGTCTAAGTTACCCATGCATCAAAGAGGAAGAAACAAGGGAAATTATAAAATACTTTGAAGAAATGAAAACAAAACAGCAAAATTTGTGGGATGCAGCCAAAGTAGTGCTTAGAGGGAAGTTTACTATATTATATGCTTAGAAAATATAAGAAGAAATCTTGCATCAATCAAATAATCTTTCACATTTAAAATCTAGAGATAAAAGCAAATTTAAAGAAAGCAAATAGAAGAAAGAAGTCATCGGAATCAAGAAGAAAAGCAATAGATAAAATTGGTGAAATTAAAGCTGGTATTTTGAAAAGGTGAAGAAAATTGACAAACCTCTAGCCAGACTCATTAAAAAAGGAGAGGAAGAGAGAAGGCATGAATTCCCAATAACAGGAATGAAAGAGGGGACATCACTGTTATTCTACATACATTCAAATTACAATAGGGACTATTACAAACAACTTTATGCCCAGAAAATTGACAACATAGATGAAACAGACAAATTCCTTTAAAAACATTAACTACCAAAACTCACTAAAAAAAGAAATAAATAACTTCAATGTCATAAATCACTGAAGGAAATGTATTTTGTAGTTGTAAATCGACAAAGTAAACTCCAGTCCCAAATGCCATCACTGGCAAAATGTACCCAACATTTAAAGAAGAAATAATGCCAGTTCTACACAAAGTCTTCCAAAAAATACAAGAGGAGGAAGTACTTCCCAACTAATTTTTGAAGCCAGCATTATCCTAATACCCAAACCAGGCAAAGACAGTACAAGAAAACTGCAAACAGATACTCCTTGTGAGCATAGATAGACAAATCCTCAGCAAAATATTATTTAATTGAATCTCCAGCATTATATAAAAAAGATAATGCATTGCGACCAAGGGATTATTTTCCTGAGAATGCAAGGTTGGTTCAACATTTGAAAATCAATCACTATAAACAGCAGATTAAAGAAAAAAAAAACCCTGAAGCACAGACCAAGGAAGAAAAACTGTATTTTTATCTTAAAAGATGCAGAAAAAGCATATGACAAAATTCAACATTTAGGATAAAAATTCTCAGCAGTCTGGGAATAAAAGACAGGTTTTTCACTATTATAAAAGGTATCTACAAAAAATGTGCACTAAAAATCTTAGCTAATGGTGAAAGATTTCCTTTTCTTAGAAGGAAAGCTTTCCTTCTAAGAAAAGGAAAAAAGCAGGGTTTTCCAGGCTCACCACTTTTATTCACTATTGTACTGGAGGTCATATCAGAGCAATAGAAAAAGAAATAAAAGCATGCATATTAGAAAGGAAGCAATAAAGCTGTGTCTTTTCACAGGCAACAAGATTGTCTATGGAGAAAAACCCCCAAAATACACAAAAAAGTAACTAGAACTAATAAGTAAATTTAGCAAAGTTGCAGTATCCAAAGTCAATATACAAAAATGAATTTTATTTTTACATATTAGCAGTGAATAATTGGAATTTGAAATGAAAATAGTACAGTTTATAATAGCACAAAACATGTAATATTTAAATATAAATCTAAGATATGTGCAAGATCTGTTATGCTGACATAAAAAACACTATGAAAGAAAGTAAATAAATGGTGAGAGATATTATGTTTATTGTTTGGAAGACTCAGTATTATTAAGATATCTATTCTCCCCAAATTGATCTATATTCAGTGCAATCCCAATCAAAATCCCAGGAGACTCTTTTCTTGAAATTGAAAACTTGATTCTAAAATTTGTATGGAAATAAAGAGGGTCTAGGGTAGCCAAAACAGTTTCCAAAAAAAGAAAATTAAAGTTGGAGGACTTACACTACTTTATTTAAGATTTACAAGGCTATAGTAATCAAGAAAATGTATTGGTGTGAGATAGATAGATCTGTGGAACAGAATAGAGTGTTCAGAAATAGACATATACAGATATTATAACTTGATTTGCAACAAAAGTACCAAGGCAGTTCAATGAGGAATAGATCATCTTTTCAGCACTTGTGATCGGTTAGACATCTTTTTACAAAGAAATGAACCCTACCTTATACCTTACACATCTAAAAATATTAAATCAAAATGGATCATATACCCAAATGCAAAATCTAAAACTATGAAACTTCTAAAAGGAAAACAGGAAAAAAATCTTCATGATGTTGAGTTAGGAAAAGATTGCTTAAAAAGGGCATAGAAGGGTATTATTGGAGAAAAGATGGCAGCGAAGTAGAGAGACATGAAGTGCATCCCTCTCCACAGATGCATTGGGAATGCACGGAAGGACGCAGTAATTCCCACAGAGAACCAGCTGAACACCAGCAGACGGCCTCGGACACCAGAAAGGGCTGCAGGGAGCCCAACATAGCCGGTAGGGAGGCATCTACGAAGGCTCAAAGAGGGTGAAGCGGCGGAGCTGTGGCAGACAGGAGGGAGTGAGAAACATACGGAGGGTCCGCAGCGCAGCTCAGTGTTCCCGGACTGAGACATCGATCCGCGGCTGAACGGAGGGTCCAGGAGCGGGAGCGTGGGAACCGGAGACCTGGTTCAGGGTGAGAAACATTGTTGCCGGTAGGGTGACGGACCGAGAGGACAGGAGGGAAGAGGTCCGCTGCGAGGAGGGCCTGCCCCTGAGAGCTGCCCGGCCGTGATGGCGGCTGGAGGCTGTAGGCTCACAGGCGGTGGGGAGGAGCCACAGCGTAGCCTCTCTCTCTCTTTTGGGGCCTCTGCAGCAGGCAGTGGAGGGACGCCCTGCGGGCCACCTAAGGCGCTCAGGGATAATAAGCACCCTCAGGCGCTCGGGCGGGGCTAGATTAAAACCCCTTGCAATGCCAGCAGCAGGGAGGCTGCCCAGAGAAAAAAAAAAAAAAAACAACAGCAACCAAAAAAAAAAAACCTGAGAGAGGCCCAACTCTAAGACTTTCTGTTTATGCCTGAGCCACCGTCTTCCCTCTGCGACAGGCACCTCCAAGCCTGAAACAACAGTGCGCCACTGCTCACTCACTCCCAAGAGAAGGAGCCACTATTGTACCCTCTCCCTCCCCACATACCGACGCTTACAGACGAACAATAAAGGAACCTCTGCTGGTCACAGAATAATGCAAAAAAACCCACGGCAAGGAGAAGGACACTTACAGCTGAGACGCTAAGGAAACAGAAATAGTAGTATCAATACCTATTGAACTGGTCCATTCTGGGCTCAGTTCTGGATTTTTTTTTTTCTTCTTTTTCTCTCTTTTTTTTTTTTTTTCTCTTTTTCTCTCTCTCTCTCTCTCTTTTTTTTTTTTCCTTTATTAAATACGATCTTAGCCCTAAGGGATCTACAAGTTTTATAACATAATTTTTTAAAGATATTTTTTATTCTTTTTTTTTTTTTTGCCTTTTTATATACTTCTATATCTAGCTAAGTTTTTGGTAGTACGGACAATATATCTCTCATACTTTCCTTTCATCCCTATCTTTTATACATTTCTATTCCTTTCTTTTTATTTGCATATTTCCAACCACACTACGCTCTTCTGTTCCCCTTTCTTCCAGCCTTTTTAAGTTTATTTTATCTTAACATACTTATAAGCAACACTATCGGTCTGCTCAGACTCCTTGCTCTATTCTCCAGAGGACGCACTGCCTTGGTATTTAATATTAGGCTTTTGTCTTTATCTTAGTTCTTAGTACAGTTGTCTGATTACATTCTGAGAATCTCCATTCTCTCTGGTGGTACTCTGGCTCTTTTCTATATTTGATCCTAGCTTACAAAATCTCCCTGGATTAATGTTTGTATGTGTAAGGTGTTATTTGTTTGTTTGTTTGCTTTTGCTTTTGTCTCTGATTTGTTCTGTTTCAGTTGTCAATTTCTGTTGGGTTTCTCTTTGAATATCAGATAGCACACTGGGGTTCTGTCAGGTCTTTCTAGAGCCTTATGTCCTAATGGATTCAGTAATTGTGTGTCTTATACATGTATGTGTTTCCTAGACTTAATATTCGTTTAATCCAATACTTGGACATTAGTCTGAGGCTTGGACAGTCTTCTATAAACACCTTTATCGCCAGGACAAGCAACCCCAAAAGTTTGGACAACCATGAGGAAACAAAGAAACACCATGCAGGCAAAGGAGCAGGAAAAAACCCCACAAGACCAAATAAATGAAGAGGAAATAGGAAAAATGCCTGAAAAAAAATTTAGAGTAATGATAGTAAAAATGATACAAAATCTCGATAACAAAATAGAGAAAGTGCAAGAAACAGTTCATAAGAACTCAGAAAAACAAACAGCAATGGATAACAAAATAACTGAAATTAAAAATACTCTAGATGCTATAACCAGCAGAATGACTGAGGCAGAAGAACAAATAAGTGAGTTGGAAGGTAGAATGGGGGAAATAACTGCCACAGAGCAGGAAAAAGAAAAAAGAATAAAAAGAATAGAAGACAGTCTCAGAGACCTCAGTGATAACATTAAGCGTACCAACATTCTAATTATAGGCATCCCAGAAGAAGAAGAAAACAAGAAAGGGTCTGAGAAAATATTTGAAGAGGTTATAGTGGAAAACTACCCCAACATGGGAAAGGAAATAATTAACCAAGTCCAAGAAGCACAGAGAGTCCCATACAGAATAAACCCAAGGAGAAATACACCCAGACACATATTAATCAAACTAACGACAATTAAACACAAAGAAAAACTATTAAAAGCAGCAAGAGAAAAGCAACAAACAACATATAAGGGAAAACCCATCAGGATAACAGCTGACCTTTCTACAGAAACTCTGCAGGCCAGAAGGGAATGGCAGGATATACTGAAAGTCCTGAAAGAGAAAAACCTACAGCCAAGAATACTCTACCCAGCAAGAATCTCATTCAGATTTGATGGAGAAATCAAAAGCTTTCCAGACAAGCAAAAGTTAAGAGAATTCAGCACCACCAAACCAGCCTTACAACAAGTGCTAAAGGAACTTCTCTAAGTAGGACACACAAGAAAAGGAGAACACCTACAAATACAAACCCAAAACAATGAAGAAAATGGTCATTGGAACACACATGTCAATAATCACCTTAAATGTCAATGGCTTAAATGCTCCAACCAAAAGACACAGACTGGCTGAATGGATACAAAACCAAGACCCTTCTATATGCTGCCTACAAGAAACCCACTTCAGACCAAGGGATACATATAGACTGAAAGGAAAGGGATGGAAAAAGATATTCCATGCAAATGGAAGTCAAAAGAAAGCTGGAGTAGCAATACTCATATCAGACAAATTAGACTTGAAAGTAAAGACTATTAAAAGAGACAAGGAAGGACACTACATAATGATCAAGGGATCAGTCCAAGAAGAACATATAACAATTGTAAATATCTATGCCTCCAACATAGGAGCACCTCAATACATAAGGCAAATGCTAACAGCTATAAAAGGGGACATCGACAGTAACACAATAATAGTGGGAGACTTGAACACCCCACTTACATCAATGGACAGATCATCCAAAGAGAAAATCAATAAAGACACGCAAGCTTTAAATGACACATTAGACCATATCGACTTAATTGATATTTATAGGACATTCCATCCAAAAAACGACAGACTACACTTCCTTCTCAAGTGCACACAGAACATTTTCCAGGATAGATCACATCTTGGGTCACAAATCAAACCTCAGCAAATTCAAGAAAATTGAAATCATATCAAGCATCTTCTCAGACCACAACGCCATGAGACTAGATATCAATTACAGGAAAAAAACTGCAAAAAATACAAACACATGGAAGCTAAACAATTCACTCTTAAACAACCAAGAAATCACTAAAGAAATCAAAGAGGAAATCAAAAAATATCTAGAAACAAATGACAATGAAAACACAACAACCCAAAACCTATGGGATGCAGCAAAAGCAGTTCTAAGAGGGAAGTTTATAGCAATACAGTCCTACCTTAAGAAACAAGAAAATGATCGAATAAACAACCTACCCTTACACCTAAAACAACTAGAGAAAGAAGAACAAAGAAACCCCAAAGTGAGCAGAAGGAAAGAAATCATAAAGATCAGAGCAGAAATAAATGAAAAAGAAAGGAAAGAAACCATAAGAAAAATAAATAAAACTAAAAGCTGGTTCTTTGAGAAGATTAACAAAACTGATAAATCATTAGCCAGACTCATCAAGAAAAAAAGGGAGAAGATACAAATCAACAGAATTAGAAATGAAAAAGGAGAAGTCACAACGGACACCTCAGAAATACAAAACATCATGAGAGACTACTACAAGCAACTATATGCCAATCAATTGGATAACCTGGAAGAAATGGATACATTCTTAGAAAAATACAATCTTCCAAGACTGAACCAGGAAGAAATAGAAACCGTGAACAGACCAATCACAAGTACGGAAATTGAGGCAGTGATTAAAAATCTCCCAACACACAAAAGCCCAGGACCAGATGGGTTCACGGGCGAATTCTATCAAACATTTCGAGAAGAGTTAACACCTATCCTTCTCAAACTCTTCCAAAATATTGCAGAAGGGGGAGCACTCCCAAACTCATTCTACGAGGCTACCATCATCCTGATACCAAAACCAGGCAAAGATGTCACAAAAAAAGAAAACTACAGACCAATATCACTGATGAATATAGATGCAAAAATCCTCAACAAAATACTAGCTAACAGACTCCAACAGGACATTAAAAAAATCATCCACCATGATCAAGTGGGGTTTATCCCTGGGATGCAAGGATTCTTCAATATATGCAAATCAATCAATGTGATACATCATATCAACAAATTGAAGGATAAAAACCATATGATCATCTCAATAGATGCAGAAAAAGCTTCTGACAAAGTTCAACATCCATTTATGATAAAAGCTCTCCAGAAAATGGGCATAGAAGGAAATTACCTCAACATAATAAAAGCCATATATGAAAAACCAAAAGCCAACATCGTTCTCAATGGGGAAAAACTGGAAGAATTCCCTCTAAGAACAGGAACAAGACAAGGGTGTCCACTCTCACCACTATTATTCAACATAGTTTTGGAAGTTTTAGCCAAAGCAATCAGAGAAGAAAAAGAAATAAAAGGAATACAAATTGGTAAAGAAGAAGTAAAATTGTCACGCTTTGCAGATGACATGATATTATATATAGAAAACCCTAAAGACTCTACCAGAAAACTGCTAGCACTAATTGATGAGTTTAGTAAAGTAGCAGGATACAAAATTAATGCACAGAAATCTCTTGCATTCCTATACACTCACAACGGAAGAGCAGAAAGAGAAATGAAGGAAACTCTCCCATTCACCATTGCAACAAAAAGAATAAAATACCTAGGAAGAAACCTGCCTAAGGAGGCAAAAGATCTGTATGCAGAAAACTTTAAGACACTGATGAAAGAAATCAAAGACGACACAAACAGATGGAGGGACATACCATGTTCCTGGATTGGAAGAATCAACATACTGAAAATGACTGTACTACCCAAAGCAATTTACAGATTCAATGCAATCCCTATCAAATTACCAATGGCATTGTTTACAGAACTAGAGCAAGAAATCTTACGATTTGTATGGAAATGCAAAAGACCCCGAATAGCCAAAGCAATCTTGAGAAGGAAACATGGAGTTGGTGGAATCAGGCTTCCTGACTTCAAACTATACTACAAGGCCATAGTGATCAAGACAGTATGGTACTGGCACAAAAATAGAAAGGACGATCAATGGAATAGAATAGAGAACTCAGAAGTAAGCCCAAACACATATGGGCACCTTATCTTTGACAAAGGAGGCACGAGTATACAATGGAAAAAAGACAGCCTCTTCAATAAGTGGTGCCGGGAAAATTGGACAGCTACATGTCAAAGAATGAAATTAGAACACTTCCTAACAGCATACACAAAAATAAACTCCAAATGGATTAAAGACCTACATGTAAGGCCAGACACTATAAAACTCCTAGAGGAAAACATAGGCAGAACACTCTATGACATACATCAAAGCAACATCCTTTTTGACCCACCTCCTAGAATCATGGAAATAAAATCAAGAATAAACAAATGGGACCTCATGAAACTTAAAAGCTTTTGCACAGCAAAAGAAACCATAAACAAGACTGAAAGGCAACCCTCAGAATGGGAAAAAATAATTGCCTATGAAACAACGGACAAAGGATTAACCTCCAAAATATACAAGCAGCTCATGAAGCTTAATACCAAAAAAGCGAATAACCCAATCCACAAATGGGCAGAAGACCTAAATAAATATTTCTCCAAAGAAGACATACAGATGGCCAACAAACACATGAAAAGATGCTCAACATCACTCATCATCAGAGAAATGCAAGTCAAAGCCACAATGAGGGATCACCTCACACCAATCAGAATGGCCATCATCACAAAATCTGGAAACCACAAATGTTGGAGAGGGTGTGGAGAAAAGGGAACTCTCCTGCACTGTTGGTGGGACTGTAAGTTGGTACAGCCACTATGGAAAACAATTTGGAGGTTCCTTAAAAAACTACAACTAGAACTACCATATGATCCAGTAATCCCACTCCTGGGCATATACCCAAAGAAAACCATAATCCCAAAAGAAACTTGTACCATAATGTTTATTGCAGCACTATTTACAATAGGCAGGACATGGAAGCAACCTAAATGCCCATCAACAAATGAATGGATACAGAAGATGTGGCATATATATACAATGGAATATTACTCAGCTATAAAAAGGGATGAGATGGAGCTATATGTAATGAGGTGGATAGAACTACAATCTGTCATACAGAGTGAAGTAAGTCAGAAAAAGAAGGAGAAATATTGTATGCTAACTCACATATACGGAATCTAAAAATGGTACTGATGAACTCAGTGACAAGAACAAGGATGCAGATACAGAGAATGGACTGGAGAACTCGAGGTATGGGAGGGAGCAGGGGGTGAAGGGGAAATTGAGATGAAGCGAGAGAGTAGCACAGACATATATATACTACCAACTGTAAAATAGTCAGTGGGAAGTTGTTGTATAACAAAGGGAGTCCAACTCGAGGATGGAAGATGCCTTAGAGGACTGGGGCGGGGATGGTGGGGGGGACTTGGTGGGGGGGGAGTCAAGGAAGGGAGGGAATACGGGGATATGTGTATAAAAACAGATGATTGAACCTGGTGTACCCCCCCCAAAAAAAAAGGCACAGAAAATAGCTACAAAAGTATAAAAGAAAATGTTAATAAATTGTGCTTCATCAAAATTAAAACAGCTGTTTGAAAAACATAGTTAAGAAAATTAAAAGGAAATTTACAGACTGGGAGAAAATATTTGTAAAACATATCTGAGAAAGAATTTGTATCTAAACTATATAAAGAATTCTTACAACCTATTAATAAGAAGGCAAAAACCCCGTTTTTAAAATGGGCAACTAATGTGACTAGAGACTTCCACCTAAGAAGAGATACCATTGAAAAGAAGCATGAAAAATACTCAACACCTTTAGTCATTAGGGAAATCCCAACAAAACAAAACAAAAAGCCCGCAATGAGATACCACTACACAGCTATGAGAATGGCTGCAATGAAAAAGACTGACCACACCAAGTGTCAATGATGATGTGGATCCCCTGGGACTTTCATACACTGTTGGTGGGGATGTAAAATACTGCATTTATGTCTGGAAGACAGTCTGGCACATTCCTAAAAAGTTAAAGATGCATTTACCATACAATCTGACTATTCTGCTCCTAGGTATTTACCCAAGAGAAACAAACATATATCCACATGAAGACTTATATACAAGTATTTCTAGCAGCTTTATTTTATAATATCCAAATGCTGGAAAGAACTCAAATGTCCATCAAAAGGTGAATGGGTAAACTAAATTGGCAGTAGCTATGCAACAGAATACTTCTTAGCAATAAAATGGAATGAATTATTAAATCTTAAAATCAGTTATTAAAATGAATTATTAAATCTTAAACGTGCTGAATGAAAGAGGCAGACAAAAAAGGGTACAACCTGTATAAATTCTATGTATATATCATTCTAGAAAATGCATACCTTGCCAAAGTATTGCCAATAGATCAGTGGTTGCCTGGGGATGGGTACCGGAAGAGGAAGGGTATGGAGAGAGGGACAGATTAAAAAGAAAATGAGGAAACTTTGGGAAGTGATGGGATGTTCATTAATTTGATTATGGTGAAGTTTTCACAGGTGTATACCTAGGTCAAAACTCATCAATTTGTGTACTTTTAAATATGTTCAGTTTTTTGTGCATCAGTTTTACTTCAATAAGATTATTTTTAAAAGAATGATGCATTCATGAATTGCTTTCTGATACTGTATTATGCTTTCCAGAATAGTATTTTTATAAGATAACCCTTTTTAAAATGCCTGAAATGCCACAGTTTCCATCTATAGTTGTTTTCGAATCCCTTTTTCAGTCTCTCTCTCTCTCTTTTTTTTTAACTAAAGACACCTTATTGAACAGCTAGATGAGCATTCTCTCTTCCTTGTGCCAGTCTGAGTGACTACTGACATTTGGAGTTCAGACTGAAACTTGAAGGATAATCAATTCAATTATTTGCTTTCTTTTCTTACTTCTGCCATGTCTGCATGTGTGACATGAAGCAGCAGATTGTTTTCACATTTAAAACTATTTTTAAATCATTTGGCTTCAGTATAGTATAGAATTTGGTCATAGACCACTTTGCTAATCAGAAACCCATATTTGAATAACACTTAAACCCAATCTTGAGTTTAAAGCATATCAATGCTTTGAAAACCTTGTTAAATTCTGAAATTGGTTGCCCTATATAAATATTGATGGGCCATACTTTCAACTTATTAATTGAAAAGTAGCTGACTTTTATTCCCAGGAATGTCAGGTTTATAACAACAGATGACTTGATTAATACATAAAGGGTGTTTAATACAAAAGAATATCCTTTAATTTTTATATATATATTTATTTATTGGCTGTGTTGGGTCTTTGATGCTGCACATGGGCTTTCTCTAGTTGCAGAGAGAGAGGTTACTCTTCATTGTGGTGAGCAGGCTCCTCATTGTGGTGGCTTCTCTTGTTTGTGGAGCACAGGCTCGAGGTGTGTGGGTTCCGTAGTTGTGGCACATGGGCTCAATAGTTGTGGCTCACAGGCTCTAGGGCACAGGCGCAATGGTTATGGCGCATGGGCTTAGTTGCTCCACGACATGTGGGATCTTCCTGGAGCAGGGATCGAACCTATGTCACCTGCATTGGTAGGTGGATTCTCAACCACTATGCCACCTAGGAAGTCCCTCCTTTAATTTAAAAAGAAGACAAAAAGTGGTTGTGTTTTCCAAGTTTTTTTCAAACTACTTTCCTACTCTTTATTATTTTTAGTTTTATTGTAGATATTTTAAAGTTCCATAGTTGTTAGTTTTTGTTTTAGCTCATTTATGCCCTATGACTTTGGTAATTTTAATGCTGTAGGCTAGTTTGGACCTTTACGATAACATCAGTTATCTTTTACAAGTTGAATGTATCAAGCAATAATGATTTTTATTTTTTCATTATTTAAATTGAAAAATAAGATAGGAACAATAAATTATCTTCAACTGTATCTGTTTCAAGCATAAAAAAACATTTTGTAGAATACGGGTGTTGCAGCTGTTGAACTGTTGTTGAAACGTTATTTCTCACACTGTGGCTAATGAATTTAATTATGTTTCACACACTTGTTTCTTTATCATCTCTTCAGATGGAGAACTATACAGATACATTGTAAACCACCATGAGAACATGTTATTAGGCTGTCTTTGCTGATGAAAGTATTTTCTAATTATGTTGTAAAAGTTCCTTGCAAATAAATTCTATTAAGTACTGGCTTTCTCTTGTAGTTCACTAATCTAGTTACTCACCTAGATCAAGTACAAAGGAAAGCCAAAAAACATATTCAAACTAAAAGGCCTTACTGTGACTGCAGCCAAAGGTCAACAGCAGTGTTTTGTGTAAAATCCATTTAACATTGAGAAGAACCAATCAAAAATATTTCTTCAGTTCTTTTCCAGCCCATACTTGTCCATAGGGAGCTTCTACTTTGAGGATACTAAACTATCACAAAGTAAATGCTAAAATGAATAAGAGCCAAACTCTAAGTACATTAGTAGTTTTAGGGAAATGGGTTGGAAAAAGAAGACCTGAAATCAGGTTTGAAGAATAGGAGGTTAAATAGGAGGAAATTATATGAGCAAAGAAATTGGTGTAAGTGGGCAGAATATGTGGTATGTTGGGGAGCTGCGGGAGAACTAGCCTACTTAGAAATGTAGTTTCATATTTGGATGTCATGGGTAATAGGATAATAGGATGGGAAAAACTGATCAGATTACAGAGGGCCTTAAATGACATGAATTGTACTTTGACCTTGACACAAGAAGCAGTAGTAAGATTTAAAAAAATTTTTTTCTTATCTATAATACATGCCTTCAAGACAAAGTTTAAAAGGTACAAAAAGATATTCCATGAAAAATAATTCTCCCTTTTAATAGAGCCTAACAAACTGACTTCAGAATTTATGTGACTCGCAAAGATCCAAGAGTAGCTACGAAACTCCTGAAGAAGAAAAATAAGCAGGAAGAGGAGGAGGGCAATTTGCCCTACCAGATATCAAGACTTACTATAAATTGACAGTAATTAAGAGAGTTTGGTGTTAATACAGGGATAGAAAATTGACAAACAGAGAGCCTAGAAACAGCCTGTGCATAGCTGAATATTTGATTTACGACAAAATGGGTATTGCAAATGCAGTGGGGAAACAGTGCTGGGACAGAAAAAAAAATGGATCCCTACCTCATGCCATATAAAAACCAATTTTAAAAGTAAAAATTATAAAATTTTGGAGAAAATATAGGACTTTGTGTCCATAGGAGTGAAAACTCTTAAACAGGCTATAAAAGATACTAATCATAAAAGATCGATAAATTTGGCATTACATTAAAATTAAGAATGTCTCTTCGGTAAAAGACATCATATCAAAATTGAGATAAATCTTAAACCCAGAGAACATATTGCAGCACCTATAACTAGTTATTCCTAAGAATTCAAGAACTCCTGCACGTCAGTAAGAAAAATAAAAAGGTTAGCTTAACTGAAAACTAGGCAGTGGAAACAAAACAGGCATTTCACAGGAGAGAAAACATGAATGGCCAGTAAACATAAGAGAAGCAACTCAGTCCCAGTAGTAATCGGGGAAATGCAAATCAAACTCAATGATAGGCCATTTATACTCAGTGCATTGTAAAAATTAAGTTTTTTAAACCAGGTGTTAGAAAGGACATATCCTAGATGTTGGTGGTAAAATGGTAAACCACCGCTGTGAAGAACACTTTGTTATAATGTTGCAGTCACATGACCTACTACTCTGTTCTTGGTATTTCCTAGAGAATTTCTTGCACATGCGTGCCAGAAGTCATATAAGAATGTTCACAGCAGCACTGCTCGGAGCAGCAAAAACCTGCAAATGACCCAAATGTCTGGCAGCAGCAGAATGGATAAATTCATTGTAGTATAGTCACATCGCAGAATGTTCTGCAGCAGTCATAATGAGTGAACTACAGCTACTTTGGGAAACTGGATGAATCTTAGAAACATAACGAAAAAAATGGCAAGTTACAGAAGACTGTTTACAGTATGGAGATCCTATTTCAGCAACGCCTTTGCAAAGACTGTTTACAGAAATGGTATCTTATAAAGCTCAAAAATGAGCAAAACCAACTAATTTATGATTTAGCCATATAAACATATATGAGAAAATTTTCTTAAAAACCCGTAGGAATGATAAACAGAAAAATCAGGTAAGAGTTACCTTTAGGGTGAGAGCCGGGAGTGAGGCAGGAAAGGAACACAAAGGTAAATACAGCACTGGTAAACTAGTTTTAAGTTGGGAGGATGGCTGGGGTCACAGATGTTTTGTTTCTTAACTCACTGGTACATTTTCTTTTGTGTGAATGAAATGTAACCTTAAAAATATCATTTGGAGGAAAAAATGCATTTCCTCCTTCTACTCCGTCAACCACCCATTTCCTTTCCACAGAGGCTTGTGAAATAAAGTGTAGGACACACACATAGTGGAGTATAACGCAGCTATTGAAAGAGACTAAAGCACCTCCATCTGTTCTGAAATGGAATGATCCCTGGGTTATGCTGTTAAAAGAAAAAGTGTATGTGGAAAGCTACAACCTGCGTTAAAATATGCACACACGCATACGTGTTTGTGCATGCAAGCATCAGCTATCTCAGTAAAGTAATGAAGAAACCAGCCGTTATAAGTTCTTGACTCTGGAAGTGACTTATGGAAGCCGTATTTTTACAAGGTTGATCCAGCCACATGTAGGAAATGGGGGGGGGGGGGGGGCGTGATGTTGGAGTGGGGGGTGCGAGGGAGGAAAACAAAGTCTGGGAAAATAGGGAGACCAGCTGGAAAACCATCACAGGACTGGCGTCCTAAGGGAACCAGGGCTGGAGAGGGGTGATGGAAGAGCATGAGGAAGTGAAATGTATATTTTGGCACTGTAAATGATTTAGCAGTGCATTCGGCCTAGCGACTGTTGCCAAAACCCAACAGTCTAAAAAGTCATGTGAAAACTACATATTTAATCTATTGAATGCAATTTATTTTATTATCCTATTTATGACCTGTTAAATTCAAGGCGTGGTCATGGAATGTCACAGCCCAAAGAGATGGTCTTAAGAAGATTTTCTGGAATCTCCTTTTGCATTAAGGCCACAAAGGGAGAAACCTCTACAAAATCTGAAGTTCTTCCTGATTTACTATATATAAAGTATATTTTGATCTTTCATCCTGAGAAGGATTTAATTGATCAGTCTATGGTGGGATTATACAAATGTTTGCCTACTAATGCATCCTTTGTAGCAATGGCAAAAATAGCCTCCTCGCTGGATATTCTAAGAAAAAGTGCTTTTAAGGCAGAAAGTATTGTATTATTCTCTTGATACCTATAATTAAATTTAATGAAAATGTTATAAACTTTTTCTCCTACCCAATCGCATTATGATTTGAATTTTTACCTGTGTTATAGGTATCCACAGTTATGAATTGTTGATTTTCTTAAATTGTCCCATCAATGATTGGCATACCCATATTTTTACTAATTCTTAGTGGCATCTGCTAGCAATCTAAAATAAAATAGTCCTATTCACTTTTTCTTCTCATGCTTCTTTTCTTCTGCACTTCTTGCCATCATTTCTCTTCTTGCAGTTGCTCTTTTAGCCAAAATGAAGCCAGGAGCTAGTTGTGTGCAGACATATCGATTGTAGTGTTGTGTGTGTGATTCTGCTGTCCTGTTTTCCTGAACCTCGGGTGGAGTCATCACTCTGACCAGTACAAATCAATTACTTCTTGTTGAAGTACCTGAGTCTTTGAACATCTGTTGTCCTTTACGTCACTGATGGGACTCAGAAGAGATTCACTTCGTTTTTTTCTCTCTACCACAGGGATTTTCTAAAACTTGTGTTATTTCCTGTGGCCCAGAGATTGTTTCATTTTCCTGCAAGAGGAGGAAAAAGGGATCTAAGTGCTTCCTGTGATTGCATAAAGTTTATTTTAGGAACAAAAATCTGTGCTCTTTTTTCTATTACACCCAATTTTCCTTACTGAAGAATTTATAGGGAATGTTGGGTGATGTTTACTCCTTATTTGCACCAAGGAAATGTTTCTTTTACTGATTAGAGAGTTTTAAAATAAATATCCTGTGACCCTCTAGTTAAAATTGCTTTGTGGAAAGAAAAAACATTGCTGTCTCCTTACTCTTTAATTAGCGTTCAGACTATTGCTTGAAACAGTTAACATTATTTAATCTGCCGCTGCACTAACCAATTTTTATAAATAGTATGCATAAAATCACCAATAAACAAAAATATCAAAACCTTTTATTAGTTTATGTCTTTTGATGGTGAGGAGAGTTTTTACTGTCTTGAATTAGCGAGTAATTGTTTTCTGTTGAATCAGGGAGATTTCTTATCCTTTCTAGAGAGGAATTTTCATATAAACAAGCCTTTTGTATTTATCTAAAGCTTCCAATTAACTACATTTCACAATGAATATCAAAAATGAAGATTCATAATAACCACTTCCTGTTAGTAAAGACTAGGACACAGGAGCTGTTTAGTCAAGTTGCCTTTTTATAAAATTGAAAGGATAGAAAAATATGCTATCTAAGTGTTTAGGCTGGAACCTGTATAATCCATTTTTATTTCTGAATAATGGCTTTATTGCCATGCTTTTTAAAACACTTTAGTGTCCTGAGCTTTTAGAAACAAGTGTGTATGTGACTTGCTTGCACATTTTCTGAGACCAAGTGCAGAATAGGTGCTGCCCCCTCAGTTCTGGTTTCACTTCACAATTCTGTTAATAAAAATCCTTGTTGCAAGCTAATTTTCCTTGACAATTCATAGCAACCGTAACATGTTACCATTTTAAGCAGTTGATGGAGGTATCAGTTCCCATGTAAATAAGAACATGAGTCACCATCTCTGAAACTGATTTGAGGAAGGAGGAGAGGGTAGATTTCCTGATAATATGAGAGATCAAATTGTGGGAATAATTCCTTTTGGTAGTCAATTTATCTGTGCATGAAAGCACCATACCATCATGAATTTCTTTCCCTTTTCTCATATTTTGGTAAGCCTAAGGTACCCATTTTCTCCGGTAGAAGAAATAGGTTTGGAAAGTTCAATAAATTTGCTGAGGTAAGGTTGTCAAAGAAAAATATACCCAAAGAAACTCAGGAATCATGATAAGCTTTTATTAGCTGGAAAGTCCATAGTATTAAGTGAATATCAATTGATATGGGTAAGATTCTACTCACATTGCCCTACATTACCCATCAGAATTTCTTTGCTTTACTCTCTGGAGTACTAGATATGAATTTGAAGGGAAATTGTAATTCAAACAACTGTACCAAATAAATTAGAATAACCGTAAGTGGCATTCTTGTTGAATTAAATATTAATCAAGAATATAATTTTGACTGATTTCTTTTATTTATTTACTATTACTCTCCTCTGAAAGATTTATTTTAAAGCTTTAAAGAAATATTTGCTTTCTCCCAACTCCATTACTCTGTCTTTTTAAAAAATAAAGATCGGGGGAAGCCCTTGAGAGAGGTTGGCATCTGAGAGGAATAAGGAGTTTGCCTCTTGCTTTCCCCACTGTGGAGGGTAGTGAGGAGGAAGTGTGGAGTGCTTGAAGTGATTAAGTTTGCTAGGCCATCTGGTCATCAGGAAAAGGCTGTGTTTTCAATTTCACAGTGAATGAGGAGTTTATTAAAGAAGGAGAGCATTTCATTTAAGAAAGCAAGGAATCATATTTTGTGTCTGCTACTAAGAGCTTCAGCTTGCTTAATTGTAAAAAGAAGGGTCACCTGTGGACAGCACTGCCCATCAGTGTGACTCTATAATGATGCTGTTGTCTGTGTTACTAGGGCGACCTTGAAGACAATGGTTTGGGAAGATGAGCAAACGTGCAAGGGTAGCCACTTGGCATAGAGTTATCCCCTAAGGGCTCTCCCCACAACCGTTCAGTCGTTATGGAGGGAAGAAAATGAGTCAAAGAGCTGAATTCTTCTCAGCCCAAAGAAAGAAATCAGAGCTCCTGGATCCTTAAAGTTTACTGTCAGAGTCTCTGATCCAGGTGTCAGTCAGAAAGCCATAAATCAAGTGTAATTGATTAACATCTATCCACTCTTCTATTTATTGAACTACTATATGCTTTAAAACTTAAAACCAGGCTCATGTCTTATTTACCACTTTTTAAACAAAGCACTAAGTTCAAGAGAGGCTATGGGGGAAAATGAAGAATAGGAGAAGAAATCAATGCAGAAAGCATGTCTCTGCACTAAACATTGAAATTCAAAGTCTGGCAGTGGACAAGGGCCTACAGAAACTGCAAAGCTTGGAGGTGAGTCCACATGCTGCCACCTGTTGTCATCTTTGCAAGAAATTAATACAGTTCTCTGACGCTACCTAAATTATCAATAAATCTTGAAAGCTCAAATCCTGGAATGTGAGTTAGATTGAGCAGCCTGAATGTTTTTAAAGGATTTGTAGAACCTGCAGTTCCACAGAATAGTGCAGTTTGTTTCATTCAAGGTACAGCTAATCACTGAGTATGGGAAGAAATTTTCCTGACCTTTTAAGAGACTATTGCCCAGATGGTCTTGGGCTTATTATGAGTGCTTGTCAAAGTGAGAATTATTTTCGGCCTCATTGGAAGCTGCCAGTATAAAGGTGGGGCGGGGAGAGGGAGAGGAGTGGATTGTCCTTCCAGGAAGGGCGAGAAGAATGGAATGTGCAAAAGCGTGAAAGCTGAGAGTTTAGTCGGCTTCCAGACCCCAGATGAGAAGGTCAGAGTGGGACTTTCCTGGCGGTCCAGTGGTTAAGACTTTGCTTCCAGTGCAGAGGGTGTGGGTTCCATCCCTGGCCAGGGAACTAAGATCCCCCATGCCTTGCCGCCAAAAAACCAAAACATAAGACGGAAGCAATATTGTAACAAACTAATGAAGACTTAAAAAAAAAAAAAAGGGGTCAGTGTGGCTGAGA
Source organism: Hippopotamus amphibius kiboko (assembly GCF_030028045.1). Lineage (NCBI taxonomy): Eukaryota > Metazoa > Chordata > Mammalia > Artiodactyla > Hippopotamidae > Hippopotamus > Hippopotamus amphibius. The sequence goes on along the minus strand of NC_080187.1, from coordinate 164,774,441 downwards.
CTGGGCTGGGCCGGGACTGAGCAGAGGTGAGCTGGGAAGGGGCGCAGGGCCAGGTCATGAAGGGCTTCCTGCCACTCGAAGGAGCTGGACTTTCCCTACAGGTGATAAGGAGCCCCTGGAATGTGAGCAGGCAGCCCTCTCTGTCTGCTGGCATCCTGGCTCTCAGTCTTCTCTCTCCATTCTCCCATGGTCACTGACTGCACTGTCTCAGTATGCATGTGGGCAGTCAGCCCTACCAGCACCTGAACCTCAAAACCTTTTTCAGTTTTCACATTCTCTGCCTCCGCTCCTCTGACTTTGTTCTCATTCAGATCCGCTCTGCATCTGAAATCTGAAACTCCCCTAACTGTGAATTTAGTAATTTACCATTCTTCCTGTTCCCACATTCTGTTACCTTTGCTGAACTTGCTTTGCAGGACTTGTGATGGCTTGATGTCCCTTGACCTGGTCCTTCCCCTCTCTCCAGACTTATCTTTTGTATTAGGGTAATACGAAACTAGAGAAACAGAACCAATAGGACATCACCCAATACATAGGATAATAGAACAGCATCTCTCTCTCTCTCTCTCTCTCAATACGTAGAGAGAGGGATTTTAAGGGATTGGCTCACGTGATGGCGGAGGCTGGCAAGTCCAAAGTCTGCAGGGTGGGCTGGTAGGCTGGAGACCCATGGAAAGCTCTGATGTTGCAGTTCAAGTCCAAAGGCTGTGTGTTGATAGAATTCCTTCTTGCTTGGGGGAGGTCAATCTTTTGTTCTATTAAGGCCTTCAACTGATTGACTAAGGCCCACCCACGTTATGGAGGGCAATCTGCTTTAATCAGAGTTTACTGATTTAAATGTTTATCTCATCTGAAAACACTCTCACAGAAACATCCAGAATAATGTTTAACCAAATGTTTAACCAATAATGTTTAACCATGGCTCAGCCAAGTTGAAGCAGAAATGACCATCACACCTTCCTTTCTTCTCCCGTCTAGACCTACCCAGTAAATGGTTCATTTGCTTCTCCCTCACTCCCTTACCTTGTGTAACCACTGTACCCCACTTTGTTCATGCCAAAGCTTTGATCACTTCTGCAGTTGGCGTCCTCTCCTGAAACTGCTCAGCAACACTGTAGAAAATCACATCCTCAGGTGTAAGGCTGCTACAACACATGGGTGGTTTCCAGCTTCAGTGGGGTCCTTGGGGCTGCTGGGTGCTGCTTGTGTGTCTCTGGTCAACTCCCTTTCTGTTCCCACAGAGGCTATCTCAGACGTCTACAGTTCTGGGGAATCTCTTACCCATCCCAGCCTCTCTCCCTCAGCAGGTGAGCTTACCTGTTACCACGCAGTGGAATCATGGATCTTGAGCATGGACCACCTCAGCCTGCTGCTATGCTCCCCGTCTGAACCATAACGATCCTGGCTCACCCAGTAAAGGAGTACTGGGAAAAGGTAAAGATCCCAACAGGCGTTCACATTTTGTCTTCAGAATTCATCCAGAGCAACTCTGCCTCTTCTCACTTTCGACTTTCCTGGTGCCTTGATTCCTTGCCCCATGTCTCCATTCTCTAACTCTCATTTTCCAGCTTGTCTCTTTAACCAGTGGCTTAGTTTAAACTCAGCTTGCTGGATTTGACTTTCACACGTCTCAAGGTCACATGTTCTCATGGCTGCTCTACTCAGGGAAGAAGGAGGTAGCAGTGGCTGGAGAGGCCTCCATTCAATTCCTGTACCTCCTGGCTCAGCTAGACAACATGATACTCAGAACTACAGAGTCAGGACTTCGGTGGCACCACGTCTAACATGATACCCTGTAGCTCTCACTACTAGTCTCTCAACAGCCAGCCAATACTTGTAGCAATTATCAGTCTCCAAGGGACTTCCTGACACCTTCTGGTGTACCAGTGTACCAAGAAGCTGTTGAAAAAAAGTATTTTAGAACAGAAGGTCTCTGTGAGGGGAACATGCAGTTTGGATCTCCTCCAGACACACATGCTCCACCCATACAGGCCAGAAATGGTTAGCTCACTATCTAGGACTCTTTGAGGGACAGGGAGCATCACCACCTCCTCCTGATTTCTCCTGCCTCCTCCATGGTGGTCCACTCCATCTTTCACCTTGCCTCACCTACTAAATGTCCACTTTCAACTACTATATCTGACCCAACAACTCAGGGTGGTAAATCCAATAGGATTTGAGATGGTAGGACATAGTGTCTAGATGTGGTTGGGAAGATGTTACCAGTCATGGAAAGATGGCAGTAGGAAGAGGAGTAGAGTGTTTTAGGAGGAGGATGATAACTGCTTTTGGCCATGTTAAGTCTCAGGTACCTGTGGAGTGTGTGTAACCATTGTGACGTCTTGAAGGGTTTTTATTAGGCCTTGATCATACAGCCTGACTTACTCCTTTCCCTTGAGGCTATGTGAGTTCACATTTCATCTTATAGGTTGCTAAAACAAACAAAAAAAACAGTAGATCACCTAAGCCCAGTCATTTTAATAAGAGGGGATTTATTATGTGTAACTGAAAAGACCCTGTTACAGCAGGAATTACATACATGCACCAGAGATAGGTCCCAGCTTGTGGCAGCAACAGCCGTCTCTCAGTGTCTGTGCTGTATTCTCTCATCATCTTTGCCCAGCAGTTGGTGGTCTGAGGTTCATCGCTAATGAAGAGACTCAGACACTAGTGAGCTAATAGTAAAGTGTTGGAATACACCTCTCTAGTTACTGACCACTCATTTTTTTCTTTGGGTCAAGTGCATAGTTTCTGCAGAACTATTAAGTAAGCTTTCTCAAAAAGACCTCTGCCTGTATATTCATCAGTTAATCTAAGCAAGTAATAAAATTGCTCCTTCAAATTCTAGCCAGCAAGGGGAGAAGGTAGTGAGGACAGCTTCTAACTGCACTGCGAGCATCTGGGAGGATCAGAATTGTCATCTGCTATTTGCAACATTGGTTGGCATCAGAAACAGGCATGGAAGAAAACATGTGCTGATACATCTCTTGAGTCTATCTCTAGATGGAGAGCTGGCTCATTTCCCGTATAAAGACCCACTCTTTTTTTTTTTTAATACTTAAGGTTTTTATTTCTCAAGAAGATCAGAAAAGTAGTGTAGGATTTTGGTGTTTTCAGCTTTAAGTCACACATAATGATTACGTTTCAAGTGACATTGTTAACAAGCCGTGGTTATGAGACACTTGAATAACAGTAACCACTCCCACTCACCAGCCAGTAGCGTGCGGATGTTCTGTGTTAGGCATTTAGCATGGGTATCTCTGTTGCTGTTTACAAACCACCTAAGTAAAGGCCCACTCTTAAAAGGCCATTTCAAGAATTCATGATGACAAATGCCTTGTGTGTGAGTGTAAAGGCCTTGCAGACCTCCTAACCATCAGAATGAATAGTGTCAGGAAGGCAGCTCTGTGTCCAGCCTGGAGCTCAGAAAGGAGACTGGGCTTCAGATAGAGCTTTGAAAGTCATTGCATGCTAGTGGAGGTTGGAGCATTTTTTTCTTTCTTAGGTACCTTTTGTGTTCTTCAGCTCCCAAATTCCTTAATTTCAGTATTAGAAATTTATATTCTCTTTAACTGTGCGAAGGTTCAGCAGGCATGTGACTCTTTAAAATAAGGAGTATTGAGTTATTTTCCATTATCAGAGTTGTGAACAACTGCTATAGGGTATAAATAACATTTTAAAGTGGAAAAATAAAGGGAAGGAACATTGTGAAATTTTTAAAAAGGAATATTTTTAAATGATTTTTATTAATTTCAGAAAGACTGGAGAGGTTTCTAAATGTCTCACAAGAAAGAAATCCTTGAAGAGTTTGCAATCACCAAAGGAGAGTCAATAGAATGCATAGAAAAATGGACAAGTCAATCGTCCTACTTTTTACTTTATTTATTTATTTATTTATTGGCTGCATTGGATCTTCGTTGCTACACGCGGGCTTTCTCTAGCTGTGGCAAGCAGGGGCTCCTCTTCATTGTGGTGTGAGGGCTTCTCATTACAGTGCCATCTTGTTGTGGAGCATGGGCTCTAGGTGCTCGTGCTTCAGTAGTTGTGGCACACGGGCTCAGTAGTTGTGGCGCACGGGCTTGGTTGTGCTGTGGCATGTGAGATCTTCCCAGGCCAGGGATTGAACCCGTGTCCCCTGCATTGGCAGGCAGATTCTTAACCACTGCACCTCCAGGGAAGTCCCAATTGTCCTACTTTTTAAATACTAAAGTAAATCTAAAGGTGCACCCAAGTACAGAATTACAGAAAACTAAATGAATGAATGAAAGAATGAATGTGTGAGTCACTAAGTTCTCTTTGAGAGTAAGTTAAGCTCTTTGGGATGTCCCTTATCTTCCTCACCTACTTACAAATGAGTGCATGATGCTTCTTTAGTGTCCGAGGGTCTTCCATTACTTCTAATCCCAAAGTAAAAAATGATAGGTCCAATATCCATATTAATTCATTCGTTAACTCTGCATTGTTTCATCAAGTGCCACCAAGAAATTGCTGTCGGTCATCCAGTTTTCTTTTTTCTTTTTCTTTAATATACAGAGATGCTCTAGATAATATATGCTTTTCATCAGATTATACTGATCTGCAAGACGGGTGGTATCCCTGGGCCAGGAGACCAAACTTTCAAGGTTGGTGGCAGTAGATCTTACAATGATGAAACCAAATATGTTTTGCTGAGAATATTGATAAAACCATTCATTTTTACTAAGGGCTCTTCACACTGATAGATGGTCAAATACAAGAAGCAAAATAAATATGGGTGATCCTGGCATTCCTGCCTCTGACCCTTGTTTTTATTACTTTAATATTTTTCTATACAGTCTGTAGGGGTGGGTGGGTGCCAAACTGCATTTAATTTTCCTGTGCCTCCCAGAATTGCACTTCTTTGTTTTATGTACTAATTCTTATAGGAAAAGATATTTTTCTGTATGAAGATGCAGTGCTTCAACTTGATAATATGACTGCTGTTTTCTAAGTACGTTAGTTTAATGAGATATGCAGATTAAATGAAATTTGGAAGTATTGAAAACTTCCTAAGCCAAAATTTGTATTTCCCTGCCTTAATAAATTATATTCAGTATAGGCTTTTTATCTTTCTTTGATTAATCTGGATTTTGTCTTGCTTCAGGACATAAAGGATCATTTATACTTCTATTATAATATATATACCCATACATAGAGAGGGAAAATAATTTCCCTCTCTTTATTTCCAGGGTCTAGTTCCAGAATTGCTTTTAAAGCAATAGCTAAAATCCTTTTTTGTTCATTTGTTTTCTTCTGGTTGTCTCTTTAATCCAAGGTCTAACTGAGTACTGCCCCAAATTCAATCTCACTGGGAATTTAGTTATTTGAGGTTTTAAAATCACTGTTGATCCTTTTTTCCAATTTCAACTGGAAGTTATACATTTTAATAAGATATGCTTACGTTGCTGACTAAGCCAAGCAAATGATTGTCCCTTGAGTTTTAGAAAGCAAGTATTTTTAAGCAAAATCCTAAGTTAGATTACCTTAGATTTGAATTTATCTGCTGGTTGAATGCTATAATCATCTCCAGTCTTTCTCCTAACTCTTCATTCATTGCTCAGGCAATGAATATTTATTGAGTGTCTACAACCTGTCAGACAGCGTGTGAGATGCTAGGGAACACATAGATGACAATCCTCAATCTTGCTTTCAGTGTACTTTTAAGGCTAGTGGGACTTCAGGCAGGGATTCTCTCTTCAGCATCACTGGCTGATAGAATCAAGGCTAGATTTCAAGTTCATTGTTCTCAGTCAATAAAACAGCAAAGTTTTTTCAGCCTTCCTGAAAAATTCAAGTTCTTTGGCTGCAAAAGTTTGCAGGAGGCTTCAACAGACGATGGTAGGAGATCAGTGGTTTTCAAACTCTCGCTTGCCTGGAATTACTGGAAGGCTTGTTAAGCCGCACATTGCTGGGCCCCACCCCAGAGGTTCTGATTCAGTAGGTCTGAAGTTGGAGGAAAGGGGGTGGTTTGCATTCCTAGGAAGTCCCCAAGTGATGCAGATGATGCCGGTTTGGGGGCCACACTTTGAGAACCACGGGTCTAAAGTATTTCTTCCTTAATAGGCTATCCTATGCTGACGTTAATAGTAATAAAGACAGAATGGCTCCCGCCTAGTGAGTTCTTGTGGCGTGTCAGCATCCCTCATTACATTCATTTCTCACACAACCTAATGAAATAGGTGCGATCACTACCCTCACTCTATAGGTGAGGAAATAAACATTTGGAAAGGTTCACTAATTTGCCCAATGTCACAGAGCCAGTAAGTGAGCGAGGCCAGGACTTGCACTTAAATCTTTCTAACACGTCTGTGCTCCAGCCACCATGCTCTTCCACCTTCCTCTGATGGCCACCACACCTGGGCAGTGACAGTGCAGTCGTAATCTCCTTGGGAGACACCGAGGAGACATCTGTTGGACCTGTGTCCACGTGTGCCTGCACCTAAGGGATTCTGAGCAGATGTCTCTGAGGGCTCTCATGGGAAAGAGAGAGCAGAACTTCCTGTAGTCACTTATTCTAGTGGCTAAGAAGCTTTCTGCAATGGGAAATTTTCTTTTTAATTGGATGAAATGTTTCCTTTTTACAGATTTTAAAAGCCTTTAAATCACCGAGAATTAGATAACCATAGCACAGCAGTATGTTCAGTTGAACTGACCACAGCTCTAGATGAAACAGCATTTGACAGTGAGGGCTGGAACAAGGTCATACACGCCCTTTCCCATCCTCATGCACTTACCATCCATTTCAAAAGGTGTCTGTGAAATTAGTTTGAGCTTTCCTAACCTGAGTTAAAGTACTTTTTGCATAGCTTCTGACTTAAGAATAATAATTATCCAGTATTATTAATATGTCTCTCAGGCAGCTCCAGTGACCTTTCCCACAGGGTAGGGAATGTGCTGGTGGTTCATCAGCATCCCTGCCTGCTTCCTCAACATTGTAGAGGAATTCCTCCCATGTCCTAACCACGCATCAGGCTCTTCTCCCACCCACAGAGGGTGGAGAGCCCTTTCAGGTAGGCTATTATTATAATAATATGCTATTGTTATTATAAAACATATACAGAAAACAACATAAAATGGTTATATGACAATTATTCTGAGGTGAACATTCCTGCCAAGTCAATAAATAGGACTTTGTCACCCACTATGGTGGTGAATTTCATGTGTCACCTTGACTGGGCTAAGAGATGTCCAGATAGCTGGTAGAACATGATTTATTTCTAAGTGTGCTTTGTGAGGGTGCCTCTGAAAGAAATTAGTATTTGAATCAGTGGACTGAGTGAAGAAAATTGCCCTTACCAATGCTCATTTTAAAAATTTGGTGTGTCTTTAAGTCTTTTTAAACTTACAGATTCCTTTTCTATCCCTTTCTTTTCCTTAAAATTTATGTAGAAGTTTCCAGTTCATACAACCTTTAGAGTTTCCCCCAATCTGGCTATCATCCAGTCCATTCAGAGCCTGAATAGAACAGAAAGGCAGAGGAAGGACAACTTTGCTCTCTGCTTAAGCTGAGACATCCATCTTCTCCTGGCCTCAAATACTGGAGCTCCTGATTCTCAAGCTTTGGGACTCAGACCAGGACTTATATCATCAGTCCCTGGATTCTCAGGCCTTCGGACTCATGCTGGATTACACCACTGGCTTTTCTGTCCTCCAGCTAGCAGACAGCAGACCGTGAGACTTCTCGCTTCTGCAATCACGTGAGTCCATGCCTGTAATAAATCTCTCTCTCTCTCTCTCTCTCTCTATATATATATATATATATTTGTATGTGTGTATCTATAAATATCCTGTTGGTTCTGTTTCTCTGAAGAACCCTGACGAATATACTCACCCAGAAGTCCCACCTTCTCTACAAGTGTAAACCATACCCTGACTCTTTTGTAATCACTTAGCTACATTTTCCACTGTTCTCCTGCACAAGTGCATTCTTAGCACTGTAGTTTAGTCTTGCTCATTTAAAAACTTCGATGTGTCTTTAACTCTCTTTTAACTTATAGATTCCCTCTCTGTCCCTTTGTTTTCCGTAAAATCTATATGGAAGAAGGCCATTTGACCTGTAGAGTTTCCCCAGATCTGGATTGTGCTGACTGCAGTCTCTTGGTGCAATGCAACATGTTCCCCTGTCTTCTGTATCTCCTGAAACTTGGCAACTGGATCCAGACCCTGGATCAGACTCACTTTGGCAGGACTTTAGGTCGTATTTGGCAAGATCATAGGAGGCATGTGATATCTGGTTGTCTCTCTTTTAATGATAGGAACAACTTTGATGCTTAATGTGTACATCCTTTAACTCATTAAAGTTGCAAAATGATGCTGTTTTAAGTCTATCCTTTCCATTTATTAGTTGGAATACATTTATAAAGAGATTCTTCATTACTATCGGTTAATCAGTGGTATAGTTCGTGTAGGGAAAGAAGGATAAATGCTTGATTCTTTCCCTTTATTTACTAATTCTCATGAATTAGTTCCCTGTCGTACCTCAGAGGTGACCAATTCCTTTTTTACAAGATCATTTAAGAACTTATAGATTAAACATTTAAATACATTGCATTTGTTATCATTAGTGAAGCTCAAATGATCACCTCTATATCAAATTATCTCATTATGCCTGGAATCTACCACTTCTCTAATAAGCCCCAGGTTCTTTTAGTGAGAAATTATATTTTAAAACCATATCAAGGGATAGGGATGTTCAGTCTTTGTGTCTAGGCCTTTTCAGTGGACACAGCTAGGAAAGGTATGTGTCTGTAGATACATATATACGTCTATGCATGTATTTTGCATCTGCTCTTTCCCCCATTTTTTACTAGTTGCACTTTGTCTACAGTGTTTCTTAGCCCTCACATAGTATTTGTTCCACAGGTAAAATATACTGTATGTAATGTCTACCATTGGGCCTATGTCAGTACCACACTAGCCATCTTGGTTGTCTCATTCTCAGGAAGGGGTCTTAGGAATAGTATTTCCTGAGTACTTGCATGTTGCTAAGTTTGTCTGTGCCTTTTATCCTTGAAAATGAGTTTTGCTGGATATTAAATCCTTGATTTGTACTTTCTTCCTTTGACTCTCTTACTCGATTTCCTTCTGGGAGAAAACATTGCTGTGGGGGAAAAAAAATAACGGCAATTTCATTTTCTTTCCCTTATAATTCATGCCTTCTTTTTTCTAGGTGCCCAAGCAATTTTCCCTTCCTGTCCCTTCCCTTCCCTTCCAGATATGGCCTCATTTTGGTCATTTTGGGTTGATACTCTCAGATACATGGTGTGCTTTTTTTTCAGTATGTATTTCAAATATATATTTCTTTATTTTAGAAGATTGTTTTTGAGTTATTGTTTCTAGTGTTTGTTCTTTCACTTTGGCTTCTCTTACGCAGGGAGGCTTACCTATACGTTGATGCTCCCTTCTATATCTTTAATATTCCTCATTTTCTCTTGAATTCTTTAAAAAATTTTTTTTCTTCACTTCCTTTTGGTTTTCAGGGCATTATTGTGTATATTTGCTCTTATATTCCTTCTAGTTTACTCTTAATTTCTGAAGTGATTTTCTCTTTTGTTTCTAATTTGTATGAGTTCTAGTACCTCATTTCTGAGTTTTTTTAATTGTGACTTTATTTTCAAGTCTTCTGTCATTTTCTTAATGTCGTTGAACTCATTAGGTAACCGTTTTTTTACTATTTTGTAGACACGTCTTTCTGGCTTGATTTCCTTGCCTGTGGGATGCCATTGAATTCCTTACTTTCTTTTTCCTTATAATAATTTGTATGGTATCTACCTTGATACTTTTCTGTAGCTCATTTTTAGTGAAATTAATTTCTCTCTGTTTTAGAATGAGGCAGAGGTTCAGCAAAGTGTTTCTTACTTCACAGAGCCCCTCTTTCGTTGATTTCCTGTTATGTTCAAATATGTGGCAGCTTGCTCTCTCAGCTTTCTTGGCTCTGTTTCCCTCGCCCACTTTAGTCTGAACTTTCTCTTTCCTTCGTCCCTGTTGCTCCTATTCCACTCAGTTTTCATTGCACACCTTAGTATGGGCCCCGCCCTAGGAGGGAGCCCTGATTTCACATGGGCCCCTTCTGTCCTTCTTACTTCAGGCCCCTTGCACTCACTTGCTACTGGTGGGGGTAAAAACCTCCCAGTTTTAGCTGCTGTTCTCAGATTGGCCCTCCATATGTTCCAGTGATACCTATAGGCTGTATTGTGGTTTTTCTGTTCTTGGGTCCATAAGTCGGAGGCCCCACTGCTCCCCTCTCCTTCCTCCTGCACCGACGGGCTACCACGCAGGTCTTGTGTTGGTTTGTCTCCACCCATTTGTATTTTGGGGTTCATGGGGATACCTTGTTATCTAGTGTTGTTTTAAATGTTGTCCATGGTTTTTTGGTTTTGCTATCTTTGAGAATCCTGCCCTACCAAGGAGCTCTTGATCAATGTTCCCCCAGTTTCCTTCTCCCTGGGAGCAGGGAGAACGATTTTAACCTCCCTGGTGAAGATATTTAGAAGTGCTTTTGATGGAGGACTCTCCCTTCTCCTCAGCCTGCTCAAGCCCTCTTTACTCTCCCTGGGCAGGTTTTAGCAGGATAGAGGGGAAAACAGGTATGCTTTAGAGCTTCACAGTGTGACAGGATGCTTGGAACATTTCTCCTGTCTTGATCTCCATAGGATCGAACCAAAAGGTGACTGAGAGCAAAATGTTTCAGAGATGAAAGCTGTTTCTGTTCCAACTAAAGCTTTAGTGACTCATTCTTAAATAGGAGGAACTCATTTAAAACACAGTTTTTCTGGGGCTGATATTATGCTTCCAGGCAGAGCCAGGCACCACTGGGGAAACCAGCACTGTGACCAGAGAAACATTTTTTTTTTTTTAAACAATTTTTTTTTTTAATTTATTTATTTTTTGGCATACGGGATTAGTTGCTCCGCAGCATGTGGGATCTTCCTGGAGCAGGGATCGAACCCGTGTCCTCTGCATTGGCAGGTGGATTCCTAACCACTGCGCCACCTAGGAAGCCCCAGAGAAACATTTTTAACGCTTGTGTTCACATGGTGAAAATTGGAGAGGTCTACGATTTTAACCCTATTCTAAAGGCCAGTTTCGTGAGTATAAAATCGCAGCAGCCCACCCAAGGTGGCTTTCCTCACACTTGCTTCTGGAAGAAGGCGGGTGTATGAGTATGTCAGCTCTCTTTCCTCCCTGCCTTGCAGGCCCTGTGCCCTCCCTGGGTCATTGAAGGACTGTCAACTCACCAGGCTCTGCAGTTTTCCTGTGCACGTGCTGGGCATCCTTGGAAATCTAAGCGCTGTCCTGCTTGGGGCCATCGCTGACAGCTAGGGCTCCTTGTGAGTTTCAGACCAGGCAGTGGCCCCCTTTGATTGGCATTTCTTTTATTAGCCAGGAGCCTACAAACAATCAGCCCTTCTGCTGCATGCCAGCATTCGGTGTTTGGCTGGAAAGTGTCTCTTGGTGACCTTTATTTGCATTGGCCTGCAGATAATAGTAAGTTTCCTTAGTGAGCAGGAGGTGGGAGGAGGTAAAGGGCACATGTGAAGCCTAAGCATTAACTGTGAGGACTTAAGTATAGGATGTGCAGCCCGCGCTGGCAACCTCAGTTCCGCTGCCCTTTACGAAGGGGACCGTGACTGTCATTAACTACCCTGGTCAAACACCACCGCAGGGGGCCTTGCAAGTTGAAAGAATTTAGATATCATACAGCCAGTGTTCTTCAAAGGTCCCTAAATCAGGAGGCCACACCTGGTAACCGTGGAAGAGAGAAAGTTTTGCCACATAGGAGAGGTTGCCTACGGAGGAGTTTTCTTCGGACTTCAGAGAATTAAAAAAAAATTTTTTTTTAATTAATTGTCATCATTTAAATATCAGGAGCCTTCATGTTTGGTTGTTTGATTTTTTTAAGTCAATTTCTGACTTTTCTTAAAGAAAACGGAGATCTGGCAACAGTTGGCTGGAACTGAGTGGCCGCTGCCCCCTCCTGTGGGGGCCTGGGGGCGTCTTGTTGCCATAGTCCCTGCTGTCTCCTCCACCATCATTTTCGCTCTTTCTTCTGGATGATTCTCATCAACATTGTTATCTCTCCGTTAAAAAAGTCAGCCTTTTCTAGATTCCACTTCCCCGCCAGCGTTCCCTCCCATTTCTTCCCCCTCTTTGCAGCAAAAACTCCGCAGAAAGGTTGTCACGCTCACTCTATCCATCCCCCTGCTCCTATGCTCTCTGCCATGCTCTGCAGTCAGGCCCTGACCCCTCAGTTTCCACCACAACGCAGCAAGGTCACCAGGGACTCCATGTCTCACGTTTTCTGCAGGTCAACCCGTGAGCCGCCTATGCTGCTGGCCCTCGGTTCCTCTCTCCCTCAGGGGCTCACTCTTTGCTCACCTGCCCTCCAGGTTCTACAGCTCTTGAGCTCTCCTTTCTCTGTGGCCTCTTTGCTAGGAGAGACTTAGGTCTCTGCCCATGGTCCTCATCTCCCTCCACACCCACCTTGTGATTGCCTTCAGTCGCGCGGCTTTCAAAAGCATCTACGTGCTGAGTCCTAAGTGTGTGTCTCCAGCTCTGGCCTTGGCCTGCACTGCAGTCATAGATGCCCTGCCTCCCTGACCCCTCCTCTTGATGTCTCACAGATGTCTCTTATTGGCACATCCACATTGCGCTCTGGTCTTTCTTCCTTTGCCAGCTATCTTCCATGCGTCTCTGCATGTTCACTCTTCATCTTCCCCTCTGCTCTCTCCTACTCTCCGCCTGGCGAGAGTGACTTGTATGGCTGCTCCATTCTCTGGCTTCTAGTTGGGTTCTACCAAGGCAATCGCAGCAGGAGATCTGGGGAGAGAGTTGAGTGACATCAGGGTGTCTATTCCTCAGGGTCCTTCCCTGCAGGGTCACCCAGGACTGGGTATATCCCTTTATCAAAAGCAAGTCAGCATGCTAATTCAAAAAGATGCATGTACCGCAATGTTGACAGCAGCATTATTTACAATAGCCAAGATATAGAAGCAAACTCAATGCCCATAGACAGGTGAATGAATAAAAAAGATGTTACTCACCCTTAAAAAAGAATGAAATCTTGCCATTTGTGACAACATGAATGGACCTGGAGAGTATTATGCTTAGTAAACTAAGTCAGAGAGAGAAAGACAGATGATAAATGTGTTCACTGTATGTGGAATCTAAAAAACAAAACAAGTGAAATAATATAACAAAACACAAGCAGACTTACAGATAACGAGTGGTTACCAGAGGAGAGAGGGGTGGGGGAGGGGCAAAACAGCTGAAGGGCCTTAAGAGGTACAAACGATCCGTTAGAAGATAAATAAGTCACAGGGACGTAATGTACTGTACAGGAAATATAGTCAATATTTTATAATAACTTGGTATGGTGTGTAATCTACAAAAATATCCAATTACTCGGTGTACCCCTGAAACTGAAATAACATTCTAATAAAATGTTATAAGTTAACTATACTTCAATTTTCAAGAAAGTAAACCAACACAGACATTTCCACACGATGGTGTGCTTTTTGGGTCTGGTAACTGACCCCTTCAGGCCTAGGGCCAGTCACTGTGCCACTGTTTACTAGACTTAGAGTATCACACCATTACCTGTGTTCTCCCTTCACCCTGCCCACACCTTTGTAAACAGTCCCTCCATGAAACCCTCCCTGAATTACCCTAATGTGAGTATACCATCTGTTTCCTGCTGGGACCTGGATTGTACCTCCTATTGTTGCCCTTTTTATTTGAAGAGGATGTTATTGGAAGCGACTGTTCTTTGTGTGAAGACAGAAAGGCAGATGTGTGTCCATTATTTTAAGATTATACTTTGATGGAAACCTGAGGGGAAGGCAGAGCAACACAGTCATTCCAATAAATATCTGTCACTAGACCTTCACCCAACAGGATGGATAACAATTCAGAAGTAAATGCAAATGAGATAAAAGAGCATTTACCTTAGATAATGACTACTGCATGCTCCAAGCTGCTTGTAGTCTTACATGGTCCACTCCAGCTGTGGGAATATAAATTGTGATTCATGGAAACCTTCCAGGAAGGCTGAAACCTGCATTCCTACACATTTCCAAACACTTTGCCAAGATACCATGTAGTATAGAAATATTGCATCTCCCTGACCTGAAGAGTGGGCATTGATTTAGCTGCTAGAGACAGAGGAAGCTAGAATCATTATTAATTTATCTACAGAAACTGACCAAAGCCACTCAATAAACAAGAGTCCAATGCAAGGATTATGTTTCATTACTCTTATTGTTAATGCCAGCTATACGCTCAGCAAAAACTCAATTAAGCAAGGTTCTAGCTTGTTAATGCTTCATGTTCTTTTTTGCATCTGATTGACTCTAAAAAGAACTATCGTAGCTCATCTACTGGTGATGGTTGGGACAACAGGAGACTTCCCTTGATGTGGAATTCTGAGACAGGCAGAGGTCTTATCTCTAGTCCCACATCCACTTCCTGTCCCTCCCCACCCCCCCCAGAACTCCTTTTGCCTCTAACTTTCACAGTTTAGATATAGCCCTGTGTTTTCTTTCTGCAAATAAAACAATTGGATAAATATATTAACATGAAGCATTCAGAGAAAAGATCTATGAACTTTTTCCAAGCGCATTTTTGTTTTTAAAAGTATGAGAAAAACAAAAGAAATAGCAAAGGTAAAACATAGATCAAGAGGAAATAAGTATCAGTTATTATATCATTTGTGAGATCAAAAACTATATTTAAGGGTCCAGGTAAAGGAAAATGAAAGCAGAAAGGGTAAATAATCAGAGAGGCAAAGATTTAAGTACAAGAGGTTGATTCTACAGTTATTTATTCTGGTAGAAATGACAAAAATGTGTTACAATAAAGTAAGCCAGAAAGAGAAAAACAAATACTGTATGCTAACTCATATATATGGAATCTAAAAAAATGGTTCAGATGAATCCAATGACAGGGCAAGAAAAAAGATGCAGATGTAGAGAATGGACTTGAGGACATGGGTGGGGGAGTGAAGTGGAAGCTGGGACGAAGTGAGAGAGTAGCATTGACATATATACACTACCAACTATAAAATAGATAGCTAGTGGGAAGCTGCTGCATAACACAGGGAGATCAGCTCCACGATGGGTGATGACTTGGGTGGGATAGGGAAGGTGGGAAGGAGTTGCGGGGGGGGAGGGGAAAGAATGTGTTAAAGTGTGATATAACCATGTAATTGTTAAATAAGTTGTTATACGCCAATAAGCACCCATCAAGTATCATCTTTTCAAAGTATATTTGAATACTAGGAAACTGGTTCAGATGAACTGTTAGGTGAAAAAAGCAACTATATGTTTATAGTTTCCAACGTGGTTATATAAATGTGTATATTTTATATATGTACTCCTATATTAATAGATAAAGAATTAGGAGGGCATATGCCAAAATGCTAGCAGTGATAATCTCTGGATGACAGAATTATAGGTGATCAATACTTAGTTCTTTATAAGTTCTGTATTTTATGGATTTTTTTGCAGTAAACATATAAACATGTTAATCATATAATTTAAAATGGTAAAGTTACTCTTTAAAGAAGAGGACATTGATTTGTAGAAAGGAATGGTTGAATTTCAGGCAGCAAGGAATGGGCATTTTAAAGTGTGTGAAAGCCTTCTATTATATCATACGTAACAGACAACAGTAATTAACAACAGGTTTCATAGAATAATGATGAACCTTTATTGTGTACTTACCATTTGCCAGGCACTATGCATTAGCATACTTTATATTCATTGCTTCTCTTTTAATCCTCTTAACAGCACTATGAAGGTAGGTACTAGAATTATCCTGAAGAGACAAGTCAGGTTTAGAGAAGTTAAGTATACTTGTTAGAGTAAAACAAACTGCTTTAACATAAACCTGGAACCTCATTGGATTAACAGAAAGGAAGTTGATCCCTTAATCATGTAAAGGTTATTTCTGAATCATGTAAAATCTATTGCAGCCTCAGTTGAGGGTGGGATGGAGTTTCCACTCCATCCAAGGCTTCCAAGGTTGCCCTGGATATTCGTATCAGGCCAGGAGCCAGGGTGATTGAGATAATGGAGGACTCTGCAGTTTTGGGGCCAGATTTCCACCTCTATTTCAGTGGCCAGAACTCAATTTCAGTGGCCAGAACTCAGACCACCACTAGATTGTCACCTCTAGTGCAGGAAGGCTAGGAAATTGAGTCTACGTGTATCCCCAGAAGGAAAGGGAAAGGGGTGTGGAGAATGGCTCACTAATTTATGCCATGTGATATATCTTGTGGGGATCACACACCAGGTAAGTGGCAGAGCAGGATTTGAATATAGTCGATCCTATTCCAAAGCTGACATCTTAACCACAGAGCCATATGTTCACACTACAGAGGACTTGAAGTTTAAAAACAGATTCCCTTAGGCATAGGTTTTATAGAGCAGTGGAATCACTGTCTTTGGAAATGAGATGTTCAACCTTATTTTTTTTTTATAAATCTATTTATTTATTTATTGGCTGCATTGGCTCTTTGTTGTGGTGTGCGGGCTTCTCATTGCAGTGATTTTTCTTGCTGAGCACAGGCTCTAGGTGCGAGGGCTTCAGTAGCTGTGGCACATAGGCTCAGTAGTTGTGGTATGCAGGCTCTAGAGCACAGGCTCAGTAGTTGTGGTGTACAGGCTTAGTTGCTCCTCGGCATGTGGGATCTCGCTGGCCCAGGGATGGAACCCATGTCCCCTGCATTGGCAGGCAGATTCTTAACCACTGTGCCACCAGAGAAGTCCTCAACCTTTTTTTTTTTTTAACTTACTTTAGAATAGAGATTTTATTTTGTTTTTTTAAAAGTTAGACTCAAAATGAAGAGAGGTTGATGTACGGCCAATGCTAAATACCGAAGAATGGGACAAACATCCAAGAATTATAGTTAGGATGAGCTATGTGAAGTACATTCAATGGCAATAAGGCAGATTTTAAAAGAATATAAAGCAGGAAGAACAGATTGTTATAAACTGATGACAAAGGAAATGAAAAATTGCTTAATGCATATTCTATCAAGAACAGTCTTTAAATAAGAAAAAGCAGAACAAACATAATTAAGAGGGAATGGAACTGAGATGCAAAACAGCAATGACCATGCAGTTCGTTGTCCTATAAAAGGAGTTCCAGGGCATCTGTTTCATGGGGATGAGCAAGGTGCACACATTTGCTTTCCATTACTCCCAAGGACCAACCAAAATGAAAGCATAGAAGTACCAAAAGGAATAAACCCACAACAGGGAAAGGAATGGAACCAGGGTTCACAGAAGAATGAGAAACTTCAGCACATTTCTGGAGGTGGAACATGGCTGAGAGTAAGTTGACAGATGAGAGGCAGGGAAAGGTGACAGCCTAGCATCAGTTGCAGGGAAAAAGGGAGCCATCTGCCCAGTGGAGGAGGCACTGGGTTGAAAGTCAGCAGTTACGGGTTGGGAGGAGGAGGTGGTATATCTACTGAAGGTCTATCTATTGATGAATCTACTAATGTAAAAGTCAAAATGTACCTGACACAAGGTAGAATGTGGAAGGGAATAGGAAAGATGGGTAGTCAAGACAGGTTGTAAAATTTTATGTGAAAAGAAATGGAAGTTTGAATATTATTTAATGTTATAGTGGTTATTGTTAGAAAAACTGAAAAAAAAAATTAAAGCATTGAAAAGAGAGGAGAAAAATGGAATAGTATAGACAAAATCCTTATCTTTCATATCAGAGAGTCAATAAAATTGCTTTAGTTGGTAAATAAGAAATAGAGCAAAGACTTCCCTGATGGTTAAGTGGTTAAGACTCCCCAGTGGTTAAGACTCCGCACTTCCAATGCAGGGGGTGTGGGTTTGATCTCTGGTTAGGAAACTAAAATTCCACATGCCACGCAGCATGGCCAGGAAAAAACAAAAACAAGAAAACCAAAAGCAAACACATCCAAGAAATAGAACTAATTCTTAATTTTAACCAACAAATTATCCAGGGGAGATAAAAAACTTCCAAAAGAATAAAAATATTAAGAGAGTTTGCCCTTTGGGCACTGCCATTGGGAGATGGAGAAGGGGGCAGTAGGTTTTGAGGTCTTCTGCACTATTTGACTTATTCATCTATTATCTTCATGGAAAGTGAAAATCTGTTCAACTCTCTAAATTCCCTTGCCTTCTCATGTATAATATTTTCCCAGAGAGCCTATTAGAATGTAGATTTCTGCTCTGTTTCCAGATGTTATCATTTAGCAGGGGGTTCTGATACAGGAGGTCCATGGGTGGTACATTAAGAACCATGGCTCGAGGCTGTGAGAAATTATGTCCAGTGTCCGTGCCAATATCACAGGTATGAGAGCTGAACCAGTGTTCTCTGCTGTCTCTTTCACCACACTTCTTGTGAAATGTGGTGTTCACGTCTAGCTACTCACTTCCTGGAGGTGAAAGTGTCTTCAGGGGGAGCTTAGCTAACCTGCGCCCACAGATGAGGCTGAGAAGATGGCGCCACCTCAGGGCCTTCCCTGTGACCCCTGCCAGCGTCTTCTGTTCCATGTGCAGAAGCAGACTTGTCTGTGCCCCCCAGAGAGTCGCGCCCCTGCCCATGAGAAGGTTACTGCCACGTGGGCTAGATACTCTGGCCTGACCAGCACTCGTTCCTCTTCCGGAGAAACCATTTGCAGAACCAGCATAAATCTAGAACGTTGCTTGGTAGATGTGGAATCAGAGTTTATTGGATAAGCAGAATGTTTGATTGAATTCAACTCTCATGGCCCACCTAGCAGGCCAGCACTTCCCAACCCTAGTTGCACACTACATTCAGGAAAGGAGCTTTTCAAAACTACCAACACAGGCTCCACCCTAGACCAATGAATCAGAATCTCTGAAGGCGGGGTCCAGGCACCGATGTTTTTGTGAAGCTCCGCAGGGGCTGAGAATCACAATGCACAGGAGGCACAGAGCATTCCTGCCGAGTTGCCGTAGAACTCCCTTCCCGCCCCCCGCCCCCCATCCCCCCCCCCCCCCCCATCCACGTGGGAGACAGACGAACACGTGCCCCAGGGAAAGGCCTAAATGCCTGCAGCTCCACTTCGGTGATTTCCCTTTGGTGCAGGACTAGTCCCTTAGCATTACATATCCAGAAACTCATTGTTGTCTGCAATGCAAGTAAAACCTTGCTTTAGGTGTGTTAATTCATTTCATCATCATAGCAACCCTCTGAGGTCAGTACTGTTATTATCTACATTTCATAGACGTGGACGCTGAGGGAACAGAGAGGTTAAGCAACTTGCCTAAGGTCACAACGTTTTTAGGTGGGAGAGCTGGGATGTGAACCCTGGTGGCCTGGCCACAGCCTGGACTCTTAATGATTCTGTTATATATCTTTATAATCCCCAACTTGTATCCACGTCCCATTTTAGCTGATGGCCTTGGTAATCACTTCACTTCCAAGCAATCAGGAAAGGCCTTCCACTTGCTTCTACAACCACATCTGCCAGCATCCATGACTACCTTCTCCACTGGTGCGCTAGATCCCATCTCCTCTTGCCAACTCAAGAACATGGTTCCAGCACTTAAACCACTCTCTACGCATCCTCTGTCATTTCCTCAGTTGGGTCTTTCTCACCAGCTGTACACGTATTAGCTGTCACACATATGCTGTTACATCTTTCATGGAAAAAAATCCCTTCCTTGATCACATAGTTCCTTCCAGCTGCCACCCTAATTTTCTTCGCTCATTTGCAGCAAAGTTCCTCAGAAGAGTGATCTGTATTTATCTTCACTTCCTCTCCTGTTCTGCTCCGATCACCCCAACATACACACATGCTCAGGAGAATAGTGCTTACCTGGTGGTTTCTACACTGCCAGCTCCAGTGCTCCACTCTGAGTCTCATCCCTCTCCAATTATCAGCAGTGTATATCAGTGTTAATAACCTCACCTGGAAACTTCTAGGCCCCCACTCTGTGTCAGGTCTTCTCCACGTTATTGACTATCTACTGTTTTTTTTTCCATAAATTTATTTATTTGTTGGCTACACTGTTTCTCGATGCTGCACACGGGCTTTCTCTAGTTGTGGCGAGCTGGGGCTACTCTTCATTGTGATCCCCGGGCTCCTCATTGTGGTGGCTTCTTGTTTGCGGTGCACGGGCTCTAGGCACACAGGCTTCAGTAGTTGCAGCACACAGCTTCAATAGTTGTGGCTCACAGGTCTCTAGAGTGCAGGCTCAATAGTTGTGGAGCACGGGTTTAGTTGCTCCGCGGCATGTGGGATCCTCCTGGAACAGGGATCAAACCCGTGTCCCCTGCACTGGCAGGCGGATTCTCACCCACTATGCCACCTAGGAAGTCCCTGACCATCTACTCTTTTTCAGTGTCGTTTGCTGATTCCCCTCACCCCTCGATTTTCTAAAGTACTGGCTTGCCCTTGGCCTGTGTCACTCCATAGGTGACCTTATTCAGCACATTGATGACCCTCAGATTTATATTTCTAAGCATCTTCATGACCATGGGGTAGGGAAAAAACAGAACATAAAATGTGCTAGCCAAAATGGAAAAGTGGATAAGTCAAACTATATTAGAATTTAGACTAGAAATCAAAATACACTATTCAGAGAGTGAAAACGTAAGCCACAGAGTGGAAGATACTTATAATGCATATGTCTGACAAAGCACCTGTATCTATATTATATAAATAACTATTACAAATAATTGAAAAAAGATAGACAAAGCAATAGAAAAATGGGCAAAGACTTGAACAGCCCAAATGTCTCCCCTAAATTCCAGACTTGAATATATAACTGCATATTCATGATCTCCATTGACCAGGCATCTTAAGTTTAACCCATCGAAACACTTCCTGCTTCCTCCCCTCTCTCTCAACCTGCTCCTTCTTCAATAAATGGCAACTCCGGGAGCCAATTGTACAGGCCAAAACCCTTGGTGTCATCCTCTATTATTCTCTTTCTCTTCTGTCCCATCTCCAATTTATATTAGTCTGTATTGCTGTGCAACAAGTTACACCCTAACTTTTGCAGGCTGGGAATCTGGACACAGCTTAGCTGGGTCTCCAGGATCAGAGTCTCTTATGAGGCTGTAGTCAAGGTGCTGGCCAGGGCTGCAGTCATCTCAAGGCTTGACTGCGGAGGACCATGTCCAAGCTCACTCCCGTGGCTGTTGGCAGGCCTCAGGTCCTCGCCGGCTGTGAGCTGAAGATGACAATTTCTTGCCACATGGGCCTCTCAAATGGACGATCAAGATATGGCCTCTGGCTTTCCTCAGAGTTAGCCGGAGTGAGGGCGAGAGAGGGCAGCTAGGCAGAAGCCACGTTTTGTAACCTAGTCTTGAAAGTGACATACCGTCACTTTTGCCACATAGTTTTCATTAGAAGAGAGTCACTGGGTCCAGCCCACACTCAAGGGGAAGTGAGGATCATTGGAGGTCATCACAGAGGCTGCCAACCACACAATCCAACAGCAAATTCTGCCATTTCTACTTTCAAATATGTGCAGAATCCAAGTACTTCTCACCACCTCCATTGCCAACACCCTGGTCCACCTGGCTTATTGCAATAGCCTCTTAAATGATATTGTTCCTCCCTAATGCCTACTGCACGCAGACTGTTTGACACACAGTAGTGAGAGTGAGCCCTTGAAAATAGGAGTGAGATCACGTTAATCCTCT
Organism: Hippopotamus amphibius kiboko; assembly: GCF_030028045.1. Lineage (NCBI taxonomy): Eukaryota > Metazoa > Chordata > Mammalia > Artiodactyla > Hippopotamidae > Hippopotamus > Hippopotamus amphibius. Next base: position 164,752,757 of record NC_080187.1, on the reverse strand, counting down.
GCTAAAAAAACCTCTGATGTTCTGTGAGGACGTGCGTGCTCTGCTCCTGCCCTGATCTTTTCTCCTACTGCTCCCTGCTTTGCTTATTCTGCTCCAGCCACGCTGGCCTCCTTGATGTTCCTTGAACACACTAAGCATGTACCACCTTAGACCCTTTGCCTGTGTGTCTCTTCTCTTAGATATCTGCAAGCCTGTGTGAATGTCATCTTTCAGTGAGGCCTTCCCCAAATGCCGTGTGTAAAATAGCAATACGTATACTTCCCTACTCCCTTACTCCCTATACCCCGTAACCAGCTTTTATTCTATTCCATGGCACTTACCTTACCATTGGCCTTGTTTTGTTTATTTTCTGCCTCTTCGGTAGAATTTATTGGTGTGTAATAGGAACTCAATGAGTATTTATTAAATACACAGTACATACATGTATACCTGCAATCAGGTTATACCAAGTTCTTGATCTTCCTATGGCTGGTATTGAACACTTTTCTGTATGTGCTGCACCATTTCCATAGTTGACCTCATCTGGGTTGTGTTGAGTTCATCATTTAACTCTACCACAAGTGGAAGGGGTGAGCAGGGATGTGGAAGAGGATAGGAGGAGAGATCGGGTGCTACATCCCTAGCCCTCCACACTGCATCCCTAGACCAACCCACTGGTTCTTCATCCTCTTGTAAAAACCTTTCCTCCCCAAGCCTCATGGTACCTGTTCATACTTGTGTCTTCCTGCTGTCATTTCCAGATCCTGAGTTCATCCAAGACCTTAGCCCAGCACCCTCCATTCAGACCCAGGGCTCTTGCTCTACCTTTGAAATCCTAAACTCTGAAATATCAGTGTTGGACCCCAAACTTCTACCTTTCCAGTTTATTCCCCTTCTATTTGCCCTTGAAACCCACTGAGACCTCCACCCTATGCTCCTCCAATTTCAGCCAAACAGTTGTTCCCTTTTGACTTTAGCTCCTCTATCCAGCCTAAACATTGACTCATCACCTCATCCTGTACAAAAAAGATATGGGGTAGTGGTGGAAAGCACAGGCTCTGGGGATGCAGACATAAGTTCAAAGCCAGGCTTCACCACTTGCTAAATCTTGTGATCTTGGGCACATTAATTAATATGTCCGAAACTTACTTTCCTTCAATGAGAATAATAGCTTCCTTATAGGGAGGTTTTGCGGATGGTAAGAGTTTTAGAGAAGCACTTTGCTCATAGACAGAACAATGAATGGAAACAGTGACTACTGATAATAATTTTTAAATGAGTTAATATTTAGAAATGTTTAGAAGAATGCCTGGCACATAGTAATTACTATTTAGTGTTTGTCAAATAACTTAATATTTATTTATTTCTCTTTCTTTCCAATATCGTTCATTTCCATACCTTTCCCTCATGCTTAAAACCTCCCAGTTTCTGTCGCTCCAGCATGAGTTCCTTTCAGTCACATCACACACCTGGCGAGCCGAGGGCGGAGAAAAGTCCTGGGCTCCAGTCTCAGCTGCGGCCCAGGGCAGCTCCTCAGGCCTTTCGTTGTCCATCAACGACACCCTCTCTCCTTCGCTCAGCAGCTACCTCAGCTCTGCTCACTCAGACCCAGGGCTCTCCCTAACCACACCTTCTCCCACATCCAGTAGATATTCTTACCTCCTACTGGGCAGGGAAGAATAGCGGTCTGGTGCAAACATCAACTGTTAGACCCCCGCAGCTAAGACTAGTCTTTACTTACACTTGTGCTCACCGCTTACCTCCTACCTGTCTGGGCTCCTTGGGGATACCACACACTCTGCATCTTCAGCTTTTCCCTCTCCTCTGCTTTGTTGCTCATCCTGTCGATGTGGAGGCCGTAAAGCGCAGTGGTTGTGCATGTAATTCTGTACCCAGGATTCTCAGCTGTGGATCCTGTTGCCGCTGTGTGACCTAACTCTGTGACCCTGGACAGATTACTTGAGCGCCTCCTTGCTCAGCTTCCTCTTCTGGAAAGCAGAGCGGATAAGGGCCCCTGTCACACCAGGTGGTTGAAATGATCGTATGAATTAGTGCATGGGAGACAGAGCAACGCCTGGCATGTGGCAGCTTCCCAATAATTGTATGCTATTCTAAGTCATTCCAATCTAAAACAGCACATGAGACTTTCGTATTTATGTCTTCCCCTAGCAACTGCCTTTCCTTTCCTCCCATCACATTGAAGTCTGTTGAAAAAAAAAAAAAGCCTTTGATATATTTGCTCTTGTTCTAGTGCTTACTTCCCCCCCTGTTAAATGCATTACCCAGCTCTCCCATTAAAACGTTTTTTTTAAATTTTTTTTTTATTTTTTAAGCTCTTTATTGGAATATAATTGCTTTACACTGTTGTGCCAGTTTTAACTGTACACCAAAGTGAATCAGCTGTATTTATACATATATCCCCACATCCCCTCCCTCCTACGATTCCCTCTCACCCTCCCTGTCCCAGCCCTCTAAGTCATCACTCATCATCAAGTTGATCTCCCTGTGTTATGCAGCAGCTTCCCACTAGCTATCTATTTTACATTTGATAGTGTATATATGTCAATGCTACTCTCTCACTGCGTCCCAGCTTCCCCTTCACTCCCCACCCCCGTGTCCTCAAGTCCATTCTTTACATCTGCATCTTTTTTCTTGTCCTGTCACTGGGTTCATCAGCGCCATTTCCATTAAAATGTTTCTGCTTAGAGCTTGCAAAAACCAGTGCATATGTGTGCTTATATTGACCATTCTGGGACATCTGACACTGGACCGCTCCTTCCTTCTTCAAATCTCTCCCTTGGCCTTCCCAGACACCATTTTCTTTTCATTCTCTTATCTCTATGGCCCAATCTTCCCCCTTTTCCACCCTTATCTTATAAACGGTTGTTGTCCCTGGAACTCTATCATCAGCCCTACCTCCTTTTCAAGCGACACATTCTCCTGCAATCCTTTTACCCAGGTGTTCAGTGTTCACTTACATGGTAGGACTCTCAAAGTGAACCATGATTTATAAACTCATGTATCCCAAGGCCTACTTATAGTTTTACCTAGTTGTACTATGGGCTTCTTAAATTTATCACATCCGAACTTGAACTCTTCATCTCCACCCCCCCAAACACACCCCCTTTCTTTATTGCATATCTAAGTAAATAGCACCATCATCCATCTGTGGCCAAAGCCAGAAAATGGAGCATCACCCTTGACAAGACCTTCTTAATCACACCTACCCTGATATCTAGATGGTCTTACATAGTCTCAGAGATTCTGCTTCCTTGTTACTTCTAAAATCTGTCCCCATCACTCCACTCCTACTGCCTCTTAACTAATCTCTCAATGTTCAATATTTCTTGCCAGGATTATTGCAATTCCCTCCTGTTGAAATCTCTGCTCTTTACTCTCTAGCTGTGTGATTCTACACTTCACAGTTCTGCAGAGATGTCTTTTTAACATACAAATCTGCTTATAGTATTTCTTTGCTTACAATTTCCAATAACTCCTATGAATAAAACTCAGATTGCTTAGCCTGAGGTAAGGCTGTCATGAATGTGCCTCTGCCTGCCCTTTTATCTTTACCTCCTAGATTTCCCCTTCATGAACCTTACGCAGTTCTCTGAACACATCATTCTCTCTCTTCCTTGCCTTCCTGGCTTTGCCTAGAATGTCTTTTTCTGGTTCTCTATTTGACTGAATTATACTTATCCTTTAAGATTCATCCAAGCTTTATCTTCTCCTGGAAGACATTCCTGACCAGCTCCAGCCTATGTCAAGTATCTCTTTGGTTCAATTAGGAACTAGTTGTAGCTAACAATCTATTCAGCTAGCTTTCAAAAAGGAAGAGAGAGGGGAGGAACAGGTGCTCATAAAATTATTGGAAGGGTTAGAGGAGCAGGCTCTAGGCTGAGTTTCCAGGGGTGACACCAAAATTATTACTGCAGAACTGGCCCGCTAAGGGATCACTGCCTCTGTGAAGATCTATTATCAGCTGGAAGCTGGTACCCAGGAGTCTGGGGGCTGCCACTTAAAAATAAGAAAGCCTCCACACCATGTTTGTTAGTATAAATGATGTCAGCAGTAACAGGTAACCTCTACATCAGGGTATTTACACTCATGTTCCAAGTCTTGCAGTCTTTGCTTTTGTTTGGCAAAGGTTAAGTCCCTGTGGGGAAATAGAGCAGCAAGGAAACTGGGAAATGTAGTCCTTAGCTTTCCAGTCCCTAATGCAAAGTAAGACGTACTAGAAGGAGGGTGGAATAGAGTAGGAGGGAGCCAGTATGTGTATCTGCCTCTCACTCCTTTATGCCCTCATACCGTCATGTACACATTCTATAGACATATTGATACTTACTACTCATGTTCTACTTAATTGCCTACCTGTCTCATCTGAATAGGCTGTCACCTTCTTGAAGACAAAAACTATTCTTGTTCATCTCTAAATTGTGCCCAGCACATAGAAGATTGTCAATAAATGTTTGTTAACTGAATGAGTGAATAAGAAGCTTTAGCATTATCTTATTGTAGAATCCACCAGCCACCAGCTCCTACCAGTTCTGTCTCCAAAATATCTTTCCAACAAGCTCTCATCATCTCACCCAATGCAACGACCTCAGTATTAATTTCTACCACTTTATTCAGTTCTATGATGTAAACTCCCTATAGCCATTGTACTTACCTTTCTTTCTTTTTTTTAAATTAATTAATTAATTAATTTATTGGCTGCATTGAGTCTTCTTTGCTGCGTGGGCTTTCTCTAGTTGCGGCAAACAAGGGCCACTCTTCATTGTAGTGCACGGGCTTCTCATTGCGGTGGCTTCTCTTGTTGTGGAGCTTGGGCTCTAGGCACATGGGCTTCAGTAGTTGTGGCACACAGGCTCAGTAGTTGTGGCACACGGACTTAGTTGTTCCGTGGCATGTGGGATCCTCCTGGACAAGGGATCAAACCTGTGACTCCTGCATTGGCAGGCAGGTTCTTAACCACTGTGCCACCAGGGAAGTCCCACATCCTACTCATTTTCGAATCCCCTATGTTTAACCTGATAGAGTCAGCCAGTAAGATCAAAGAGATAAGGCTTAAAGAAGACATTATGATGCACATTGACTTCATGCAAAGCTGTAAGGGAGAAGAATGTTAGACTTCTACTTCCTCAGAAAAACAAAGAGTGAAAACCAAAGGGAGTATTAGAGAGATGAAAGTTTTAGACCTGTATGAACATTTGTCAATTTGACCTAAGCAGCGATGGGTAGCCACCTTGCAAAAGCCTCTCTGCCACACAGATGTAGAGAACAAACATGTGGACACCAAGTGGGGAGAGCGGGGAGGGTTGGGGGGGATGAACTGGGAGATTGGGATTGCCATATACACATTACTAATAAGAAAAAAAATACCAAACTCTACACTCTAAATATATGCAGTTTATTGTATGTTAACTGTATCTCAATAAAATTTCTTTAAAAAAAAAAAAGCCTCTCTGCCAGAAAGGGACAGAAGTGACCTCAGCTTGACGATAGCCATCCCCTAGAAGACCTCGTAGCCCTTTTGACTTCTGTGCCTCCATGGTCTTTTGTTTTGAGTCCCCACTGAGAATCCAGATGGCTCGGTATCTGAATTTTTTGAGACTATGATATCAGCAGCATTTTTTTAAAAGTTGTAAATGAATTGGTTTGACACTTTTATATTATCAAATTGATTGCTGTCTGTTTCTGCCTAAAGAAAGTCCCCTAAGGCCATTTTATAAATGCAGCCCCGGAACTGAAGTGGTGTCAGGTTGGGTAGCCAACGCCGCTGCTGAAACGATGCTGTTGGCATCTTTGGCCACAGATTTGCTAGGGCAGCACATTTAGAGGAAAATTTATAGCTTCTGCTCCTGAGTAGTAAATGGGCATGTACTTCACTGAGGTAATGGTTTGCGGGGGATTCTGTAATTGTCTCTGTGGGTGGTCAGCAGCCGTTTGTCAGCGGCATTAGAAGTCGAGGGTTTACTTTGCTGCCTATCTTACATTATACTGTTATTGCAGTTTGATTGAGTTTCCCCACTTGGAGGTTGGGTAATGGTATATTTTATTCCCAGAACAACTAACTTTTTACTAGAGAACAAGAAGATTACTTATTATTTCCATGCCTCGAGATCTTTTGTGTGGTGTGTTTCCAAACATATTGGCAAGCAAGACGAACAAAGACCCTGGGTCTGCCACGATTCTCAGGGAATTTTGACACAGTATACTTAGAAACGTTCAAAGAATTTGTTTGCTCACTTAACTGGACCAAATGCCTGTCTTTTCTAGGAATGTTTTATAAGATGGAAAAGTACGAGATGTAGCTTGATAATTCTGCTTTCTTAATATTATTCTAATTAATTCTTGAAGCCCTGGCTAATGTCCTCAGGGAAGAATAGTTAGCACAATTAATTAATTGCACTTCTTTTTACCTTTCTGTTTCCAGAGGTGGTTGTTTAATTACAGGCTTATGGCATAATATTTTTCTTTTATAAGGAGTAATGTTTGATTTCATAAATCTCATAAGGAAAAAAACTCAACAAATAAGCTTTGAAGAATATATCTTCATATCAAGACAGGATATCCTCCTTGATCATTTACTCTTGTGAACAGAAGACTAAACAGAAGTGGAATTTGTGAATTGTATTATAGATGTCAGCTGACATTGATGTTAATACTAAACAAGGGCTGGCTTACAGCACAGTACAATTTGTGAGCATCACAATATTTTCTTCTATAGCTTAATTGATCCTATATCCTTTAGCCTCTTGTATATATGTGCACACGTTCCATGCCTGCTACCTAATTCTGTTGTCACCATGTTACCTCCAGTTGATAATGGGGCAAAGGAGAAATAACAGTATTTGAAACACTAGCTGCTGGCACGCATGTTCTCTCACATCCAACCATTGTCCTATAGCAAAGATCCTCTTTGAAATTCTGGCAAAATCATAAGGTGTCTTACTTTCTTAAACCTGATGCTACATTAGCAAGATAGTTTAGCTATTCATCATTTTCAACATGGTGAATAAGAAAGGAATTTATATAACTGTCCATGGCTGAAGCTAACAGGATTAGAAACCCAGATAGTTAAGTGTTACAAGCATATGGCCTGTTTTCATGACTAATCACTTGAGATATGTAAATGGTGTCACCGTAGAAGCAGAAGAAGGAAATATAAAAATACGTGATATAATTCTGATTCAGAGATGGAATAACCAATTATATTACACTAAAAGAACCAAGAAACTTCTTGTGTATGGCTAAGGATCAAACAGTGCTTTATTTTATGGACTCAAATAAGTTCAGAAACCAAAAGTCCAGGATTAAAAGGACTGTCATGAGAGATGCAAAATGCTTAGCACAGACACAATCTTTGATGCAAATGTCACAGTTCTAAAAATCGCCTGATGGTGCCGGGCAGCCTTTGAAATTTGGTTCATATGTCGAGCTTGTCAATACTTTACCCATTCTGCCAGAGGCTTGAGATTGGTTCTTTTCTTGGTTCACTTGGTGTGGGGGGAGGGAATGCAAAATTTGTTGCTCATTCATTATACATACAAGGCAACATCTGTTCCCTGCTCTTTTTTTTTTTTTTTTTTTTGCCTGCATTTCGGCCTTCAGAGTATGTTAAATAACCATAGAAATGAACTTTGTGGTTGAAACTTTCTAACCCAAAGGTGAAAATAGATAGGGAGGCATGTTACCCAGCCTAACGTTCCGCTGGAATGCACCAGATGTTAAGATGCTAAACCCTTCCGTGTTGATTGGTCAGCAGTCACAATCCTGACACTCCCCCAAGTGCTTTCTGCCCTGGCTGCCCCAGCCCCTCCCCTGGGATGCTCTAGGCCTTTCCATAATCCAGCAACTAGAGGGATAATGCCTGGTTCAGCCGGGCCTCCAGGACCCAGTGCAGCACCGTGTTAAATATTTTGAGTAGCATCTCTGCATATAACGTTACTCTTTGGAAAGCAGATTCTCAATACTGGAATGTTTCTCCCCCCAACCCCCATATTGAGCAATATAACATTATCCAGTTAGGGTCCATTGTCCAGTTAACAAGAAAGAGATGGCACACCAAATTAAAATAATCTGTTAAGAGTCTGTTTACAAGGGACCTATTTACAGAGATGTGGGTTGTGTTGGGGCAGGGCGCAGAGGTCCTGCGGTAACCCAGGACTAGGACCAGCAAAACTGCCCTTACCCTGGGCCATGATGGATGGAGGAGGGGAGTCCATCATATAGAGACAGCTGCCTTGAAAGAGGTGACCTCAGGTCAAGGACACAGTCAACCTGAAGGGGTCCTGAAGACAGAGTCTGACTTGCCAGGGACAACTTGAACAGGGGCCCATCTGCTGCGAGTTTCCTGTTGGCAGAAGCCAACAGGGAGCTGGGAAGCACAGGAACCTGTTGACACGGTCTAAGGTTGTGCCTTCCGGGGCAGCACTCAGATTGGAGAGGGTGGTGAGTGGATCTGGAGGGACGAAGGGAAGACAACCCAGCCCACCAGCAATCGTTGTCCTTCTGTGGAATGTTTCAAAATAGTTCACATCCCACAGGAAGTGCTCTTTACAAGGAGACGATATGAAAGATTTAGCTTGTTTCTTTTTAATTTATTACATTAGATCAGGAGATGTATCCCTTTTTTGTTGTTAACAGACTTCACACTCCGTATGATGCTTAGTGCCACATCAAAGCCACAACTCTCAGGTGGATTTCTCACAATAGATTGGGTTCACACAAAATTTCAATATTAGAATGATAAAAAAGCAAATGGTGTGCAATTGTTCAGCAGAGATTCCTGAAAATAAAGTGACAGAAACTCTAACAGATGTAATTGCTCCTGAGGTAGGGCAGTGTCACTGTTTATTCTCAGTAAGATTCAGTTGAGTCCTTGTGATGTCTGCAGTGTACAAACACAACTCTCTTAGCAACTCTGTGGGTGAAAACATACTGTCATTTTTAGAGAGGTCACAGTTATCTCTGAGCAAACTAACTCATGTTCTTTCTCCATGTAAGAATAGATGTATATTATCTACATATTTGATGCGCCAAAGATAGATTATAGAACAAAGAGAACCTGTATTTTTTTCTTGGCCTTTGTTCCTTTCCAGCTTCACCTCCAGAATGTTGAGTACATGGTGGTCTTGGTAGGATCTGGATGCACGCTGCCTGCTAAATGCTTCCAGGATCCCGCTGTTCTTGCCACACCTACTGGCTTGGTACTTTCAGACTGAGGGAGCACTGAGGCGGTAGAGCACGTGGGTGATTAGCCAGCGGTTGGAGGAATGGCTGCCAAGGTGTGAGACAGCAAAAGTCCGACTGCCCTGATGACACCGTCAACTAGGTGGTGTTGCTACTGCCTAATCCACGCGGGACCCGTGACCACACTGGGATGCCTGGACCAGGTACTTCCAGGAGTGACATCTGTATCCTCACAGCTGGTGACACAGAATAGCTGAGTTCTAGATTCCCTTAGGCAAATCGCTTACCCTCTTGCACGATCGTATATGACTTCAGAGGGCCTTTGGGAGGACCGTTCAGCACCTTGGTGGCCTGCCGTGGCCAGAGGAACCACTTTTCTTTTAGTCAGCATCCTGAATGGCCATTTCTACTCCTTTGTCAGCTATAGCTTTTTGCTCTGATGGCATTGGCCGCCTTGGCACTAAACTAAGGAAATTATAATGTCCTAACCTCCTAAGGACATAACATAACACAATGAGATATACGAACAGCTTTGTATTTGGTGACGTGTTCCATCCAAAGAGAAGAGGAAAGACATGAGTTTTAAAGTTCTCTGAACGTTGAGGTTTTTCTGGTTTTTGTTTGTTTCATATGTGTCAAGTAGGCAGCAAGAAACTTGAATAGTGGGAAAAAAAAACAGATAAGTCCAAGTTCAAACATTTATTAAGTGCCTACTGAATGCTCAGCACTGTTCTAGGCGCTGAAACAATGATAGACTATGTCTGCCTTGGCCTTGAGAAGCACATGGTCTGTTAGGAAAGTACATTTAGACTTAGGAGCACAAGGGGTAGAGAGTATGGAGTATTTGGTGGCTAAAGGGAGAGTGGAAACAGGGAAGGTGTCTTAGAAGCGGTGACATCTGAGCTGGATTTTGAAGGATAAATTCTAAGCAGAGGAAACAGCCTAGACAAAGGCATGTGGTGTGATCAATAGCAGGTGGGTTTGGAGAAGGCATAGTGGGAGGGTCTGGACAGCTGCCTGGTGCCAGGAGCCTAACTTTATTCAGTATGCAATGGGGAGCCATTGTAGGGCCTTAAACCAGGCAGGGGCATTTTTCACAGAACTAGAGCAAGAAATCTTACGATTTGTATGGAAATGCAAAAGACCCCAAATAGCCAAAGCAATCTTGAGAAGGAAAAATGGAGTTGGTGGAATCAGGCTTCCTGACGTCAAACTATACTACAGGGCCATAGTGATCAAGACAGTATGGTACTGGCACAAAAATAGAAAGGAAGATCAATGGAATAGAATACTCAGAGGTAAGCCCAAACACATATGGGCACCTTATCTTTGACAAAGGAGGCACGAGTATACAATGGAAAAAAGACAGCCTCTTCAATAAGTGGTGCTGGGAAAATTGGACAGCAACATGTAAAAGAATGAAATTAGAACACTTCCTAACAGCATACACAAAAATAAACTCCAAATGGATTAAAGACCTACATGTAAGGCCAGACACTATCAAACTCCTAGAGGAAAACATAGGCAGAACACTCTATGACATACATCAAAGCAAGATCCTTTTGGACCCACCTCCTAGAATCATGGAAATAAAATCAAGAATAAACAAATGGGACCTAGTGAAACTTAAAAGCTTTTGCACAGCGAAAGAAACCATAAACAAGACTAGAAGGCAACCCTCAGAATGGGAAAAAATAGTTGCCTACGAAGCAACGGACAAAGGATTAACCTCCAAATTATACAAGCAGCTCGTGCAGCTTAATACCAAAAAAGCAAATAACCCAATCCACAAATGGGCAGAAGACCTAAATAGACATTTCTCCAAAGAAGACATACAGATGGCCAACAAACACATGAAAAGATGCTCAACATCACTCATCATCAGAGAAATGCAAGTCAAAGCCACAATGAGGGATCACCTCACACCAATCAGAATGGCCATCATCACAAAATCTGGAAACCACAAATGTTGGAGAGGGTGTGGAGAAAAGGGAACTCTCCTGCACTGTTGGTGGGAATGTAAGTTGGTACAGCCACTATGGAAAACAGTTTGGAGGTTCCTTAAAAAACTACAACTAGAACTACCATATGACCCAGTAATCCCACTCCTGGGCATATACCCAAAGGAAACCATAATCCCCAAAGCAGCATGTACCATAATGTTTATTGCAGCACTATTTACAATAGCCAGGACATGGAAGCAACCTAAATGCCCATCAACAAATGAATAGATAAAGAATATGTGGCATATATATACAATGGAATATTACTCAGCTATAAAAAGGAACAAGATGGAGCTATATGTAATAAGGTGGATAGACCTAGAGTCTATCATACAGAGTGAAGTAAGTCAGAAAGAGAAAGACAAATATTGTATGCTAACTCATATATACGGAATCTAAAAATGGTACTGATCAACTCAGTGACAAGACAAGAACAAGGACACAGATGCAGAGAATGGACTGGAGAACTCGAGGTTTGGGGGGGCGGGGGGTGAAGGGGAAGCTGAGACAAAGTGAGAGAGTAGCACAGACATATATATACTACCAACTGTGAAATAGATAGCCAGTGGGAAGTTGTTGTATAACAAAGGGAGTTCAACTTGAGGATGGAAGATGCCTTAGAGGACTGGGGTGGGGAGGGTAGGGGGGAGTCAAGGGAGGGAGGGAATACGGGGATATGTGTATAAAAACAGATGATTGAACTTGGTGTACCCCCAAAAAATAATAAATTAAAAAAAAAAAACAGGCAGGAACATGGTTAGATTGACATTTTAGAATCATCAGCCTTGTGTGGGTGCGTGGGATGAACTAAATATTTCTGTTCCAAACGTTTGTATTGGACCTTAGCATATATTAAAATGGCTTTCTAATTTGCCTTCATTTAAATTAATGATGAAATTAATTGTGTATCAGTCAGAGTCCAGTCAGGAGACAGAAACCATATCTGTTATTTTTTTTTTTTTTTTTTTTTTTTATTTTATTTTTTTGGGGGGTACACCAGGTTCAATCAACTGTTTTTATACACATATCCCCATATTCCCTCCCTTCCTTGACGCCCCCCCCTCGATACCCCCCCACCCTCCCTGCCCCAGTCCTCTAAGGCATCTTCCATCCTCGAGTTGGACTCCCTTTGTTATACAACAACTTCCCACTGACTATTTTACAGTTGGTAGTATATATATGTCTGTACTACTCTCCCGCTTCTTCTCAGTTTCCCCTTCACCCCCCGCCCCCTCCCATACCTCGAGTTCTCCAGTCCATTCCCTGTATCTGCTTCCCTGTTCTTGTCACTGAGTTCATCAGTACCATTTTTAGATTCCGTATATGTGAGTTAGCATACAATATTTGTCTTTCTCTTTCTGACTTACTTCACTCTGTATGACAGATTGTAGTTCTATCCACCTCATTACATATAGCTCCATCTCATCCCTTTTTATAGCTGAGTAATATTCCATTGTATATATATGCCACATCTTCTGTATCCATTCATTTGTTGATGGGCATTTAGGTTGCTTCCATGTCCTGGCTATTGTAAAGAGTGCTGCAATAAACATGATGGTACAAGTTTCTTTTGGGATTATGGTTTTCTTTGGGTATATGCCCAGGAGTGGGATTACTGGATCATATGGTAGTTCTAGTTGTAGTTTTTTAAGGAACCTCCAAATTGTTTTCCATAGTGGCTGTACCAACTTACAGTCCCACCAACAGTGCAGGAGAGTTCCCTTTTCTCCACACCCTCTCCAACATTTGTTGTTTCCAGACTTTGTGATGATGGCCATTCTGATTGGTGTGAGGTGATCCCTCATTGTGGCTTTGACTTGCATTTCTCTGATGATGAGTGATGTTGAGCATCTTTTCATGTGTTTGTTGGCCATCTGTATGTCTTCTTTGGAGAAATGTCTATTTAGGTCTTCTGCCCATTTGTGGATTGGGTTATTTGCTTTTTTGGTATGAAGCTGTATGAGCTGCTTGTATATTTTGGAGGTTAATCCTTTGTCCGTTGTTTCATAGGCAATTATTTTTTCCCATTCTGAGGGTTGCCTTTTAGTCTTGTTTATGGTTTCTTTTGCTGTGCAAAAGCTTTTAAGTTTCATGAGGTCCCATTCGTTTATTCTTGATTTTATTTCCATGATTCTAGGAGGTGGGTCAAAAAGGATGTTGCTTTGATGTATGTCAAAGAGTGTTCTGCCTATGTTTTCCTCTAGGAGTTTGATAGTGTCTGGCCTTATATGTAGGTCTTTAATCCATTTGGAGTTTATTTTTGTGTATGGTGTTAGGAAGTGTTCTAATTTCATTCTTTTACATGTTGCTGTCCAATTTTCCCAGCACCACTTATTGAAGAGGCTGTCTTTTTTCCATTGTATACTCGTGCCTCCTTTGTCAAAGATAAGGTGCCCATATGTGTTTGGGCTTACTTCTGAGTTCTCTATTCTGTTCCATTGATCTTCCTTTCTATTTTTGTGCCAGTACCATACTGTCTTGATCACTATGGCCCTGTAGTATAGTTTGAAGTCAGGAAGCCTGATTCCACCAACTCCATTTTTCCTTCTCAAGATTGCTTTGGCTATTCGGGGTCTTTTGCGTTTCCATACAAATCGTAAGATTTCTTGCTCTAGTTCTGTGAAAAATGCCATTGGTAATCTGATCGGGATTGCATTAAATCTGTAAATTGCTTTGGGTAGTACAGTCATTTTCACGATGTTGATTCTTCCAATCCAGGAACATGGTATATCCCTCCATCTGTTTATGTCATCTTTGATTTCTTTCATCAATGTCTTAAAGTTTTCTGCATACAGATCTTTTGCCTCCTTAGGCAGGTTTATTCCTAGGTATTTTATTCTTTTGGTTGCAATGGTGAATGGGAGAGTTTCCTTAATTTCTCTTTCTGCTCTTCCATTGTTAGTGTATAGGAATGCAAGAGATTTCTGTGCATTAATTTTGTATCCTGCTACTTTACTAAACTCATCAATGAGTGCTAGCAGTTTTCTGGTAGAGTCTTTAGGGTTTTCTATATATAGTATCATGTCATCTGCAAAGAGTGATAATTTTACTTCTTCTTTTCCAATTTGGATTCCTTTAATTTCTTTTTCTTCTCTGATTGCTGTGGCTAACACTTCCAAAACTATGTTGAATAACAGTGGTGAGAGTGGACACCCTTGTCTTGTTCCTGTTCTTAGAGGGAATTCTTCCAGTTTTTCTCCATTGAGAACAATGTTGGCTTTTGGTTTCTCATATATGGCTTTTATGATGTTGAGGTAATTTCCTTCTATGCCCATTTTCTGGAGAGCTTTTATCATAAATGGATGTTGAACTTTGTCAAAAGCTTTTTCTGCATCTATTGAAATGATCATATGGTTTTTATCCTTCAATTTGTTGATATGATGTATCACGTTGATTGATTTGCGTATATTGAAGAATCCTTGCATGCCAGGGATAAACCCCACTTGATCGTGGTGTATGATTTTTTTAATGTGCTGTTGCAGTCTGTTAGCTAGTATTTTGTTGAGGATTTTTGCATCTATATTCATCAGTGATATTGGTCTGTAGTTTTCTTTTTTTGTGACATCTTTGCCTGGTTTTGGTATCAGGGTGATGGTAGCCTCATAGAATGAGTTTGGGAGTGCTCCGCCTTCTGCAATATTTTGGAAGAGTTTGAGAAGGATAGGTGTTAACTCTTCTCGAAATGTTTGATAGAATTCGCCTGTGAATCCATCTGGTCCTGGGCTTTTGTGTGTTGGGAGATTTTTAATCACTGCCTCAATTTCTGTACTTGTGATTGGTCTGTTCATGGTTTCTATTTCTTCCTGGTTCAGTCTTGGAAGATTGTATTTTTCGAAGAATGTATCCATTTCTTCCAGGTTATCCAATTGATTGGCATATAGTTGCTTGTAGTAGTCTCTCATGATGTTTTGTATTTCTGAGGTGTCCGTTGTGACTTCTCCTTTTTCATTTCTAATTCTGTTGATTTGCATCTTCTCCCTTTTTTTCTTGATGAGTCTGGCTAATGGTTTATCAATTTTGTTAATCTTCTCAAAGAACCAGCTTTTAGTTTTATTTATTTTTCTTATGGTTTCTTTCCTTTCTTTTTCATTTATTTCTGCTCTGATCTTTACGATTTCTTTCCTTCTGCTCACTTTGGGGTTTCTTTGTTCTTCATTCTCTAGTTGTTTGAGGTGTAAGGTTAGGTTGTTTATTCGATCATTTTCTTGTTTCTTAAGGTAGGACTGTATTGCTATAAACTTCCCTCTTAGAACTGCTTTTGCTGCGTCCCATAGGTTTTGGGTTGTTGTGTTTTCGTTGTCATTTGTTTCTAGATACTTTTTGATTTCCTCTTTGATTTCTGTAGTGATTCCTTGGTTGTTTAAGAGTGAATTGTTTAGCCTCCATGTGTTTGTATTTTTTGCAGTTTTTTTCCTGTAATTGATATCTAGTCTCATGGCGTTGTGGTCTGAGAAGATGCTTGATATGATTTCAATTTTCTTGAATTTGCTGAGGTTTGATTTGTGCCCCAAGATGTGATCTATCCTGGAAAATGTTCCGTGTGCACTTGAGAAGAACGTGTAGTCTGTCTTTTTTGGATGGAATGTCCTATAAATATCAATTAAGTCGAGATGGTCTAATGTGTCATTTAAAGCTTGTGTGTCTTTATTTATTTTCTGTTTGGATGATCTGTCCATTGATGTAAGTGGGGTGTTCAAGTCTCCCAGTATAATTGTGTTACTGTCGATGTCCCCTTTTATAGCTGTTAGCATTTGCCTTATGTATTGAGGTGCTCCTATATTGGGGGCATAGATATTTACCATTGTGATATGTTCTTCTTGGATGGATCCCTTGATCATTATGTAGTGTCCTTCCTTGTCTCTTTTAATAGTCTTTACTTTCAAGTCTAATTTGTCTGATATGAGTATTGCTACTCCAGCTTTCTTTTGACTTCCATTTGCATGGAATATCTTTTTCCATCCCTTCACTTTCAGTCTATATGTATCCCTTGGTCTGAAGTGGGTTTCTTGTAGGCAGCATATAGAAGGGTCTTGTTTTTGTATCCATTCAGCCAGTCTGTGTCTTTTGGTTGGAGCATTTAATCCATTTACATTTAAAGTGATTATTGACATGTGTGTTCCAATGACCATTTTCTTCATTGTTTTGGGTTTGTATTTGTAGGTGTTTTCCTTTTCTTGTGTTTCCTACTTAGAGAAGTTCCTTTAGCACTTGTTGTAAGGCTGGTTTGGTGGTGCTGAATTCTCTTAACTTTTGCTTGTCTGGGAAGCTTTTGATTTCTCCCTCAAATCTGAATGAGATTCTTGCTGGGTAAAGTATTCTTGGCTGTAGGTTTTTCTCTTTCAGGACTTTCAGTATATCCTGCCATTCCCTTCTGGCCTGCAGAGTTTCTGTAGAAAGGTCAGCTGTTATCCTGATGGGTTTTCCCTTATATGTTGTTTGTTGCTTTTCTCTTGCTGCTTTTAATATTTTTTCTTTGTGTTGAATTGTCGTTAGTTTGATTAATATGTGTCTTGGTGTATTTCTCCTTGGGTTTATTCTGTATGGGACTCTCTGTGCTTCTTGGACTTGGTTCATTATTTCCTTTCCCATGTTGGGGAAGTTTTCCACTAGAACCTCTTCAAATATTTTCACAGACCCTTTCTTGTTTTCTTCTTCTTCTGGGATGCCTATAATTCGAATGTTGGTACGTTTAAGGTTATCACTGAGGTCTCTGAGGCTGTTTTCTAGTCTTTTTATTTTTTTATCTTTTTCCTGCTCTGTGGCATTTATTTCTTCCATTCTATCTTCCAACTCACTTATTCGTTCTTCTGCCTCAGTCATTCTGCTGGTTAGAGCATCTAGAGTATTTTTAATTTCAGTTATTTTGTTATCCATTGCTGTTTGTTTTTCTGAGTTCTTATGAACTGTTTCTTGTACTTTCTCTAATTTGTTATCGAGATTTTGTATCATTTTTACTATCATTACTCTAAATTCTTTTTCAGGCATTTTTCCTATTTCCTCCTCATTTATTTGGTCTTGTGGGTTTTTTTCCTGCTCCTTTGCCTGCATGGTGTTTCTTTGTTTCCTCATGGTTGTCCAAGCTTTTGGGGTTGCTTGTCCTGGTGATAGAGGTGTTTATAGAAGACTGTCCAAGCCTCAGACTAATGTCCAAGTATTGGATTAGACGAATATTCAGTCGGCTATGTCAGGTTCTCCGCAGCCCTTTCCGGTGTCCGAGGCCGTCTGCTGGTGTTCAGCTGGTTCTCTGTGGGAATGACTGTGTCCTTCCGTGCATTCCCAATGCATCTGTGGAGAGGGATGCACTCCACGTCTCTCTACTTCGCCGCCATCTTTTTTTCTCCCCCATATCTGTTATTTTAACAGAGAGAATTTTAATGTAAAGAAGTATTAAGTGTTGAAGGACTGTGAAGACAAAAGACTACATTTGGGTATCTTGGGGGTAGTCACTGAAGGAAGTAGCTACCCGCCCAAAGATTAGAGGAACAAGGGAAGAGGTCAGAACTGTTAAAACCTAAAAGCTCTTGATGGTGGTGGTCATGCATTGTGAGGCTAGTTCTGTGAGTACTAGAAAAACCGCAAACTAGAATCAGCTCCTGCTCCTGGAATGAACTGCCCCTGCCAGGGTAAAGAAGCGAGACTGGGGAGGCACTGGTAAGTGGGAGGCAATAGAAAGCCCACAGGAAGGAGCATCCTTCTTCCTTCTCCAGCCTTGCTGTCTCCATCTAGCAGCTCTCCACACTCCCACTACCCGCAACCACCACCCCCGCGCCCCCGGCAGAGCCTGATAGGGAGCAGCAAGCCACAGGGCCCCAGCCCAGAACCACACGGCTGAGCGTTGAAGGGTGACTTTGGAGTTGAGCGATTATAGCTTAGTGACTAGCACAGTGGCCATTCCCAGAATAAATCCCTGTGGATGACAAGAAAGAGGACAGACATCCTAGAAGCTAAAGCTTTCCGGAAACATTAGCAGGTCATCGATCGCCTTTTAGGTTCATTTTCATATTACCTGTGAGTTCTGTTTGCTGTGTTTGTCACCTAATTCACATTTTCTTTAATGTCTTAGAATTTGCTTTTCATCCGATGCCCCCCACCCCAAGTCTATGATCCTGCAGACCATGGAGCTTCAGGGAGAAGATGTGCATGGGCCCAGGCACGTCAGAAGGTGGGCAGTGCTGTCTTGGGCCTAGAGCCGCAGGCCTATTTTCTCAGTCATCTCAGATCATCTGAAGCATTGATGTCACTGATAGAAAAAGCATGCTTCCTTTGGTCCCTTCACTAATGTGCCTGCAAGTACTTGGCTTAGGGCCTTGCTCTTTGTAGGCATTTATAGTCATTTATAAAATTGGAATCAGGAGCCCTGATCATGTGAATTAATAAGCATTTGATTTTGTACTGCTGGTATTTTTCTCCCATGGACTTCTGTGTGTAAGTCTTGCCTCACCCACTAGAGGACAGTCTTCTCGAGGGCAGATCTGTGTGTTAGGTGCGCCTGGATTAGGAGTCAACAGAATTAAGTGCAAATCCCAGCTCTGACTCTTATTAAGTAATTTAAGCAAGTTATTTAATCTCTCTCAGCCTTAGTTACCTCATCTGCAAAATATAGTATTTATTCTTACTGGCTTGTTATGGTGAAATGAAATGATATCATAACACAGAATCTGGCACTTCATAGATGTATAATAACTTACTTCCTTTCTCCTCCCTTTATTTTATAACTCTTTTAACATATCTCATTATGCTGGAATGCAGTAACAGTGGTGATCTGACTTAACCAAAATAGAGACGCTGTGGAATACTTTCAGGAGAGAATCTGAGCTATCTTTATACAATTTCCCTCCTCTCCCGGCATCTAGAACACTGGGTATCCCAATAACAATTAAAAATATGTTTAATGGCTGGAAGTTATTTCTAGAGAGGAAGGTCATCTTCAGTGTGTGTGGTTGTGAGCGGCCGGATACAGTGTCAGAACAATAGCTATTCATTGTGTCAGTTTCAAAGCTGGCACCGGCAAGCTAGTATTCTAGTGTTATTCCCACACAAATAAATCTCGAGCATAATTTCCATGACCCAATGGATTGATGTAAACAACTCATTGCAAGAGCTTTTCACATCTATCCCCACATCACTCATTCAACACTCAGTGCTTTTCAGGGAGTCTTGTAAGCACAGCTTACAAATTAATGATTTTTTTTTTTAAACATATGTTCATCACCCCCTACCCTCAGGATTGTTTTTTGTTGCTGAGTACACATGATAAACAGCTGGGTTCCTTCCACCACAGCGGTCAATGGGAGATTCAGCCATCAGATAACCCAGGCTGAAGGAAAAGTCCTTTAAAGGTGCCGAAGCAATGACAGGCAGACTGAGGCCTGCGGACGGCCAGAGGTCCTGACTCCTGGGCCAGTGAATAACGACAGGCTTTTTGTTTGTAAGTAGTGGTTAGTATTTGATAGCACTTAATATTTGCAGCGACCTTTACAGCTATTGTTATTAACTATTCCTCCCAGCAGTTCTTAATGAAGTGACAAAACTATTTTTACTCAAGTCCACCAACCCCCTCTCTTTCCACTCCATCGCAAGACCTGTGTGGCTCTCAGCACATCGTGCAGACCCTCATTTAGGTGTCAGCTCCATTTCCTCATGAGCACCAATCTCTGTGACAAAGAGCATTTTAAAGTCAAGACGACATAAAGTGCAGTGCATTTTAATATACTCACGTGAGTCAGTTCAGGTCACTTCTCTGCTTTCAGCCCCACAACAGTTCCTCATCTCACTCGGTATCAGAGCCAAAGTCTTGACAATGGCCTGGGAGACCTGCCACCCCTCCTCCACTACTTGGGCCTCACCTCTTCGCCTGTACTCTCTCCCTAACACAGGGAGTCTCTTTGCAGTTCCTTCAAGCAGGCAGGCCCTTGTCCCAGGCCTTTGCATTGGATGTATCCTCTGCCTCGAGTGTTTCTCCTTCAGGTATCTACCTGGCTGACTCTCTCACCTCCTTCAAGTCTCTGCTTAGTTGTCAAAGAGATCTCCCCTGCCAGCCTCATTTAAGACTACAACTGTGATCAAGTACCTAAAGCCTTCTAATACCTAATTTACTCAGCTGTAATGTTTACTATTTATTCTCTCTCCCTCCACGAGACTGTAAAATCCACGAAGGCAGAGATCTTTGTCTATTTAGTTCACTGCTATATACCAAGCACCTAGAACAATGCACACAGAAGGCATGTAATAAATATTTGGTGAATGAACAAACACTATTCCTCTGAAGGCCATTGTAATGCAATTTGACCTACAGACTTAGAATTCATCTCCACATGTGGCTTATCTTTCAGTTCCTTAGCAATAGTTCCTATGCTTATTTTCCACTCATAACAAACAATTCATTTTGATAGCAGTTCTGTAGAGATAAATGAAACACAAAGATTCTTAAGGTGGCAAGGAAGTGTAAAATCTCAGAGTTGCAACAGAAGAAAGGACTTTATGGTATTCTAGCCCAAACACGCATCTATTCTAATCCCATCCGCTTCTGTGCCAGGCTGTACTGCACTCTCTTTCCGTCTTTTTAAGGGGATAGAGGGATACAGTGGTTAAAAGGATAGGCTCTGCGATTGGGTAGTGCTATCATCTAATTCTTGTTCCATCAGTGTCTACTGTGTGACCATGAACAAAGTATTTTAGCCTCTCCCGCCCTCAGTTTCCTCATCTATAAAATGGTGATTAAAAAGTAGTCTCCATCTCATGGGGTTTTGTGAGGATTAATGAGCTAAGGCATGTAAAGATATTGGTGTATAATAAACACTGAATGAGTATTAGCTACTATTATTAATTCTGATATTTAGAAAGTTCTTAATGTTGAGCTTAATCAAGTCTTATTGAACAGATACAACTGATTTAACTTATTTTACCAGCTTGGCATGGGGGTTACAAATAAAAGATGTATCTTTTCCCCCTATTAATTGCCGAAAAATCTTTCTGCTCACGCTAGTAGGAAGTCCAAAATCTCTCTCTCAACCCCTGCACTTCCTACCTCTTCCAAACATATAAGGACACTAAGAACACCCTTAATTCATTCCACAAGGGTTAGTCCCGGTTCCAAATGCAGGCAGAGAAAAACCTGGGGAGTCTGTGTGGTCTGCCGGCGTTGCTGCCACTCACCAGGTGGTGACATTGAACTCCAGCTGTTCCTGGTCCAGAACCAGTTCCCACTGCTGTGGGCATTCCCTTCTCTCCCTAGAGACTCTGCATGGTATGTGTGCTTGGGTGCCAAGGCGGCAGCTCTTGTAGTTCCTAGTCTCAGTCATTGTCCTCAAGTCGCTCCCACATCACAAGGGTTTCTGGTGTCAGCCACGGGCTGTGTGGGATCCCGCCTCCCCCACCCCTGCAGGGGTTACCCTGCATCCCTGCCGGTGACCCAAGACCGTCAGAACAGACTGCTTCTTTTCTCATGGGCTGTTTTCCCTTTGAGATCTTTGGTTCCTTTCCTCTCAAAGGGTTTCTTATGGGGTCCATCCTAACCCGTGAGGGAGATTCTAATAACATCTCATCCAGGGAGGCTCCTTGACCTTTGGGTAGTTGCTCCACCTCAGAGATCAGCTCTACATAACAAGGGTATTGATTGAAAGGACAGGCTTTGTCAGGCCACAGGCAGCTTTACTAGACTCTCCCTCCAGGCCAGTGGGGCACGGCATCTTACAGCATCGTAAATAAGAGTGACCACTTAATAACTCTTTCCCGGAACCAGGAAAATCTGCATTTACTTTGGCAGAAAAGTAACTGACATTCCCTAGCTAACTAATCTCAGGTTGTGCCTTACCAAACACCCTGTTGTACTTAGTTCAGTGGGTCTGGTTCTACTTCTTTAAGTCAGTACAAGCCTCTCCCTCCTCCTCTTTGACAGACCTTCACCCCCTAGAAAGTAGCTAGGAATCTCTTCTTCTCCACTGTTTCCCCAGCTTACTCACAGGGTTATTTTAGACATGTTTTCTTAACAATAATAGCTGATCTTTATTGAGGTTACGATATGCCAGGCACTGAGCGAAGTGCTCTGATGTATTAACTAATTTAGTCTTTGAACAATCCCTTGAGATAGGTGTCATAGCCCTCTTGTGTAGACGAGGAAATTGAGGCTTAGGAGGGCTGAGTAGCATGCCCAAGGTCACATAGCTGCTAGAATTTGAACCCAGGCTGTTTGGCTCCAGAGTCCACAACAATGCAATGCTGCTTCCTTAATTCAATTTCACAGAACTGTGGTTCTACCAAACAGAGAGAATACTTATCTCGGAATATCACGGTAAGGATCAGATGTGATAAAGTATGAAAACGTGGTTAGTGCAGTGACTCCATTAGCGCTCAAAAGATGTTCACTTGCCACCTTTTCCCTCCATTCAAACTGAGCATCTCGTATCTTAACTACTTCACATTTTTAAAGTGCCCGGCACAGAGCGGGTGTTCAGTGGGTGGTGACTGCTCCTGTGTGGTTTGAAGCCCCTCCCTGTCCCGATTGTTCTCCTCTAGCTTATGTAGATCTTAGACTGTGGCACCCAGAACTACACATGATATACCAGCTGGGCTTGAATAAAACAGAGTGCAAGGGGCAGTCTGCTCCCATGGAGAGCAAGGTCCCTATCAAGCAGTCCCTAAATTATGTCCTATTTCCTGCAGTTATTACTTTTTTTAGTCATTTACACTGTCAGCCAACATTGAAATTGCTGTCAGTCAGATCCTCAACATCCCTTTACTTAGGCTGTTACTGACCCACACTTCACTTGGCCTGTCTCTGGGTAATTGATTTTTTTCTTTTCCAAAAATGTCCTCTTTTTTTTTTTCTTCTGATTTCTTAAATACTACATGTTTGTGGGAAAATCAGAAAGAAGAAAATTAAAGTCACCATGGATAGCATGATCCAGAGATAACCACTATTCATTCTTTTTTTTTAAGCTCTTTTTTGGAATATAATTGCTTCACTTCATTCTTGCATATACATCTTCCCAGCATATGTGTGTATGTGTGTATTTCTTTTTTACAAGATGAGGGTCGTACTATTCAAAATACATTTTGAGTCTGCCACGTCTCACCATTTCCTCCCAGCCTAAGCCACCATCACTTTTTTCTTAAAATACCACAAATTTATTAAATGACTATTGCCCAAAATAGGTTTCCCTACTTCCTTTCTTACCCCTCTATAGTCTGTTCTCCAAGAAGTAGCCAGTGTGATCCTTTAAAATCTTAACTCTCTCCTGCTCACAATCTCCAGTGGCTTCCATGTCACATAAAATAAAACCCCAGAGCTCCCCTTGGCTGGAAGGACCCTGCATGGCCTCTGCAACCCCATCTCCTTCTCCTCTCCCCGTTGCACACTGTGCTCCAGCCTCATGTGCTTCCTTCCAATCCAAGCCCTTTCCTGCTTTAGGGCCTTTGCCCTTCCCAGCGCTGCCTGGCTCCACCCTCTTATTTCAGTCCCTGATCAGTGCGGTCCCTCGGAGACCACCTTCCCCAAAGAGTACCTCTGCCTTCATCACTTCCTCTTCTAACCCTTCATGTTAGGGATTCATTTTCTTCATTGCCTTATTTATTCTTCTGTAACTTGACGTTGATGGCTGTCATATTCCATCATACGTGTGTACTATCAATTCCCTATTGTTAGACTTGGAGGCTGTTTTCCTTATTTGGCATTAGAATTTATTGTAAATATTTTCTCTTTATAGATTTCATTTTATGAGATTCCATCATTTCAGCCAGATGAGATGGTTGGGCTCTTGTTAACTTCTCTAATCAGGTAGTGTTCTAAATGCTTTAATACAAACTAATTTAATCTACCTCATCTAGTGAGGTTGATACAATTATTCTCCCCATTTTCGAGCAAGGGAAGTTGAGTCAGAGAGTGTAAGTAACTCTATTAACATCGCATAGCTAACAAAGGGTGGAGCTGGGATCCAGACCCAGGCTCTCTGCTTCCTCAGCTGCACTCTGAGCCCCTCCTCCACCCTACCACTGCCTCCTGGTCTTTCTCCCAGCAGATGTCAGCAAACTTCCTTTGTTCTGCAAGCTAAGACCCCTGTCTGTATGGAGAGGCACTGAAGACCCAGTTCTGTGTCATTAAAATCCCTCTACAGACAGATTCTAGCCTGTTCTCCAGTCCTCTTTGGGGACTGTAGTTGAGCCACTCTGAGTCCTTACTTCTACTATCACAGTCTGTACTTTTCTACCTGGTTCACAAAGAGATTGTGCAGCCTTGTTTGTTACCATTCCCTAACTGGATAATGTCTGTGGCACAGAGTTACCATTTGAGGAACCCTGTGAGAGGGATGAGGTTGGCGTGACCCATGTTCATCTTCCTGGGTCCACTCAAGGCATGGAATCTATGCTGGAATTTTGCCAACAGTCTCTGGTACTAAAATGGGAACATTTGCCCCTCTGCAAGTTTCTGGAAGTTCTTCCATGCTTCACAGACTCTTATACATTATCATAGTGCCATTTTTCAGATATTATAATCATGAATTCATGTTCTTGGGGCATCCTGGGGCTGTTTATCTTGCCATCCCTGTTGCACTGCATATTTAGGAGCACTTACAGAGGCTGCCGAGTCGGAATTCATCGGAGCCTGGAGACCTAAACGCGGTGGCAGGTACCCTCCTCCCAGCTCCTCACTATCTCAGACTTTAATTTCCTCTTGGCCATGTTTTTGTTCTCCTTTCTGGCTCACAGATCATTCTTCTTGATAAAGAAGATGGAAACAAACTAGGAGTTGAGTAATTCCGTGTTCACTGTATCATGTCTAAGTTAACAGTGTCATCTGCCCCAAGCAGTAGGCCAGCCCTTCTCTCATTCTTTTTCTTGTTCTAAGTGTTGTTGTTCTGTGTGCATTAATCCCAAGCCCAGCCTTCCACTTCCCTGACTTGATTCTTTCATTTTATGCCATTCCTTTGTGTCTGCTCTTGGCAGCAAATTCCTCCTTCCTGCCTTTGTAAGTGTCCTTGTAAATACAAACTCATTGGAGACATAGTGATTTCTTTGGATAACTCTCTCTCTTCTTCCTCTCCAGAATTAGGTATGAATAGATAATCAGAATTATATTATCTGGAGCCTGCAATCTTTCCAGAATCAAGCTCTATGTGATTACTGTCTCCGATGGATCAAAGAGCATCTAGCCTAGTGCCTTACACACAGGAGGCCTGCAAGAGTAGTAAAAGTGACAGTAGTAGCCGATCTTTATTGAGGGTTTACCATGATTCAGGCACTGTGCTTTATGTATCTTATCTCGTTTAATTCCCACAGTTGACGTATAAGGTAGGCCTTATTATTGATGATTATAGTGAGGAACCTGAGCTGTGGGGAGGTGACATTTGCACAGCTGTGAGGGCAGAGCCGCGAACCTGACTCAGGTCTGTACAGGTCCCTGAGTGTGTCCTTTAACCTCCACATTACGCTGCCCTCTGAGTTTGCTTAAGTCCATCGAACCACACCTTCTTTTTGCTGCATTTGTGGAGTTCTACTCTCCTGCAGTCTCAGGGACAGTAGCTGCTCACATTCCCTCCTTTAGCTCTTACAGCTCGTACGATGGCAAGATCCCCCTCTCTCCAAATGCCAGTCAGTTCCATTCTGCCATCCGTCTAGGTCTCCCTCATTGGCCCAAAATAGGTCCAAGCAGCAGCTCTCATCACCATATACTTGTCTTTCTGTGACGTGAGATTGTCAGCAGAGCAAGGCCCGAGTGAATTACATGCTCAGAGTGAGGCTCCTAACAGACTTCTGGACGGTTCTTGCATCATTCCTCAGCCTGCAGAGAACAGGGCCTGACGAGGGAATGACAGGTGTGCCTGGCCAGGTGGGCCTGAGGGGAACCGAACCCGCATCTCGCCCCCTCCTCACTGAACTTTTTGTGCTCTGGGAATATTACATCTGTTTGAAAGGTTTTCTTCAACTATGATTTTCATGCCACCTACTCTCAAAAAGAAAGTGACGTGGTTTACACTAAAACATGCCTCAAACAGGAGAGTTAAAACACATGTTTAGAAGTAGAGGCAGTCAGAGAGAGGTCAGAAATCACTTGGTTTGGGTCCCTGACGAGACGTTTTGTGGCACGTGAACATGTTTGATTAATTCCCAGCAGGCCTGTCTGGGTAAGTGGAGGGGGGGGGGAAGAACTCTGCAGATGCGCCTAGAGCCTCAAGGGCCTGTTCTACGCACACAGTCAAAAGGAAGCAGCATCACGCCTAGTGATGTCTGTGGAAACACTCAGCAGTACCACCTCATCTCAGGAAGCCTCAGAGGAAGGCAGCAGCAGGGCAGTGGCATGGGTTAATCCTAAATTTAGAGTAGCTAGTCTGCCCAAGGGCCATAGCCAGGATAGTTCATCACTGTCCTCTCCCGAGGACCAGGATAAATGTGTCTTTAAATTTTAATACCTACTTCGCATATTACACAGATAGAACTCACACTCTCCGTTTATCTCTCTGTTATTATCTTTAAGCAGAGAATTGGTGTGAATCATAGTGGGACCTTTTAAAATTACCACACTTCTTCAAGGGACACTCGTGGTGTGGCTTATCCGCTGAGCAAGATTTCCAGTAGGGAATGGATGAGAGAGGAAGGAATGAATGAAGGAGTGTCCACGTGGTCCCACAACACCATGAATCAATCTCATGCCACAAAGAGTTCATTCATTAAGGCTGGGCGTGTCCCCTGGCAGCACTTCCCATTGTGACAGAGGCTGGCACTAGGGGAGTTGTGAGTCAGGCGGGCGGCCAGACCACACCTCAGGACGTCGCGGGGCAGGGCAAAGACCACAGGTATCTTGCTGACCCCATCCAGACACACACCTTCAACCACCGTGATAGTTTTACTGAAGTTTATTCTACAGCCAGATAGAAACATAGAGAAGGATCATGGGCAGTGGAGGGTGGGCTCATGAATTTCTATGCCATCAGAGGTGCAATAGCACGCAGAGTGACCAGATGAACCTGAGGCCCCTGGTGGGCCTTTTCCCAGCCCCCTACAATTCTATGGGGCATTTCTATAGTTCACTGAATGGAATCAGCATACTAAGACAACCTCGAAACTAAGTACTGGCCAGATTCAGTTAAAAACAAACAAAAACAGGCTGAACAATGAAATATCATCCAGCAGACCTAACTAAAACTATTCTTTTAGTTTTTTCCGTCTCCCTAATGTGATGATTCTAAGTGTATAGTTATTTACGGGAGAGGTAGTAGATTGTTGTAATCAAATACTGATATTCTCCTGGGTACAGGAAGTCATTACAAATGAGGATAATTAGGACAGGGGAGATGGCATTGATAAGTCTGGGTATGGCTATTTTTTGTCAGCTTGATGGAATTCAGTGAGTAATCTGGTAAGGTTGGATGAAAATATATAATGCAAAAACCTTTGGGTATTACAGCAAAAACAATCTCCATAAGTGCTTATGTAAATTCACTTGATTTACCTAGTGTTGGTTGACAACCTAGTTGTTCATTCATTCATCCATCTATCCATCCACTCATCCATCCTTCCACCACTCACTCATGCTACACTTACTGATCGCTGTAATGGGATGATTTCTATCCCCGCAAAATTTATATGTTGAAGTCCTAACTTCTAGTATCTCAGAATGTGATGGTATTTAGAGATATGGTCTTTAAAGAGTTAATTAAGTTAAAATGAGATTATTAGGGTAGACTCTAATCCAATGTGACCAATGTCCTTTTAGAAAGAGGAAATTTGGACAGGAGTGTACAAAGGGAAGATCGTGTGAAGACACAAGGAGAAGGTGGTCATCTGTAGCCCTACCAACACCCTGATCTCAGACTTCTTCAAAATTGTGAGAAAACACATTTCTGTTGTTTAAATCACACGTCTGTTGTTTAAGTACTAGTTTGTGGAACTTGGCTATGGTAGCCCTAGCAAACTAATACAAGCATCTGTAACATGCCAGGGCCCTGTGCTAGACATGAACAAGATACCTTCCCTGCCTTCAAAGAGCTCCCAGCCTGCTAGGTGCAAAACAGTGCTGACTGTTGGGGCAACTATAAGGCTACAGTGATGAATCAAATACTTAGTTTCGTGAGATGTTAACATTCTATAAACCAGAGCTCTTGCCCCCATTGGTCTGACTACTGGGGTTATTGTTTGACATGTGCCCTCATTTTATTTTGAATTCTGACAAAAAATTTTCCAGAGTGAGGGGTCAGTTGGGAGTTAAGTGAAATTTATATCAGCCACGGGAACTAAATACCTGCAGACGTACGGGAGGTTGTGTTTTGTGTGTTTTTTTTTTTAATTCACGTGGGATCATTTAGGTATAAAACAGTCTTCAGAGCATTTTTTGGCTCCTTTAAACCCATCAGAAAACTCATTTTCACGGTAAAATCCTATCTTCATGGCAGATCAATTTGCTCCCAGCTCACATGGCATTAGCTGATCTCCAGAGTAAGCAGAGGGTAGAGCAGTGACAG
This sequence comes from Hippopotamus amphibius kiboko, assembly GCF_030028045.1. NCBI lineage: Eukaryota > Metazoa > Chordata > Mammalia > Artiodactyla > Hippopotamidae > Hippopotamus > Hippopotamus amphibius. Next base: position 164,724,127 of record NC_080187.1, on the reverse strand, counting down.
CTGGCATCCTGGTTCACTCAGATTCTGTTTGTGCAATTACTGTTTATATGGGGCCTTGAACTTAGGGAACAAGTCATGACTTGAACCAACATGGAGGACACGGAGCAGGGCCCTGTGCTTTTTGGAATAGAACATAGTCACACGTTTTAACAAACAGCATGAACCAAACTATAGATACATGGAATTTTTAGAGCTCCAAGCACTTTGGATGTTGTCCAGTGTGAGAAAAAAAAAAAATCCTCACTCTGTAGAGTTGGAGCAAGTGACACAAGTGAAGTGTTAAGTGATTTACCTACAGTCAGAAAACTCGCTAGCAGCAAAAATAGGATGAAGACCCTTGTCTCATGCCCCAAGCCCAAGTGTCCTTTGCTGCTACTGTAGATTCAGGTTTGGGAAATTATGCTCCAGGGCTAATCCCCACACAAACACCGTATCTGTGATTCAGGTGCGTGTTGCTGAGTAAAGACCGCCATCTATATATTCTGTGGTTTTGGTCTGAGCAGCTGGAAGTCCTATTGGTGTAGAACACTGAGGCAAGTATAGCCCTCTTTTCCATTCAAAATTAGAGCTGCTTATTGACATACAGATGTGGAAGAAATGGGAAGAAGAAACAAATGCTTATTAGCCATCAACTGTGCGGCAGACGCTTCACAGCAACACCTGAGGCAGGTGTGGTTATCCTCATATTAAGAACTCACGGTACCAACGGACGGTTCCAGGATTTGTTCTACTCCACAGCCTGCAATTCTCCCACTATTTTACACTGCCATGCTCAGCATGATTAATAAATGCATGATTTATAAGGCTAAACTAAACTGTATTAAGATGTAAAGACACGTAAACATATAGTAATATCTTATTTGTTAACCTTCAGCTTTCCTCAATCAGTCACTGTTACTGCAGCAATGATTCCAACTCCAGGCTAAACCAGAAACACCATTGAAGCTCATTTTGAACCTCTTTTGGCCAGAAATTTGCCTAGAGTTATATAACTTTGGGGCAGCTTTGCATCAAGAGCCACTGCAGGAAGCTTTCACTTAACCCTTATAAGGGAGGAGATTCACCATCTCCATGGGGCCTCTTCTCTTGTTTATCAGGTCTGGCTTCTTTTTCATCTGAGATGCAGGATCTCTTCTATAAAGATCATTTTCTAATCCAGAAAAGTCCTTGGGTACCTTGTCCTGCTCTCGTGGTCAGAAATATGAGTTCTTAGGTCTACTGCATGTTATTTTTTCTTTTATAGACAGATGGGAGAAAGGCCACAGTGATATAGTGACTGTGTCAGTCTGGCTCACTTAGATCCTGTTTGTATGCTGAGTGCTGACATCCCAGGCACCATATTAAGTCTTTTCTGTAGATGATCTCCCTTAAGACTCAGAGCAACCTTGTGTTGCACTGGCCTATTTTGCAGAGGTGTAAACTCACTTAGGCAGATCAAACAACCCAGCCAGGTTCACACTGCCATCAAGAAGCAGAGCCAAGCTTCGAGCCCAGGCTGCCTGTGCAAAACCCTGAACTTTCAAACCACAGTGCATGCTGCCTCCTGACTCTGTTTCTTTGTGCATTTCTCTAGCCAGGAGATTTTCTGCACCTGACCATTTATTTTCCATAATTCTTGCTCTTGGAACAGATAATTTTCAACGTCCCTTTGAATATTGAAATTCCATGACTGGTTAAAGTTATAATTTATGCAGTTTGAGTCATTGGCACTAATACCCGAGTTCATTTATTACATTAATTCCTTTACTGACGGTTCCAACAGCTTTTCAGTTTACTTGCAGATCTCCTGATGCTATAGAACTCATGCTGCTTTTCCCAGAATAACATTTAAAACCTGAATTTTAAAAATGTAAGGTTTAAAAACATATCTGAAAGGATTTTATCATGCACGCAACATATCGATTTTCCATATGGACCAAAATAGTCATTTTAAGCCCTGTTCTCTTGGTTGTCTTTCCCTAGTCTCACAGATGCAGTGCTAATTGCTTGCAGCTCCAGGCTCTTTTTAACATGAGGTAACAATTTGAGCGTCTTGGGCTTGAGTGCTACATTTGTTAGACATGGCAGGCCTAGAATCCACACAGAGATCAACTCCTCTAAACTTTGAGAAGCTTCCTGGAGACCCTTCTGTTGTGCTCCTCTCAGACATGGTATGAGAGCCAGTGGTGTCACTGATTCTGCAGCCAGTGCATCTCTCTCAGACCTGGCAGCTTTGGGTGACAGCCCTTTTAGACCAGCTCTGGCACCTGAGTCCTTCTAGTCAACCTGTGCTTGTAGAAGAATATTTCTGGAAGGGGCGTTTATTCACAGACCTGCTGGCTGGACTTTCTCCAGTGTCTGAGTGACTCTTTGTAGCCAAAGGCACACCCCACTTGGGACACATCTAAAATTCATTCTGACTGGTTCAAGAAGGCAAGGAAGATGAAAAAGAAAGGAAATGACAGGATTCTGCAAATCACATCTGTAATTAGGGAGCCTCGGGCATAACTTGGGAGAATTTCTGGATCTTGTCTTGTTTGCATCTTATCTGTAGTTCTGGTCATTGGAGTCAGGCAAGCCTGGGTTCCAACCAAGCTCTGCTCTGGATAGCTGTGCGATAATGAGGACATCATTGGACTCCCAAGCCTCAGTTTCTTCATCTGTAAATTGGGATGATAGTAGTGATACCTCTCCCATGGGTGTGTTGTGAGGACAATATGTGATGCTGCTGCTGAAGCTTCTGGGCACCCTGTGCTCGACTGTATGGCCAGTGCACAGGCAGCAGCTGCATGATGCTGTTTTTACTCCCCTGTTCCCCTCCCCTACACAGGACACATGCCAGGAAAACAAAGTTCATGCACACTAGCATTTTAGGAGCACTTACACAGGTGTGTGCCATGCAGTACATGTGTGTTTGATGAGGTTTCAGTAAATCTAACTTTAAAATCGTATTTTAGATACACTTAGGGTGTTACAGAAAGGTACCCCAGGGCAGGCTGCTTTAGAAAGACAATAATAACTCTATGAATTAATTTAGGCTTTTAACATATTGTATTTTCACTACAAATTAGACAACCCCCCCACCCCACCTCACAGCTCCCTAGAGAAACAAAAGCAATGAGCAAACAGTGCTTGCCTCCTGGAGATGCGCAGTCCCTCCTTCTGGGGTTTCTGCGAAGGGCCACCCCATTCAATGCAGCTGTCAGAGGCCTGCTACTCTTCCCTTGTGATAAAGAGAAGTAGACCCAGGTTCTAGGCTGGCTAAGATGTGAACAAGAATGTTGAAGCTGAAGAGTCAAGATGAGTCTGTGTGGGAGGCTTAGCAAAAGGCAAGGGACTGTCCTACGGGAAGCTGCCTGGGCCACCTGACTGAGGATGGTCCTCACCTTGCCCCATAGATCATATTCCTAGTAAATCCATGTGAAGCGTTAGAACTGTACGTGGCACAAAGTAAACGATGCTTGTTAACCATCATTATTACTGCTACTAGTATTATTACAGAGCTTGTTGCAAGACTCTGAGATTTGGCTTGGGTTGTCTTTCTGAAATAGTCTCTGTCTTACAGTTTCACAGCCAATGAAGAAGCAATTTGACAACCTTGAGATTGATTTTACAAGTCATGTGAGAGCCTCTGCATCCTCCTTACTGTCCCTAAACAGCCAGAGCTAGCTGAGCCCTGGCTGGGTTGGTCAAGTTTACCTGAACTATGGCCATCTCCTGAGCCGGGCACCTCCTGAGCCGGGTGGAAGCGATGAGCGTCTCACTGTGTATTCATCCGATGGACTGATGGAAATGGGATGCAGCCGGACTGCTGAGTCCACACTGTCCTGCATTTAGGGCTCAGAAATCTGATTCTGAGAAGGTACATCTTGCGTTGAAATCTAGATTTCCAGAGGAAAGTTTTGGACAAAATAACCCAGACCCAGGTCTTGGTCATTTAAAGCCTGGGTGAAATGGGGCAGAAACAGCCCAGAATATACAGGTCTGAATCTTGGCTGGGAAGATGTGGAGGATTCAAGGCGCCAGACGGTTGGCTTCTTTCCAAATGTTTACCACCCTGGTGCCGTGGGGCTGTGGGCAGCCCATGTGCTCATTCTCTCCCCTTCTCTCCCCCTCGCTCCTTTTCTCTCCCCTCCTCCTCGGATTTTCCGCAGGCTGGAGAAACTCAGGAACCTGCTGACCCAGAAGGAGGGCGATGAGACACATGAAATGGAAGAATCAGACTGAACCTGCCTTGGCTGAGGACACCCTGACGCGCTAGGGCTGGCCCTGGACTTTGAACTCCAGCTCTCACCCACCTCTGCCTGGGTGTGACCTTCTTCCCTGGAAACCTTGGTCCTCTTGAGAGAGGACGGCATGAGGCCTGGGGCCAGATCTCCAGGAAGCAGGAAGACTGTGGCAGCCACTGATTCAGACAGAGCCCACAAGAACAAGGGCTGCTGTTTCTTCCCTGCCTCGTGCCCCACCCCCACCCTTGCCCTGTGGTACCCAGGCTGTCTGTACTGCTTGGATGCTACAGACCTTGCCAGGGGCCGCCTAAGAGACCTCAGAGGCTTGCAGCTGGTGGGGCCGTTGGTCGGCGTGTCTCTGAGTTCACCTCTGAGAGGAGAAAGCAATGTTACTGGGGCCCACAGCACCCCTCACTGACGTGTCCGCTGCCTAGGCAGTAACTCTTCGGTCTGGCATTGCTTTCTCTTCTTCCTAAAGCATAATATCACGTGGACTCCTGAGCCCTGAGCCCAGTCTAGCCTCTAGGACAGAAGAATTTGTGCTTTTATAAACCCACAATACTGCAGATGCTGCAAGGGAAGTGTTTCTCCGATTCTTCCCCTCCCCCGACAACGATGTATCAAACCAGAGGAATGACCTTCCAGTGAGAGGAAGGTATCTTGTGACCATCATTACTCCACTTCCTGTTGCCAGCAGCCTGTGGTTGGGTGGCAGCAGAGGCCAGCAGGGTGGCCAGCTGCAGACATGGGCGCCGACGGTGTGGAGCAGGGCGGGGCACAGACGGGCACTGCTTGGGCACACCCTCAGAGCCCCGACTTCGCTCCTGTGTCCCCGGATCCACCCTGGCAGGCTGCTGCCAGGCTCCCAGGTGCTGGCTGACCCCCCCGGCACAGCTGCCCCCGGCCACACGTAGGATTTGTTTCCAGCGATCCTCTTGGACCTATTCCAGGGGCACACGGCAAAGGAAGGCCTCTCATCCAGGGATCTCACACTCACCAAAGCCTTCAAATTTGGATTTAAAAAATGTTATCTTCAAAGATATGCTAATAGGACTAAAAGAAGGAAATGATCATCGGCTTTAAACTTCTGCCAGACTTTGGTATCATGCCCATGAATTTTAAAAATAAATCCTGCTATTATATTGTGTATAGGATGATCACACTGCCTTGTGCGTGTGTTTTAAATTTTACATGTCTCAAGTCTTCACTTATTAAATGTAAATTTCTAAACTATATCACAACTTTTGAAACTCTGTTTGGACATTTCTTCGTTTTCACATGCCTGGAGCCTCAGATGATAAAAGTGTCCCAGGCCCGCCTTGACCATCGGCCATTCTCCTCTTGGTGGACTGTGGGAAAAGCTGTTTCCTTTCCACATTGTCGTTTCAACTTCAGAAAATCTAAGGCGCATCTCCCTCTTTCGTTATGGCAGCTGACCTATAGTGGAAGAGGCCTTCAAGGTTTAGGCATAGACAGTTTAGCCCCTTCCTCACTCCACTTTAAGCACTGTTTGCTTCTGCACAGTGAGGCTCCCTTACTTACTCACCTACTTATTGTATGTAGCCTTCCACCTCTGGGGGAAATGGCTGATCATCTTGTATCCTTTACCCTTAGGCAATGGGGTTCAACCATGGCTGCACATTGGAATCAAGGTGGGGGCGTTCAAAAAACTGATGCCTGAGTCCCACCCCTAGAGATTCTGATTTACTTGACATTGGATGTGATCTGGGCATTGGAAATTTAAAAACCTCTCCAGGTGATTTTAACATGTTGCCAAGTTTCAGAAATAGTGCCCTAAGACATGCAAACATTAGCATGCATCAGAATAAGATGGGCGGTGGGGGGGGGGGGGTTGTTAAAAATCAGATTGCTTGGGAGACTGGGATTGCCATATATACATTACTATAAGAAAAAAAAAATCAAATTGTACACTTTAAATATATGCAGTTTATTGTATGTTAGTTATATCTCAATAAAAGAAAAAAATCAGATTGCTGGGCCCCATCCCCAGAATTCCTGAGTCAAAGTTTCTGGATGGTGCCTGATAATTTGCATTTCTAACAAGTTCCCAGGTGATGCAATACTGGTGGTTCAAGGACCGCATTTTGAGAACCACTGTCCTGGAAGAAAGAAAGCCTGGGAAGTGGGCTGGGAGGGCAACGTGAGTGAATGCACAAAGATCCAGCTCTTTCTTGTTCTCAGACTCTGCTGTTGGCTTCAGAGGCGGGGCACCCTAAGCACCATAGCTGCCGCTGTGCAGAAAATCCAGGTGGGGTTGAGCTGAGTCCAGAAAGCCAGAGTCTTGGTTGGATAAGGCATGGACCTGCAACAGAGAGTCTGGAGGTCTAGATCAGCTCTGTCCAATGAGAAAATAATGCAAGCCACAAATGTGAGTTACATGTCATTTCATATTTTCTACCCGCATTAAAAAAATTTGAGATTAATTCTAACTCTATATATATTTAACCTAATTATCCAAAATGTTATCATTTTATGTCATCAACGTAATTATTAGTGAGATAGTTTACGTTCTTTTTTTCACACCAAGTCTTTGTAACTAGGTATGTATTTTACAGGAGCACATCTCAGCTCAGACTAGCTACCTTTCAGTGGCCACATGTGAACAGTGCAGATCTGGATACAGCAAGGGCTGGGGCCATCTGCCTCTGAAGAAGGGCTGATGCACGGAGGTCTGCAGGCGGGCTCCTCCTTCCCGCCCCTCCTAGAGCCCCTGGAATCTGTTCTCTGTGTCTGAGAATCTTGCCTGTGTTCCTCACCATCGGTGCTTCTGGAGAGCAGGAGAGGTCTAGTGGGCCAAATCAGGTCTGCAGGGCTTGTTTCCTCATGTCTGTTGTGTCTGAGGTCAGAATCCAAGAGGCTTTCACAGCCACCCCTGCCCCTTTCCAGATTTAACCATCGACAGATACAGACAGAGCCCCAGGGTGTTGGTGGGAGAAGCCAAGGCTTTGGTTGGGGAGAAATAGGTGTCTGAATTGGACTAAGGAAGAGAGCAAAGGGAGAGCTGTGGTTGACGTGAACAGTCAAGAGTGTTGGTTCGTCACAAGCTTTAAATGACAATAAGTCAGCTTGATTTCATAGATATCTATAGGACATTACATCCAAAAACAGCAGATTGCACGTTCTTCTCAAGCGCACATGGAACATTCTCCAGGATAGATCACATTTTGGGTCATAAATCAAGCGTTGGTAACTTCAAGAAAATTGAAATCGTATCAAGCATCTTTTCTGACCCCAACACTATGAGATTAGAAATCAATTACTGGAAAAAAAAACTGGAAAAAAACACAAGCACATGGAGGCTAAACAATACGCTACTAAATAACAGATCACTGAAGAAATCAAAGAGGAAATCAAAAAATACCTAGAGACAAATGACAATGAAAGCACAATGATCCAAAACCTATGGGATGCAGCAAAGGCAGTTCTAAGAGGGAAGTTTATAGCAATACAATCCTACTTCAAGAAACAAGAAAAATCCCAAATAATCTAACCTTACACCTAAAGAAACTAGAGAAAGAAGAGAAAACAAAACCCAAAGTTAGCAGACAAACTGGGACATTTGTAGAGACGTGGATGGACCTAGAGACTGTCATGCAGAGTGAAGTGAGTCAGAAGGAGAAAGACAAATATCGTATATTAACACATATATGTGGACTATAGAAAAATGGTACAAATCAACCAGTTTGCAAGGCAGAAATAGAGACACAGACGTAGAGAACAAACATATGGACACCAAGTGGGGAAAGCGGGGAGGGTTGGGGGGGGATGAATTGGGAGATTGGGATACCATATTGTACGTTAAATATATGCAGTTTATTGTCTGCTAACTGTATCTCAATAAAAGTTCTTAAAAAAAAAAAAAAGAGTATTCGTTTGAATGCTGCAAGCAGGCATGAGCTGACAGTTCCAGTGCTTTCACTGGCCAAGGAGCCCAGAGCACTGTGGGTTTGTACAGCACTGGGTTGACAGCCATTGTGCTCTCCCTGTGGCGTGCTGCTGTCTCTCCAGTTGCAGTCATTAAACATGCAAGTATTGAGTGCCTACTGCATGTGCCGATATACCTGGGAGGCAGTAGATTGTAGGACTTGGGATCACATGTTTTGGAGTCAGGCCTGAGTTCAGATCTCCACTTTTGCAGTATGATCTTAGGCAAATTTTTTAATCTCTCAACCATGGTTTCTTCATTCGCAAAATGGGAATAATAACACCTATTCCCCAGAAATCTTGTGAGGATAAAGTGAGGTGATATATGTTATTTCTGAGCTCAGAGCCTGGCTCACAGGCACGCAGGGAACAGCAATGGCTGGGACGGGGTGAGGTGAGCAAGGTGTACTGTGTGGCGCCCTCACCACCATCACCATTGCTGCTCTTGAGTTATTACATCGTAGTAGGTGCCCTGGGAGTCACCAAGCTGCATGAGGCTTTCTCTCCAGGAGCAGAGGGTCCACGAGGGGAGAGAAGATGTATGCATAGATGAGTCAAAGATGAGCTAGGTGTGATGATTGCCTTGAGAGAGGAAGGAGAAATCACTTCCACCCAAGGGATTCAGAGACTGTGTCCTTGAAGAATGGATGAGAAGTCTGCCAGCAGAGACTGAGGGGAGTTTATGGAGAGAATGGCTTGATGAAAGCCCCAGAGGTGCAGAACTGTGCTCAGGGAGTATTGAATGGTTGTGATACTGGTGCATGGAGTATCACAAGCAGTCGATACTAAATGAATGGAAGACAGCTAAAAGGGATTGGTAAGAGGCTGGTTGCAGCCCATTTATGTGGGACTTACATGCCAGGCTAAGGAGTTTGGAATGTGTTTCATCAAAAATAGAACACCATAGACAGCATCCCAAAAGGGCATGACAAGAGTGATGATGAGTGCTTTTTCCTTTTGAAACAGAGGGGTTTTGAGAGTCAGAATTTACTGACATTGCCCTGTCAAAATTGAACACAAACCTTCATGCCTTGAGACACAGGTAACTTGTAAATCATGTTATCCATTACCACCCCTTCCCAATCCCACTCCCCCAGAGGAACTCTTGTTACCAATGCGGTGTGTAGCCTTCCAGCTTCCTTTCCTCTGTACAAAGACAACATATAGAGATTAAGAAGATTTTAACCAAAATTGGAGCATACTATACTTACTGTCCTGCCATTTACTTTTTTATTGTAACTCCCCATTCCGCCTCGTCCAGCCTCTAGTAAGCACCACTCTACTTCCTATTTTTATGACTTTGACTACTCTAGGTACCTCATATAGAGGGCATCATACAGTATGTGTCCTTTTGTGACTGGCTTATCTCATTCAGCATAATGTCTTCTAGACTTATTATATATTATAGGTTGTGTCAGAATTTCCTTCCTTTTTCAGGCTGAATAATATCCCGTTACATGTATATACTGCTTTTTGTTTGTCCATTCATCCATTGATGAACACTTGGGTTGCTTTCATCTTTTAGCTCTTGTCTGCTATGTACTTTTAGATAACATACTATGGGCATGTTTCCGTGCGAGTTCCTATAGCACCTGCTCACTCTTCTTCATGGCTGCCTAATATTCCATTGTATGGACATGACCAACTGAGACTCGGACAACCAGCTAGTGGTGTAGTGGGGATCCGAATCCAGTTTTGGGGGCTCCAAAGGCTGAGAGCTCTTCACCACTCTGGGAGACATGAAGGATGTGTACATTTTGAGTCACCACATGGTCAGCACGGTGTTAGGCGAGTATAAAATAATGTGATACAATTTGATTGAGTTCTGAGAGGATTCTGTAAATGAAGCGATGGGAGTGGGTGGAGGCCAGATCTAGCCCTGATTTAGGAGCCTTCCCACAACACAGTTATGGCCAGTGACACTCAGATTGATTTTCCATTGCTGGAAAGAAGAGAAGGAAGTAGAAGTGATCAGAGGACATAAATAACTTTTCATAAAGCCAGGCAAGACTTTGTGTCTTTCCATGACACAGTTATGGCCAATTCTTGATCCACACTGACCTGGGTCCCCCTCAAAGTGGCTCTGGAACAGTAACAAATAGTAGCATCTTTAGGCCAGAGGGGGCCTTGGAGTTCATCTGGCCCTACCCTTTGTTGAGAGGAGGAAACGGGCACCTAAGAGATGGGCCCCACTACATGCCTGCACCTCGAGGGTGTGGCTACTGGCTTAGCGAGGTGGTAAGATGCTCCAGATTGTCTCCCATCCCAATTTTATTGACGCACACTCATTCTGTTCACTCTGGAAATGTGCATTATTTTTGTTCATTTCTCCCGTACGCATGCATTCTTCCAGCAGCCTGTCTGGCTTTATTAAAAGTTATTTATGTTCTCTCATCACTTCTACTTCCTTCTCTTCCTTCCAGCAATGGAAAATCAATCTGAGTGTCATTAAGAGGATATTCCCTGAAGAAGATTGCTGGGGACAGTGGATTTGTCACCCAACTTACTTCCTTTCACTGAGCAATTGGAATTTCTCCTACAGGGGATGAGCCCCAGTGTTATTTCACTGTCTGAATTCAGACAGGCCTTGCACTGACTTGCTGAGTTTTCATCCCATTGTCTCACTGACATTGGCTGATCTGATCTCTGTACTGATTAATTAGTTTCTAATCCCTTCATATTGATCTAGTAAAATTGGCTTGTTTAATTTGTGATGAGAAATTCTGAGAATGTTTCGTTTAGACGCTGATGAGGGGCATCTTTTTTTAATGTCCTGTCGGAGACATCCCTTGGGAGAGAGACGTACTCCACGCAGTCTCCTGAATTACACAGAGCAAATGCTGAAGTAGTGGTGAGACTCTCCCTGCTGCCAGGTCTGGATCCTTGCACAACAAGCACTTCTGCCTGTGAATGGGGCTGTTTTGTGTGTCCTCTCACCAAAGGCACCTGGACCACTGTCTTCCCGCAGGTTGTCTGAGCTGCTTCTTAGCATCAAAACCTCGCCTGCCTGGGTGGGGCCTGGCCACCATCCACGCCTGCCATCTGGGGCCAGAACAGAGCCACGGCCACTTCACCAGCCCCAGTGCCACGCTGCTTGATTTATAAATGCCTTTTTTTTTTTTTCCTACTGCCTGTGATTCCCCTCTGGAGAGGCTGGAGTAAAAGTCCCAAAGTTGAATATTTTCTATTCTGTCACAAAGGGAAATGGATGAGCAGATACAAACAGCCTTAAAGGGGAGAAGAGAATTCAGCTAAGAGCCAGCCTCATCCTGGATGCAGGACTGATTCATGGCACCCAGCAAGATGCCTTTGGGGGTGTGGTCACTCACTGCTGGCATTAAAATTCTAATAGCTGCTTTCCCAATCAGCAACCACCAGCATTCAGGGAGCTTGTTTATTGAACACAATCAGCCCACTGTGTCCAACTAATCTCTATTTGCCTATCTCCCCTAAGATAGATTTCACAAAAATGTGTAAACACATTCTTAGAACCTTCTTAGAAGTCCCTTAAAGCCCCTCTGTGAGGCCTGCCCCCACTGGCCAGGCAGTGGCTGAGTCACCGCGTGGTGGGAGGGTTCTCACACGTCTCCATCAGGCACCGCCAGAGCGGCAGCCCAGCCAGCAATGAGCTTCCCCCACGAAGCAGCCTCCCTGCGAGGCAGGGCCCTGGGAGCTGCTGTGCAAGCGGCAGCATTTGGCTCATTCATTTGTCTTCATTAATGTTGCTTATAGCGAGGCCTTTGTCACGTACACGATTATGGGAGATTCAACTCTCCTGAATGTGTAAACACAGAGCTCCAGTGCGAGGCTCCAGGCAGGCAGCAGCTTGAAGGGGAGCTTTTCTGCTGCCCCTGGAGGACTGGGTCTTAAGTGGTCGGGCACTGGTTCTTGCTCCTTGGTGCTCAGCCCCAGGGGCTTATCTCTGCCCACCAGTCACCTCACGTGACCCCATGTCCTTATCTATTCCCCCCTCCCCTCAGCTCCACATTTACCAAGTTCACTCAGTGTCACCACCTTAACATCTCTTAACTCGGTCCCTTCCTCTCCTCCTCCTCCAGGGTCCTGTCCTCATCTAAGGCCACCGCCATCTCATGGCTGGATTCCTGCGACAGCCTCTTGATCATACTCCCTACCTCCAATCTTGCCCCACTCTCCTCCATTCTCACCCTGCTGCTACCTTCGTCTTTCTGAAATGCTAGTTTGGACCACTCTCCTTCTCTGGGAAAAGGCCAAACTGCTTCACCTGCTCTGCAAGGCTCTTCGGAACAAGGCCCCTGGAACCTTCCAGGCTTCAGCCCATCAGCATGCTCATTCCCCTCCCCCGTCCCCTTGTTGGGTTACACTTTGTCAAGGGTTCCAAAACAATTCCACCTGGGACTTCCCTAGTGGCACAGTGGTTAAGAATCCACCTGTCAATGCAGGGGACACGGGTTGGAGCCCTGGCCCGGGAAGATTCCTACATGCCACAGAGCCACTAAGCCCGTGTGCCACAACTACTGAGCCTGCACACCTAGAGCCTGTGCTCCGCAACAAGACAAGCCACTGCAATGAGAAGCCTGCGCATTGCAACAAAGAGTAGCCCCCTGCTCGCCACAACTAGAGAAAGCCTGTGTGCATCAGGGAAGACCCAATGCAGCCAAAAATAAATAAATAGTAATAATTTTAAAAAAGAAGAGTTTTCAAAAGAAAAAAAAATATTCTACCTTGTGCCTAGTATCTTAGGGCTTTTAGCTAAAGCAATTTTGTAGTTTATTAAAAATAAGTATTTTTGAGGTATAATTGACATATAACATTATATTAATTTCAGGTATACAGCCTAATGATTCAATATTTGTATACACTGTGAAATCACCACCACAATAAATCTAGTTACCATCTGCCACCATATAGAGTTACAAAAAATATTTTTCTTGTGCTGAGAACTTTGAAAATTTACTCTCTTAGCAACCTTCAAATATGCGATACAATATTGTTGACTGTAATCATGGTGCTATACATTACATCACCATGACTTACTTATTTTTAGTTTTTAACTCACTTACTCTGCTATTTCTCAGATTAGAACAGGAGAACATGGGGAGCTGAACTAAATAAGATGTCCAAGTCACTGCTTTACTAAGTATCATTCTTCTCCAGGGACTGATGTTTCTGTTCTCAGCTGTCATACTCAGGCGACTTTAGGTGCAGGAAAGAGAACAATCAAGTCACTAGAGGAAAAAAGGGGGAATTTATTAAAGGATATGCATGAGGGAACCCGGCGAAATCTGGCTTCAGGAAGAGCAGAAACAACACAGCCGTAGGGCCCTGCCAATCTCTCTCTGTCTCTCTGTCTCTGCCTGTCTCTCTTTCCGTCTCTCTCCTCAGCTTCACCTCTCTCCATTCTCCTCACTCTCTCTTGACCAGCTTCCTCTGCTTACTCATCTTGTACTCATTTTGTACACAGCCCCAAATGGCAGCCACACGCCAGGGTCTACACAGCCTTCCAAGTTTGGCACCCACCACCCACGACAACTTCCTATCGCTGGAGAGGGGATGGGCTGGTTCTGAGTCATCTCTCTGAGCCGGGCTGCAGCAGTCCCGGGATCTGGTGAGTCTGGGGATTGGCTGTCCTCGGCCCAGAACTCTTTCCCACAGTCTTGCACATAGCTTTGACCCCAGGGGGGATGTGACAAGGGTATTCTGCTTTGTCACTGGCTGGGAGCAGGGGCAGCTTATTAATGGGAGGCTATATTAATGGATTACATTAACGGTATTAGTAACAAAGTACCAGAACAGAGTAACAAAGGAGGCTGGGTTAGTAACAAAGTACCACAAACTGGTGGCTTAAACAATAGAAATCCATCCTCTGGGTTCTGGAGGCTGGAAGTCTGCGATCAAGGAGCTGGTAGTGTTGGTTCCTTCTGAGGGCTGTGAGGGAAGGATCTGCCCACGCCGTTGTCCTAGTTTCTGGCAGCCTCTAGCATCCCTGGCGTGTATGTCGCATTCTCCCTGTGTCTTCACATCATCTGCCTTCTGTACATGTCTGTCTCTGTGTCTAATTCTTCCCTCTTATAAGGACACGAGTCACATTGGATTAGGGCCCACCCTAATGACCTCATCTTAATTTGACCTTCTACAAAGGCCCTATTTCCAAATAAGGTCACATTCACAGGTCCTGGGGGTTAGGACTTCAACATCTTTTAAGGGGCACAATTCAACCCATGGCAGAGACTAAAGGCAGGGCCAATAGATACCTCTACAGTTCCTTTCCCGGGCCCCCTCAGATGCTCACTGGTGAGCCCACTTTGCAGTCCTCCAGACACAACTAGACACTAGAGTAGAGAGAGACATTATGTGCAAGTTGAGATCCCCACTGCAGACGGGAAAAACCTTGTAAGCCCCAAGTAAACACCTTCTACAGGTCAACAATGCTGCACTGCACCTAGCCTGGAATATAGCCTTTTGGTTCTATAAGACCTATAGGGAAACGTTATTTAAGGATTAGTCAGTAGATCCGATGGCAACTGTTAAAGCAGTCAATAACAACAACTGTAATGCTAATACTGTACACCATGTGTGGTGCCATAGAATTGTCAAAGCATTTTCATGTCCATTATTTTATTTGATCCTCACAACAAGTGTGTGAAGTAGGGAGAGCAAATTTTGTTCTGCTTTGTTTCATTTGTTTTACTTTTTTATGAGAAATAATTGACGTATAACAGTGTATTAGTTTTAGGTGTGTAAGATGATTTGATATTTGCGTATATTGTGAAATGATCACAGTGGGTCTAGTTAACGCCCATCACCATTCTTAGATATGAAAATGTTTTTGTGATATGAACTTTTAAAATCTACTCTCTTAAAAACTTTCAAATATGCAATACAGTATTGGTTTTTTTTTAATTTTATTTATTTATTTATTATTTTTTGGGGGGTACACCAAGTTCAATCATCTGTTTTTATACACATATCCCTGTATTCCCTCCCTCCCTTGACTCCCCCCACCCTCCCCGTCCCAGTCCTCTAAGGCATCTTCCATCCTCGAGTTGAACTCCCTTTGTTATACAACAATTTCCCACTGGCTATCTATTTTACAGTTGGTAGTATATATATGTCTGTGCTACTCTCTCGCTTCATCTCAGCTTCCCCTTCACCCCCCGCCCCCTCCCAAACCTCGAGTTCTCCAGTCCATTCTCTGTATCTGCGTCCTTGTTCTTGTCACTGAGTTCATCAGTACCATTTTTAGATTCCATATATGTGAGTGAGCATACAATATTTGTCTTTCTCTTTCTGACTTACTTCACTCTGTATGACAGACTGTAGGTCTCCATGCTGCACATTACATCCCCATTAATTATTTATTTTTATAACCATAGGTTTGTACCTTTAGACCCCCTTCATTCATTTTGCCCACCCCCCATGCTCTGCCTCTGGCAACCATCCATCTGTTCTCTGTATCTATGAGCTTCTTTTTTTCCTAAAGATCATATGGTATTTATCTTTCTCTGTCTGAATTCTTAACTTAGCATAATGCCCCCAAAGTTCATCCACGTTATTGCAAATGGCAAGATTTCATTCTTTTCATGGCTGAATAATATTCCATTGTGCGTATATCATGTTGTATTTATCCATTTATCCATTGATGAACACTTAGCTTGTGTCCATATCTTGGCTATTGTGAATAATGCTTCAATGAATGTGAGGTTGCATATAGCTTTTTGAGTTAATGTTGTCATTTTCTTCAGATAAATACACAGGAGTGGAATTCATGGATCATATGGTAGTTCTATTTTTAACTTTTTGAGGAACCTCCATACTGTTTTCCGTAGTAGCTGCACCAATTTGCATTCCCACCAACAGTGCACAAGAGTTCCCTTTTCTCCACATCCTTGCCAACACTTGTTACCCTTTGTCTTTTTTTTTTTAATTCTTTATTGGAATATAATTACTTTACACTCTTGTGCCAGTTTTTGAGGTACACCAAAGTGAATCAGCTGTATTTATACGTATATCCCCATATCCCCTCCCTCCCGTGACTCCCTCCCACCCTCCCTATCCTGGCCCTCTAAGGCATCACCCATCATCAAATTCATCTCCCTATGTTATGCAGCAACTTCCCACTAGCTATCTGTTTTACATCTGGTAGTATGTATATGTCAGTGCTACTCTCTCACTTCGTCCCAGCTTCCCCTTTGCGCCCTCCCAACCCCATGTCCTCAAGTCCTTTCTCTACATCTGCATCTTTGTTCTTGCCCTGTCACTGGGTTCATCAGTACCATTTTTTTTTTTTTTTTAGATTCCATATATATGAGTTAGCATACGGTATTTGTTTTTCTCTTTCTGGCTTACTTTGCTCTGTATGACAGTCTCTAGGTCTATCCACCTCATTACAGATAACTCAATTTCATTCCTTTTTATGGCTGAGTAATACTCCATTGTATATATGTGCTACATCTTCTTTATCCATTCATCTGTTGATGGGCATTTAGGTTGCTTCCATGTCCTGGCTATTGTAAATAGTTTGTCTTTTTGATGATACTCATTCTGACAGGGGTGAGTTGATAGCTCTTTGTGGTTTTGATTTGCGTTTCCCTGATGATTAGTGATGTTGAGCGTCATTTTATGTACCTGCGCAGATTCTTATATTATTTCTTCATGCCTCAGCTTTCTCATCTGTGAAATGAAGATAGCAATAGCTGCTCAAAGGATTGTTGCATTAGTTAAATGCATTAATAAGTTTAAGCACTGGTACCCTGTAAGCATGATATAATGCATGTTGTTTTCATCACCATCATTCGTATTACAGATGGAGGAAGGAGATATACAAGGTAAGAGTCTCAGCTCAGACTCTCAAACCCACTACCCAGCCAGGGCTGGACCTCACAGCTCAAGGGCAAGAGGATCAAATGGGTACCTCTCTAAACCCAGAAAGAAGATGCCTCTCCATTTCCACCACCTCTTCATGTCATACCCTAGAGTTACTTTGCTAGAGGCTCCTATAATGTCATTTCTCAAAACTATGTTTTCATTTGTTTTATTTCATGTCAAAGCTGTTTTGTTGTTACCAAAATTAAGAAAGTATAAAGGAAATATATTTTAGGATAAAATAACATGCAATTCCTTAGTTTTACCTATAATATCTGAAGGGCATGCAGTGCAGTTCTTTTCCAGAAAGAGAAAGAGAAAAGGAAAATCATATACCACATGTACACACACACATATGAGAAGACATATGGGATCTGGAATATTTTACAAAATTTTTCTTTCGTTTCAGTCTAAAAACTATCTAGCCCTTTCTATCAAGTCCTTCTCTCTCCTTTCCCTCCACATCTCTGCTCCCACCTGTTGAAGACTTGTTTTTCGCTCCCCTTTCTGGAGCCTCTTGGCTTCATTCTAGGCTGTCTTAGGTTGAGCTTCTCCGAGGCTGCTGCTGAGATAAGGGATCATGTGGAAAGTGATTTATGAGGAAGCATTCCCAGGAGGTGGGATCAGGAAGGGAGATATAGGAAAGTATCAAGCAAACTCCCGCAGAGCGGCTCTTGGAGACAGAGGAGGTCATGCCTCAGAGCCGTCGTCATCAGGACGGGATGGGCAAGGCGCTGGAGCAGATTCTGCCCCGTAATCCACAGTCCTTGGCGGTTAAGGCCTCCCCCTCCTCCCCATCCCAGCACAGACATTCCCCATCACTTCCAGCTGTCGGGGTGCAGGCCTGAGGGTGGGCCCTTACATGAGAAGCAGGTGCTGGCTGTGGGAATGAAGGCATAGCTGAAGCTGGTGCTTATGAAGGTGACAGAGATCTGAGGGGAGAGGGGACCGCTCCACTGGGCGATTCCTGACAACATCCTGTAAGAGGCTGCATGAAGTCCCTCCTAAGCGGGGCTGAGGCGGCTTTCAATCCTTCTGAGTGGAAAGT
The DNA here is from genome assembly GCF_030028045.1 of Hippopotamus amphibius kiboko. NCBI lineage: Eukaryota > Metazoa > Chordata > Mammalia > Artiodactyla > Hippopotamidae > Hippopotamus > Hippopotamus amphibius. Next base: position 164,706,082 of record NC_080187.1, on the reverse strand, counting down.
CTGCAAAAGAAGCACACCTTTCTGTTGCTCATGTGCATTTTTTTTCTTTTTTCATTTCCACCAAGAATGGACAAAGCTGTGATGTTTCATGCTGCACAGCGTCTGGTTTTTCGTTTTACTAAACTCAGAGGAGGGAAAGAAAATGACATGAGTGAAGGTGGGAGAAAACCTCACCCGTCCATGAACATATTTTAGTCCCATGTTACCCATTTTTAAACAAAATTAAGAGACCCCGTGGGCCTGGGGTCTCGGCTGTCCTTGGAAGGGTTCCTGATTCAATGTCAGGTGCCCCCTGTAATCTAAGACTCACCCCACATCTTTATTTTTTTGTCTTCCTCACGCGTTCCCTTTCTGTCCAAAATTGGCCTTGTTTTGTTTATGTCCTCCTTTTTTTCTTCTTTGAAAGCTATGGCTTCACTAGTAAGGGGGAGATGCTGAGAAAGGTGGGTTGAACGCCCAGTCTGGATCCTCTTTGGGATCAGAGTGTTATTTGAGGTGAGCGGTGAGCTGCGAGGTAACCCTCAATGGCACGGCTGAAAGGAAACAGGGAGGAGCGTAGAGCATGCTGTCTGAACTCTACGCGTCAGAAGGTGGTTTCAGAAAAGGCTTTCTCTCTAATGAGGGAAGGTGCGTTTCTGGCCTGCAGGGGGAGGGGGAGGGGTGGGGGGGGCTGCTGGCAGCTGACACCTGCGGCAGGGAACGGGGCCACTCACCTCCAGTGCCGCTCGGCAGAAAGGCCAGGTGCTTCCTGATGGAGACTGATGGAGCCGGAGCTCTGAGAGGGAAAGAACTGAAATGGGACTCCTCGCTGAAATGCACGTCAGGGCTGGCGACCCTGAGCGCAGTTGTCTCTGTTGAGCCTGGAAGTGCCACCCTGCGTGGAACTTTGTGAAGTGAGGCCTTCCTTGTAGAACAGCAGGTTGTGAGGAGCGGAATCTACGTTTACATTGCTGTTAAACTGAGCTAAGCAAAGTCAAGCCGTAGCCTCCCAACTCAGCAGGTGAATCCTGCAAGCGAGGTGCTCGGAAAGGTCTCAGAGGCTAGAAGCCCTCTCCAATCTTCCGGCAACCTTTGAAAGGAAACAGCTGTAGAATTCCTCCTGCCAGGTAGGAGCTCCTATTGTCCAGGGTTGTTTCTCTGAGTGGAGACACGTCCGCAAGCTGGGAGTCTGTGATATTATGGGTGAACGAAAGAAGACAGAACTCTCAGGTGCAAGCACTTTGGGATTCTAGAGAGACATTTTCCTGGGCTGGGAAGTATCAACAAAATATCGCAGACTTTGGGGCACAGTAAAGAAGGAACTGAAGGAATGTTTATTCCATAACAAGGTCGGATAACAAGTCTACTGATTCTGAACTCCCAATACGACTCCCAGCATCCCTCGCTTTTCTACTGAGCTGAATGGAAACAGTCGGGTCTGGATCAGAGAGATGTGCTCTTGGGGTAGGATATTTTCTTGATTCTTAAATTGATATTTATCTGTACAGTATTTGATATTTGCATCGTTGTTCACTAAATTTTTAACTCATGCCCTGCATGACTACCAATAATATGTACAGTCTGTACTTCACGAAATTTTGTAGGTTGGATTTTTAAATCAATCATAATTTTGATGATTGAAGGCAATAATAACACCATACATCTATAAATCATGTCCACAGTTTACAGGGCATTTTCGTATATTTGGTATCAATTGCCACAACATCTTGGTGAGAAAGTGTTGTCAGGTCCATTTTCCAGATACAGGAACTAAGACTCACGAGGATCCGGGGGCAACGCTCTGCCTTCCCCTGCTTCCTGGCTTGTGTTCAGAAGTCAGTTCTCCCTACTGCAAATCTTCTGTTAAAGTTCAGTATTCATTGATTACATTAATTCCCTTACAGAATAAATGCTCATTATGCCAGGTTGATTTTTCTGTTTAATATGTATAATGTCAACAAAGATTTCTTTTTATTTATCAAATTATTGTAAAGTGGGGTATACCTATAGTGGGTGAGCATTGAATGTGTCAGCTAAGACTGAAAGAAGGACTATTTTCCCCATATTGCAGGTAAGAAAATGAAACAACAGTAAAGTTAAGTGAATTTCCTAAAGTCTTGGTGAAATGGCAGTATCACTGCTGAGTATTTTTTTTTTTAAAGATTTATTTTATTATTTATTTATTTTTATTTTTGGCTGCATTTGGTCTTCGTTGCTGTGCACGGGCTTTTTCTCTAGTTGTGGTGAGCGGGAGCTACTCTTTGTTACAGTGGCTTGTTGCAAGCATAGCCTCTAGGCACGAGGGCTTCAGTAGTTGTGGCCCATGGGCTCTAGAGCACAGGCTCAGTAGTTGTGATGCATGGGCTTAGTTGTTCTGCAGCATGTGGGATCTTCCTGGCCCAGGGATTGAACCTGGGTCCCCTGCATGGGCAGGTGGATTCTTAACCACTGCGCCACCAAGGAAGCCCCAATGCTGAGTTTCAAGCCTCCTGGTTAGCCCATAAAACACCCCTATGTTTTCTATTCTTGCTTTGGTAGCCTGGTTATTTGCAATACCCATAAGAACACTTCCAGTAGAAGCATGATATGTGACCTTACACAACACCCAAGGGCAGATCCATATGTCTGTGCTTTGAAGGTTACACAGTTTGGCAGAACAATTTTAGGAAAAAGAATACAAAATTAGTAAGGGACTCTGAAGATTAAGGTTCATGAACTTCACAGTAAATCCACCTCTGCCAATAGCTGGCAGGAATGCTCCGGACTTTCACCACACTCCACCTCCCAGAGTTACACCATCCCCACGGGCAGGAATGAATTGATTTTTGTCTCCCTTTGTTGGTGAGGACACATCCTGGAGAGGTGAGGTAAAGCCCCAGTGGAGGTCAAAGATATTGAGAGCAGCTGGCCATTTGAAATTCATTCAGGTCTCCAAGGCCAGATAAATTACTTTCCAGGGAACCAAAGTAATTGAAAGATGTGATTGAGGAACAACTTTTTAACAGTTTTTGAACAAGTTACCAAGGAATCAATAGCCACAGGTCAGAGGGAGAAATTGGTACCCCCAAATTTCAGAGTGGACTCTACAAACTACAGACTGGTAATCTTAACATTAGCCACTGGCAAATTTCTAGAATGGGTTGTCTAACAAATAGTTTGTTAAAATGTAGACAGGAGAGACATGATTACTAGATTCTAAGATGGATTCAGTAAAAAGAAATCATCACAAATCAAGCTCATTTCCACTTTTTTAACTGAAATATTAAACCCAAAGGTCAGGGGAATATGTTTGGGTTTTAGAAGGCTTTTTGAGAGGCTTTCGTGATATTTTTTTGAACAGGTTGGAGAAATGTGGATTGAACTATGGAATAGTGAAATAGATTGGTTTGGTTGACAGAGTGAGATGAATTAGTGCTGAAGTGGAAGAATTGCCCATTTCTTTTCAGCTCTTGTTCAATGGGGATACAAAGATGAATGAGGACTCCTGCCTTCAGGAACTCAGCAGAGCAAAATGATATATAAGCAACTAGCTATGATCATTTTGGAGAGGGCTGTACCAGGGAAATATACAGGAAATGGGATGGCTGAACTAGAATCACTGGGGTGGCGGGTGGGAGAGCTTTCTGGCAGTTAGCGATGTCAGCTGATACAGAGACCATCTTACAAAGTAGTGAGGATTTCAACTAGAGAGGAGATAACTTGGGGAAGGACATGGAGCCAAATGACTTTCAGGTTCCCTTCAAAGGCTAAGGTCCTGAGTTTGTTCACAGTTAGATCACAACAGCTGGCCTCAGCACAGCCAAGCCTGGCCAAGGCTCTGAGCATGCATCTCTACAGCCAGACTATGGGACAGGGGAAGCAGAACTGCTGAGGTGGGTACCAGAGTCAGCTTGGAAACCACAACCACACTAGGAGCAGAGGATGGGGAGAGAAAGCTTGTTAGCTTCTTCAGATTATTGGGATCTTCATGAAAGGGAATGTATTTGGCTATCTAAAAAATTATAAGCTAAAGGGTCTGGGAGTTAAAGGAGGCTTGTCATCTAGCAAGTGAAAGCTGGCAGTTTGGGTGGGAGACCCTCCACTCAGATTGAATTGATGTCTAAAGAGTGCTGAAAACCTCCACATTCTCTTCATTTCAAAGCTTTCTCATGCCATTGAAAAGCCTGATTCTGCTTTTCTAAAGAACAATGTGGGTTATTTATTAATGTTCATAAGAAATATTTCTGTAATGCTACCTCAGGGTTTGAAACCAACTTGGCTGAATGAGGTACATCTAAAGTCTAAAAATCCTAGTAATGTCAGCCTTGTTTCCTGTGCAAAGCATAGTTTAAAATGAAATATTAAGTCATTGAGTCATCTAAGTACCTGGAAACGATTCACATCAGACTGGGAAGAATTTATTAGAAAAACACGTCACCGTCCCCCAACACAGGAGCCCACAGCTCACCGTGCACAGTTGTCAAGAGCAGAATTCTATTAGGTTCTGTCACCAGCAAGCGTGCTGGCCCAAATCTAAATTCTGACCGGGAATCTCTGCACCCCAAAGTCAGCGTAACAAGATAGCCACCCCTTCTCAAAGTCCTTTATAAATGCCTCTCCCTAGGGGCTCAGCCTTTCTCAGATTGACACCCTCCTCTGAGGACAAAAAGTGGGCATGTGGTGTGAGAGAAGCCTTTTTCACCAGGCGGCCCCTAATTACGCACGGCCTTTCTCCAGCGAGCTCAGCAGCAAAGACCGGCCAGACAATGAACCCATGTTCAGTGCTTTGGATAATGCCGGGCATTTAATGTGGTTGAATATCGCAGCCAGGGCCTTCCTGTTTCCAAACCAGTCAATAGAGGTGTGGGGCCCTGAGTGTGTTTCCCAGCCTCTTGCCATCCCGTGGAAAACAAAGAGGAGTTTGATGTCTGTGCCCTGAATACTTAGCACGAGATGCTGAGGTCCAGCCATCCCTTTGCACGACAGTGAAAGGCTCTGGTGCGTGGACAGATGAGGGGAGAGCTCAGTGTGCGAGGCAGCCCCACGCTGTACTCGCAGGTCCGCAGAGAGGATGGCCTCCGTGTGACTGAAAGGATCTTTGGTGACAAAATAGTATCTATTTTCCCACATAAATACACAAACATCATACTTCGCTTCTTTCGGGAACAAAAATATTAGTTGAATTTAACCATCCATTTTCATACCCTGGCATTCTATGTTTTATTTGTAAAAAACCACTGGTGTTCTTTGGAAATTTAATGAAACAATATTAAATAAATAATCCAGAAGTAGCATAATGAAATACCAGTACATCCAGGCCGTGACTCTGTTTTGAGAAGTGGGTGATGTGTAAATCTTGCCTTCTTTCTCGTCTAAGAACTACCCTGATAGTCTGAACATGTAAAACTCTAGCTGGGATGGGCATTAGCTCTTTGCACCTTGGTAATAGAAAAGGAATACAGATTGGTACGTAGGCAGTCTCTTCATTTTATCCATAATAGCTTGGCAGTCAGATTATTCCCACATTTTGGATGAAAAAGGAGTGCTATGAATAGCAATCAGCTGCGTGGAACCAGTGGGCTGGAGTATTCTGTAAGAGAGAGCTCGATCCACCCCTCTTCCACCACCCCTTCTCCCCCCTCCTCCATTTGTAAGAAACACTATCCCAAACATCTCAGGCAGCTAAGAATGAAAAGCCACAGAGATGCTATAAAATATGTATGCTAGTGCTCCTCCCCAGACCACGTCTAACAAGTACACAGGACTTGTGTGTTCCTGGCTAGGAATATATAGATGGATATACCGAATCGATAGAGCAATAGATATAGACAGATAATCACATTATCATTTAATAACTATTTATGGCATAGAGGTCATTTAAGTAAATAGAGAAAAACCAAGGTGACAATCCTAGAAATGATCAAGCTACATTAAATCTTTCAGTTTTTTGAAAATACTCTTCTTTCATTCTCCCTAGCCCCTATAACCAGCTAACTCAAGGTCTTATTTTAGGAAACACCACGCTGGGAAACGTTCTGTGATCTTCCGAGGCGAGGAGATGAGTTGCCCTTGTTCTGCATCCCTGTAGCATGCTACCTGTCCTCTCTCAGAGCATCTTCATGCCAGTCTGTGTTGTAACTGCTTGTGTATGTTTCCCACCAGCCTATTAGTTCCCTGCCTTTCTCATACTTTGATCTGCAGCGCAGATCGTGACACACAGTAGGTATTCCACAGGCATTTGTTGAATGAATGACCTCACTGTAAGTCAAGGTCATCCTACCTTGTCGAGCCAGCAAGTATGAATTGTGCCCCTTTTATGTGTGAACACCATGCTCTGTCCTGGTTCTCCTGAGGTCATTGAAGGATATGAGCAGTGGCCCTGCTCTCAGATCCCTTGCAGAGGAGCCAGACAAATGAGACAATCAGAAACTCATCAAGAGTCACTTTGAGCTGCTGATTTCAGCTGAAATTCAGAGAGAGAGCATGGGGGCCTAGGAAGTCCTGTAAGGCAAGGAGTGAAGGGGACTGCAGCTGGGCTGGGAGGAGGGGGAGAATTTGATTAGGCAGAGAGGGTGAGGAGGGCACTGCAGAAAGGAGGAATTAAAAATGGAGGTGTGGATGAGTCTGGCATGAACAGGGAACAGGAAGGAGGCTGGCTTAGCTGGAACAGAAGGTCTTGATTCTCCACGAGCGGTAGAATCTGGAGCGGGATTATGGAGGATTTGGAAAGCCAGGCAGAGGAGTGTGGGCTCCACACATTGCATGACAGGATATTGATGTAAAACTTGGAGTGGGAATTTTGTGATAAAAAAGTTGTTAAGGAAGAAAGTCTCATGGTCATGGCATGGAAGACCTAAAGGGGAAAGAGCTGTGCTGAGGACGCCACATTATAGCCATTGCAGTTATCTAAGCCCGAGATGATACAGCCTGGGCTAGGGTGATGCGGGAGTGAAGAGGGGAAAGGAAAGCATTTTGGAGAAAGGAACGGCGGGCTGGCCTCAGCTAGAGGCACCTGATGCTTTTCACAGCCCCAGGTCTGATTCTCCTGAAGGTACAAGTGGCTGCGTTCTGGGGACCAGTGGCCACGGACTGGATGGCCCATGAGGAGGACAGAGATGGCTTTGGAGGTCATGGTGCTGTCCTGACATCGTGCTGGTTGCAGGCCAACCTCCCTTCCCCGGGGCTGTGCTCCTGTGCAGCTTTTACTCACTCCCCCGGCAAGCGCAGGAGGGTAACCTTCTCCTTTCGGCACCATGCTTCTGTCTTCCAGGTGGGGGTTCAAGGGCAGCTTGCCTTGCCGAGCTTTGAGTCCTTCCAGGACAAAGTCCCCAGGCTGTGCTGGAGGCTTAGCTGAGGGCAGGACTGTACAGGGGTCGCTGGGGAAGAATTCGTTTTTAAAAATATGCCAGCCTTTGACTGCCTTCTCTAAAGCCTTGGGGTTCTGCTTTCACACTTCCCTCTAATGGCTTTTCATCATGGTCTTGACAACCGTCACATGAATGTATTACTTGAAAAGAAAAGGTGCCGCTTTTGCAGAATGTGCTCAGGAGAAGTCGCTGGTTGGTTCCCTTGTGCCCCCACTCACGGCGAAGCTCCTGGTCTGGAGAGAACTCGGGGCCTGGTCGCCATGATTTATCCTTCTGGTGTCTTTCCCAGACAGCCTGCCTGCTCCCCTGGTTCGGCTTTTCATTATCATCTCGGGACTGTTTGCTCAGCCTTCACTACTGCTGTTGCAATTGTGTTTTGGACCTGACCTGCTGGCAAGCTGGGGGCTGGGCTGAAGGAGCTGGCAGAAGCTGAGCCCAGTGGAGGAGAGTGCCCGAGCTCCTGAGGGTGGGAGGAGGCTGAGACACAGGCATGTGTTTTCTGAGCCAGGAAGGGGACTCTTCGAGCAACCAGGTTCGCTGCTCTTCTGGAGCATTCCCTGGGGCCCAGGGTCCTCGGTGGTGTGTGGCTCCCCACTTTGTCTCTCCTTAATTCCAACTCCCCCTTCAGAGGTCCATGCTTTTGTCACCTCCCAAAAAGATGATTGTAATTCTCTCCAAGTGGTGCTTCATTGGAAATGAACTCAAAAGCAGCCCTGAGGGCAGGGCGCAGCTGCCTGCTTCCACTTAGAAGCCAGGGCCCTGGGAGCCAGAGTCTCCTCGGCCTCCTCCCGGCCGCCCCCTTCACCCCTGGCCTGAGCCTACAGGCCAGCAAGACAGCAGAGAGATGGAGAAGAGGAAAGAGCTTTGACCTGGATGTCTAGACATCCAGGAATCCAGAATCGTCTTTAACTGACTTCTCCCATGTTGCCTGCTTTCTAAGAGCAAAACCTCCAGCCTCTGTCTTGACCTAGGAGGAATGGATTTAGCTTTATTGATCATGTATTATGTGTTAAGCTATTTACATTCCCTGTTAATCCCCAGGACAGCCCTTAAGAAGTAAATAGTTAAGTTCTAAACTTACGGTTGTTCAGAGAGTGAAAGTAACCACCTAAGGCTGCACAGCTAGTATGTGCTACAGCTGGAATCAAGGTCTTCCTAACTTCTCGTATTCCACACTGCCTCTGAGAATGGGTGGCCCAGCCCGTACACTGGCTCTTTCTGATCTATAGTCAAACACGCATATTAGAAGGACGTTATTGACATAAAAAGTATAAATATCTTTTGAGCCCCTTCAACGTAAAGCAAGAAAACGCTTCTAGCTTCTCAGAGGAAAAATGCCATAGAAAACTCAAATTAGGTCCATAGCGGTTCCTGCCCACCACTCTTCAGGGCTATTTTGAAGACCTTATGGTATGAACCATTGGGTGTCATGCTTTGTACTGTCAGCCCAGACAAGTCTTGAACCAGAAGAGCCTGAAGGCTGATCCCAGCGTTCTCCTGTGTGTCAGAGAACGCGTCATGCAGCCTGTCTGGGTTCCAGTTCCTCCACCTCAAAAGAGAAACTGAAACCCCATGCCCTACAGAGCTATGCTGTGGAGATAAATGCAAGCATTTCAGGTTTACAAAGGAGCTACTGACAAATAAAAAGCTATGCCCAGGTAACGTTCTGTTGTCCCCTCCTGGGAAGGCAGGGGAAGAGACATTTTTCCTTTCCCAGCTTCCCTTTACTTCTGAAACAAATCCATCCTTTGTTGTCCCCCGTCACCCCTAACAGGGGCAGAAGCAGTTTGTGTGACACCAGCATTGCAGGACAGCAGCATTTTCCACATGGGCCGGGGATCTTGGGGCACAAGCAGCTTATAGTTCAGGCGTGTCTTCTGGGCAGACTCAGTTACTCACGGGGCCTGGTGCAGAATTAATTCTGTTTCCTTCCTCCTTCAGTAAACTGGCTGCTCTTCTGAACTCAGGCTTTGGGGTAACAGACTTTGCCAGGTGACCTGACTTCTTAGCTGAGCCCTTTGGGCCTCCTGGAAAACAGGACCTTTCCCTGTCTGGGTCTCAGATCCAGCCCCAGGGCATTCCTTGCGTTAGGCTGAGGCTGTTCTACATGCACCCAACGACCTATGTAGAAGGCTTGAGCCAGACCACAGATCTCAGCCGTCTATCAGGGCTCCTCCCGGGCCCCCGTCTCATCTTCCTTTAATGACCTCACACTCTTTCACCGCCCTGTCCTTCCTATGCTCCCGCTCGGCCATGACTAATGGCTTATATCACGTCCATCAGCACCAACCACCCAGCAATGACCTCATGAAATACAGTGTTGACGAGAATTCTGAAGCTGAGCCTCAGTTTGGTGGGAAAGAATAGCCTAGACTTGATTAGCGGTGTCTGTCACAGGCAGGGGACGGAGGGGATCAACATGTGTGTGAGGTACTTGCTGTCTCTGCACCAGCATTTTAAGAGCTTGTTTCCCTGGCCTCACATCAAGTTTTTTTTTTTTTAATTATTATTCTTTATTCAGCTCACATATTTTCCCCTTGAATGTGCAGTGCCATTTTTTCCCCTGATAAGAGTCGCATATTTAAAAGCACACATTTACATTTTATCATAATTTCCCTCCTCAATGCAGTGATTCTTGGAGAAAGGGTACTCTTTTTGCCTTTGAGTTCTGTGGAAAATTTTTCTACTAGTAGTTCCCTCCTATTTCCTTGAGAAGTTAGAAAAAAAATATGGGAACATATATTTTATGGAGACAGGTACTAGAAATTTATTCACTCGCTAAATAAGTCTTTATTGAGTGGTTATTATGTGCCAGAACTTCTAGGCACTGGGGATACAAGTATGAAAATGACACCAACTCTGTCGTCAAGAAACTCACCTTCTGGTGTGGAAAAGCCACACGTTAACAACTGACTATAAACAAAACACAGAGCCTCACCACTTCTTCTAAGGGAAGCCACCATGATGTTCCTGGAACTGGAGAACTGTTCTCGCTTTCATTTTCTAAACAGGCTAAGCTGTTGAAGGAAGAACTAACCTCCTCCATGTTGTTATCTAACAACGCGTCTCCGTTCCCCTCGTCAGAGTTCCCGTGGTGCCTCTAAAACGCTCTCAGGCAAAAACTGCTGAACTGGGCTCATAAATCTGACGGAGGTAGCAGCAAGCTATTTGGCAACAGTCCTCAGAACCACCCTGTTCAGCCCGCACAGATTCCGATGTTCGGGAGTTGGCTGCCCATCCTGGCTCCTGAATCAGCTCTGCCCTGGGCTTGAGATCTTCAGGCTGTGCCCCCTCCTCCCAGGGTAACCCCACACCCCGGGGCTTCAGATTTCAGGCCTCATCCTCAAACAGCACGTGGTGCTTCCTCGTGTGAAGCCCGGCGGCTGACGCCACTGCCCGTCTTCAGGGCAGCCTTTTCAGACCAAGCTTGACCTCCCGACACTGACCTGGCCTGTCCCAGATTCCGTTTCTGCTAAGAGTCACTGCACCAGAATGGGCCCCCCACGTAGCTGCTACATGGTGCTAGCGCGTGGGCAAAGGCCTGAATCCATTTGGCGATGTCCAGGTATTTCACATGTGCTTTCATTGTGATTCTGGGCTGAATTTCAGTGTTCGTCAACATGTTTGGCAACCCAGAGACTCAGCCTTGGCCTGCAGAAGGCTGAAACCATCTGTTCTTTTAAGTGATAGAAAGGATGAGACTGGATTAGTTGGAACCAGGCTAGCGCAGGGAATGCTTTCTGAAGAGCATGACCCGGTAGACATTTTGCTTTGTGTGCTTATGCAGGAATCCATACAACGGTGGGACGCAGTTGTCAGAAAACCGCTGTCAGAGACAGAAACGGAGTTAGGTGTTGCCAGGGGGTGAGGGATACTAGATAGGGAAGAATGGCTGACGCGTACAGAGTTGTAGGGAGAGGTAGTGGAAATGTTCCCAAATTAGATAGTGATGATAATTGTACTACTCTGTGAATACACTAAACCCCACTGCATTGTATATTTAAAAAGGGTGAATTTCATGGTTTGTGAAGTGTATCTAAATCAAGCTGTTATTTAAAAAAAGAAATCTATGATCTACAGCAAAAACAACAACCGATAACCTGGTGTACATTTAACAAACACGTGTTCAGCATCTACTATATGCATCAAGCTTTGTCTGAAGCATGAGAGGCGTTCAGAGATGAGACAAACAAGGAGCCTGTAGCTACAAGCAACCCATAGGTACAACTGAAACTCCTCCTTGCCCACATCTAGGATATTGTCAGCCTAGAGTCAGGTGTAGATACCCATCCAGCCACAGTGGTCACCTTTGGCCTTTCTACCAGGGAAAGACTGCCTGTCTTGGCAACCCTGAGCCCTTTCTTCTCTAGGGAGTGTTTCACTGATGACCTGGCTTAGCTCACTCGTTTGTTAGTAATCACAGGAAGAGAGCAGTTTGTAGTGAATCTTTATCTTTCCCTATGCTTGTGGGAGTCATCCAGGCCTTTCTCTAGGGCTCCATAATCAGAGTCCCAGAGCTAATACTAGAAGGAGAATGCTAAGTCAAGACATCTTCCCAAGTGGGTGCACTCCTGCAAGGTGGGATTGCCCTGCAGTTTTAAGTCATTAGTAGGTCATCATACCCAATTTTCATCCTCACCTTGAAAGGCTAAGTCCATGGAGTGGCAGTCATGCTCCTGGACACAGATGAGACACCGACCTCCACTTCCTCTCTAGGAGACCATATCTGCCCTGGCAGGGACAGTATGTTATTTATATGAAATCCTTTTCAGCCCTAGTATCCAACCACACCTCCATCTATGACCAAAATTAAAAGAGCTTGGAAGCAATCTTCCTATCCTCCACAGCTTAAATTTTCTAACTTCCAGAAATGCCCATCTGGCCCTCAGCCTCCCCTCCAAACCAGAGCAAGGCCAGGCCTTGACTGACCCCCCCCACCCCCAACCCTAAATACAACCCACTGTCTAACACCCATCTCTCCCCTGTGGAGCAAAACCAATTGTAACCAGATGAGAATTTCCATTTGTGCCAGTGAGCTCCCAGACGGGAGAAGAAAGGGGTGACTTTGGAAAGATGTCATCCAGTATGGAGACAGGCACAAGTTCACATCCTGGGAGCCAACTGGCTGTAAACTGAGCCTAGCCTCCTGCTCTAAGATACGTGTGTACGTCCTTCAGGGAAGGGAAAGCTGTGCAGACAGCACGGCCCTAGTGGTGTATTTGGAGACTCTAGGAACAGTGAGGAGGGGGTCTCTGGGAGGACAGAAGTACTCAGGGCATCTAGAAACTAGACACTTGCAGTTTGGGGGCTGTCTGGGGAGTTGGGTGGGGTTCATTACTTCCTCTGTAAGGACTTGTGCTAGGTGGGGAAGCTTACTTGGCAGAGGCGATAGAAACAAAGTTCATTTTTATTTCCGATGAAGTGAAACTTCAGCTTAAAAAAATTCTGTCGTGACTGGAGCCCTTCTCACAGACAAACACAGAGAAGCACCGTTGGCTATTGCCACCTATCCTCAGGAATTGTGCCTTCAAAACACACTAAGTGGCAGTTTGAAGGTCATGACCAGGTCCTGTCCAGCTGTCTCATAGGAGAAGAAAACAGGTGAGCAGAAGGGAAGAGTTTAAAATAACAAGGGGACTCTTTATATAGAGCTATGAAACTGTGTGGCAAATCTAGTCCAAGGGTTAAAAACAAGCTTTTCCTCCAAAGTTTCTATGGCAACTAGATAAAATCTACAGCAAAAGTGTAGTTAATGAAACATTTCTTCTAGACCAACATGTAGCAATAACTAATGAAGGCTGACTTTGTGCAGGGATCCAACACAAGTTACATTTTTAGCCGCTTCTGTTTATTTCCCGCAAGAATTAGGTGTGGAGTTTGGTGAGGCTCTATTTGCTATACACCCGGATATCTCTTTCTCTCAGCACAGAGTCTAGAAAGCGGGGGCCGATAGCTGGTGGGGAGCCAGATCTCTTAGGCTGGAGACAAACCTTCTCCCTCCCTCCTTCCCCGCCCCCACCAACAGTTTAGATTTTTTGGACACGCACTCGCAGTGTTAATTTGGACATTTAGCATAAATGCTCATGACTGACTAAGTTTATCCGTACACAAAGAATAAACACAATCTGGTGAGGTTAGTTGGGGGCCACTTGTGTTGTACTTGACGAAGAAGCAATGGGAATGCTTGGACTTGGAGGCCTTGAAATGGTATTTTTAACCCGGTCAGTTATTAGCAGTGGGGCTTTGGGCAAATTATTTACCCTGTGTCTCAGTCTCCCACATAATGGACCTGAGGAAAGCGCCAACCCAAAAGCTGGTTTGAGGATTAAAAGAGGTTAAATGTATTAATGTGCCTAGCAGCAACTGGTATTGAGTAGGTTTTCAATAACAGCTTATCTAATCTAATTACATTTCTTTGGCTACAAATCACTTTAGGGCTCCAGAGGAGTGCCACTATGTTTCTCACCAAGACTGAATCCCAGATCCTTTCTATTAAGGTGGCTTCTTGGAGGACAATTTTAAGATATGAGACTATTCTAAATGTGGAACATATAAGTGAACAATAATAAAAGTAGCTGGGCTTCCCTGGGGGCGCAGTGGTTAAGAATCCGCCTGCCAATGGAAGGGACATGGATTCAATCCCTGGTCCGGGAAGATCCCACCTGCGGCGGAGCAACTAAAGCCCGTGCACCGCAACTACTGAGCCCACACACAGCTACTGAAGCCTGCGCTCTAGGGCCCGTGCTCCACAACAAGAGAAGCCACTACAATGAGAAGCCAGTGCACCGCGACTAAGAGTAGCCCCCGCTCACCACAACTAGAGAAAGCCTGTGTGCAGCAACGAAGACCCAACACAGCCAAAAATAAAGAAATAAATAATTGCAGAATTTATTAAAAAAAAAAGTGGCTAACACTATTGGCACTTATTTGTGTCAGGCATCTTGCAATCCTCACAGGACACTGTGTGGTAGGTAATAGTATTATCTGTTTAACAGATGAGAAGATTGAGGCGTAGAGAAGTTAAGTTCTGGATAAAGTCCTGAATTGTTTAAATTACCACCCCTACCACCATCATTGTCAGCACTAACATCTCATGAGCCTGACATTGTGCTAAACACTTTCTGTGTTTTATTTCATCACATCCTCGTAACTTGGTATCACCACTTTACAGATGAGGACACTAAGCCTTGTTATACTAAATGATTAGCCCAAGATCACAAGGCTAGTATGTGGTGTGGTCACCATTCAACATAAGCAATCATGCTATCTGTAAATAAAGACAGTTTTATTTTTTCTTTTCAGGTCTTTATGCTTCCGTTTCTTTTTTCTTGCTTTATTGCACGGTTTATGACTTCTTTGTTCAGTGATAACTAGAAATGGTGAGAGTGGACACTACCTTGTTCCCATCTTACGGGGAAAGCAGCCAGTATTTCTCTGCTAAGGATATTTGCTGTAGGTTTTTATAAATGCTCTTTATCACACTGGAAAATTCCCTTCTAGTTTTCATTTACTGAGAATTCTTAACCACAAGTGAATGTGGAATGTCAAATGCTTTTGCTGCTCTATTAAGATATGATATGACTTCTCTCTTTTATTCTGTTAAAATGATTAATTTCCATGATTGATTTTCAAATATTGTGCTTTCAACCTGGAATAAACCTCACTTGGTCATGATGTATTATCCTTTTTATATTGCTGCATTTGGTTTGCTAGCATTTTATTATGAATCTTTATGTCTATAATTCATGAGTTATATTAGTCTGTAATTTTCTTTTCTTGTATGTTATTGTCAATTATTGGTATCAAGGTTTTTCTGGCCTCAAAAAGGAGTTGAGGAATGTATTCATTAGGGTTCCACCAGAAAAGAATCTAGTAGGGTAAATGTATGTGTATATATGTGTGTGTATGTGTGTATATATGTATATAAAAGAACCTAGTAGGGTAAATATATGTATATATATATATGTGTGTATATATATGTATATGTGTATATATGTATATAAAAGAATATAGTGGGGTAAATATATATGTGTATATATATATGTAAGTGTGTGTGTGAGGAAGGAAGGAAGAAAGAAGAAGGAAGGAAAGAAAGAAAGCAAGAGAAAGAAAGAAAAGAAAGAGAAGAGAGGAGAGGAAAGGAAGGAGAAAAGAAAGGAAGATGGCTGTATTGCAAGTATTGGCTTATACTTATTGGGTGCTGGGTAGTCAAGTCCCAAATGTGTAGAACAGGCCATCAAGAAGGGCAAGTTGGAAACATTTGGACAGGAGTTGAAGCTTCAGTCCACAGGTAGAATTTTTTCTTCTTCAGGGAAACCTCAGTTCTACTCTCAAAGTCTTTTTAGCTGATTGGGTCAGGACCACCCAGATTAGTGAGGATAATCTCCTTAAAATCAGTTGATTGTAGATGTTAATCACATCTACAAAATACCTTCAAAGCAACACCTAGATTAGTGTTTGATTGAATAACTGGGGACTATTGCCTAGTAGAGCTGACAAAAAACAGGCCATCGCAGTCTATCTGTTATCAATGTGACACTCATATTCATCTCCTTAAACTATACTTAATTTCCAAATAAAGGCAATAACAAAGTCCTACTTTTGCCTAACATGATGCAACTATCCTGTATATAACCAAAAATGCACTGACCCTTTCTCCAAAAGAGGATGCCAAGGTCTTCTTGGGTGATGTTCACTCTTCTCCTTGATATCCTATAACTTAAATACTGTTAACTATTAATATATCTTATGTTAGATGACATGGGGATAAGAGAAGGAAGAAAACAAGCAAACAAAAAATATATACACATGTATACATAAACATGTTTAACAAAACAAGCAAGAAATATAATAGACTCCTCACTTCTGTAACTGGTCATGTGATCATAGCTGGTATTTATAACTACCTTCTTACACTACCATTTCCATATGGCTGCAAGCACCTTAGCTGATTGTGGTTCTTGTCTTGTAGTGTGATCCAAACCTTCATTCCTGAAGGGTCTGTCTGGACCATTAGCTGTCCTTGAATTGGATTGTTCTAGTTTTCCACTCACTTCAATTACATGGCATGGTAGTACTAAGAGAGAGACACCCTAAAGGATTCTTATATTCCAGATATGTTCTTCTTTATATCCATTGTGTAGTACCAGCCCAGTTTTCCCTTGATAATCAGGATCAGTAACTCTAGCCAGTATAGTAACCCTCTTCTTTGCCTGCTGACTCAGAGGCATGAGGAGCCCAAAGTGGCTGAATGGCAGTGACATTTTGAGTGACACCTGCCTATAAGGTAGAACTATCTGTAAACTGGGCATGAGTCTTCTGTTCCTCAGCCAGCTTGTTGTAGAGAACTCCTCATGAAATCATAGATATGGCCGAGGGTAGAGAAAGTAGTGTAGCAGAAGTGGGGACCATGAACATCTGTGCCACTTCTTCATATGACTTACTTGTGCCTTCAGGACCTACTCAAACCGAGTCTTGTACATACCACTTCCATTTGATAATGGAGTGCTTCTGTGCAAGCCCAACCTTATGGCTTGGTAGGTCAGACAACACCCAGTTCATGTTGGGAAGCTCAGATCACATAGTAATTTGGTGGCCCATAGTAAGACCAGTGTGAGGTCTTCTGGAAGGGAAAGATGATCAAGGTACTGTGGACTAAATTATGACACAGGACTGGAGTGTTGTTTTACCCCTGAGGTAGGACAGTGAAGGTGTAGTGCTGGCTTTGCCAACTGTAAGCAAACTGTTTCTGGTAGTCTTTACTTAATAGACTTTGAGAAACAGGCATTTGCCAGAATCAATAGCTGCATATCAGGTGCCAGGGGAAGTGTTACATTTGTTCAAACAATGAAACTACATCTGGAACAGCAAATGCAATTGGAGTCAGTTAAGTTTAAGTTTATAATAACCAACTGTCATTCTCTAAGATCCATTTGGGGGGTTGTGCCTCCTACTTTTTTTTTCTCCTCAGGATTGCTTTGGCAATTCTGGGTCTTTTATGGTTCCATATAGATTTTTTTTTGTTGGAATATAATTGCTTTACATTCTTGTACCAGTTTTTTGAGGTACACCAAGGTCAATCATCTGCATTTATACACATATCCCTGTATCCCCTTATCCCCGTCATATAGATTTTAGGATTATTTGTTCTAGTTCTGTGTAAAATGTTGTGGGTAATTTGATGGGGATTGCATTAAATCTGTAGATTGCTTTAGGTAGTATGGCCATTTTAACAATATTAATTCTTCCAATCCAAGAGCATAGAATATCTTTCCATTTCTTTGAATCATCTTCAGTTTCCTTTATCAATGTTTTATAGTTCTCAACATGTAAGTCTTTCACTTCCTTGGTCAGGTTTATTCCTAAGTATTTTTTTATGTGATTTTAAGAGGGATTGTTTTGTTACTTTCCCTTTCTGCTATTTCATTGTTAGTGTGAAGAAATGCAACTGATTTCTATATGTTAATCTTGTATCCAGCTACTTTGCTGAATTCGTTTACCAGTTCTAGTAGTTTTTGTGTGGCGTCTTTAGGGTGTTCTATATATAGTATCATGTCATCTGCGTATAATGACAATTTTACCTCTTCTCTTCCAATTTGGATACTTTTATTTCTTTTTCTTGTCTGATTGCTGTAGCTAGGACCTCCAACACTCCCTATGCTCTTGAAGAGAATGTGTATCCTCAGTTGTTGAGTGTGGTGTTTTCTAAATGGCAACTGCACCTAGTTAGTTGATAATTTTGTTTAAATCTTCCTTGTCCACTCTGATTTTTTAAATTGTTCTATCAATTGCTGAGAGAAGGGTATTAAAATCCCCAACTATGACTATCTACTTTTCCCTTTGGTTCTTCCAGTTGTTGCTTCATAAATTTTGAAGTTCTGTAATTAGGTAAGTATACATTTAGAATTTTTATGTCTTCCTGATTTCTCCTTAAGAGATATCCTTTTTAAAAAAATCTGCAATAATACTCTTTATTTTGTCTGATATTAATAAATCACAGCAGTTTTCTTTTGCTTACTGTTTTCATAGTATATCTTTTCCCATCCTTTCACTTTAAGTTATCTCTGTGTTTATATATCAAGTGGAGCTCTCCTTGATGATATTTAGTTGGGTCTCACTTTTTAATCTCTCCTTTTTAATTGGAATATTAGTCCATTTACATGTAATATAATTATTAGTTTTAAGTATATCATCTCATTTTTTTTTCTAGTTGTCAAATCTGTTTTTTGTTCCTCCTTTCCTGACTTCTTTTGGGTTAAAGAAATACATTTTAGTGTGTTCAACCACCTGATTGTCCCATAGATCTCTGAGGTTTGTTCACTTTTTAACCTATCTCTTATCTCCAGAATAGATAATTTATATTTATCTTTCTTCAAGTTTACTAATAATTTTCATTTCATATGTTGTACTTTTCAGTTTTAGAACTTCCATTTTATTGTCTGTATTTTCCATCTCTCTGCTGAGATTTCCATCTGTGCACTCATTTTGATCATTTTTTATTTTAAGTCCTTTATATATTTATAGTAGCTCTTTTAAAATACTTGTCTAATAATTCCAACACTTGGAATATCTTGAGGGTTTTTTTCCCTTTATTTCTTTAATTTAGACCATATTTATCCTTTTCTTTGCATGCCTGGTAAATTTTTGTTGCAGCCTGGACATTATGGATGATACATTATAGAGACTCTGTATTATGTGTTGAGTGTAAAGAATGTTGAGTTTTGTTCTTATGGGTGGTTAAGTCACTAGTAGATACTTTTTGGTTCTGTCAGACTCAGTTTTGTTTTTTGTTAAGGGAGGACCTGTTTTGGTTTTGAAGTTAGTCCTTACTCTTAAAGTTCTTACTTCTCAAGTAGGAACTGTAATCCTAAAGCACAGTCTTTCTCATACCTCAACTGAATTCTAGACTAGAACTCCAATATGTGCCCATGCTACACAACCTTTGGCATTACCATCGGTATTACCACTCAGCTCTCAGCCCTGCAGCAATCAATCTCTGCTGAGCCTCATGGAGTCTTGCCCCATGATGTACAGCCCCACCCATGCCAAGGACCCATGGTGAATCCCCACACAGACTTTTGGGACTTCCCTTTGCACAGGTTCTTCTCTAGCATCTGATCTCACAAATTTTAACTGTTTCCGCAGCCTGGACTGTAATCTCTCCTTATCTGCTCACTCTTGTCTCCATCTCCCCATATTATGGCAGAAGTATGCTCAGGGCAGAAAAGTGGGGCAATTGTGGGGTTCATTTCATGCTTCCCTTCTCTCAAGAACTGCAGAATTACAGGAATTATAGTCCGATGCTGCCTATTGTTCTTTGCCTGAAAACAGGTGCCTCATATGTTTTGTTCATTGTTATAGTTTATTGCAGTAGGAAGACAAGCCAGGTGTCAGTTACTCTGTCATTGTGGGACACCAAAGTCTCTGAACACGTCATCTTAAAACCATTTTGAAATATAGAATGAAGAAATATAGAATGCTTGTATATGATGTTTGCCAATGAGAAGACCAAGCTTCTGTAAAGAAAAATATGGCTATTTTCTATCTTTTTAAAATGAATATTTAAAAGATATTGCAATTGAACATGTGGTACCATTAATTCACCCATCCAATGGCTTAGAAGTATTTACATTTTGTATTTGGTGTGTACCAAAAAAGGATAAAATCAGTTCAACCAATATTTTTACTAACCCACATACAAGGCCCTGAGAGGCAGAAGGGAAAAAACAAAAACAAAAACAAAACATAACAAAACAAAAAAACAGAGCCCTAATGTCAAGAGACTTTTACTGTACTAGGAAAGACAAGTTAAATATGAAGATAGGCAGAGTACAATTACATACTAAGACTTGTTGGAACAAATAGGTGAGACAAGTTGGATTTAACTTCCCCTTCTAGCTGCAGGAGCACCTCTGCATCACACAGTATTCCTCCCCTGCACCTAACCTAGAGGGTATCAGTCTATAGATAGGGCTTCACCAGTGAGGCTTCCCTCTAAGGATTTGAATTAAGAGACTCAGTGATTGCAGTCAGATGGTGCTTTATGAAGCTCTATGGAATTATGTTTACTTTCACTCCATCTTGGCTGATCCTCATGTGGTTATTTTGTGCCTCTAAGACACAGAATCATTTAGGGTAGCACCAGCACTAAATGAAAATCAGAACACTAGGTTTTAATTCCAGCTTAGCTAATTCCCTTATGGCCTCCCAGCACTTTACCTCGCTCCCCCTGTCTGTAAAGAGAATGAATATTGAAGGTCTTGGTCCTTGTTTCATGTCAGACTATCATTATAAGAATTAATGAGATCAAGTTCATAAGAGGATTTAATATCTTCATTGTGGTAAACGATCACAGGTTGCAATTGTTGCCATAATAATTATAGTAAGCAATAGAGAATCTAAAGAGAGAAGTGGTTTTCTACTTTTTCTGTAATTGCGAGGAAGATTGGGAAGTGAGGAGGGGGTAGAGAAATAAAAGCTAGCCTCACTTTGACTTAGATGGCATCTGACTCTCTCTTGGAGGTAGATGGAGGCAAGAAGAGTCTCAGAAGGAGTAATTTCCTAATCCTTTACTCTGCATCACCACGGCCTTCTCACTGTCCTCTTTGAGAGAGCATCAGTGAAAACAGCTCTGTTCTTAACTAAAGCTTTCCTATTTGTTGGGATGAATGGTGACATTTGGTGTAATGGCAGTGCAGGTCAGGTTGAATAATTGTTTTGCTGTAAAGGGATCCTGCAGTAGAAGGCAGAGCTGCAAGAAACACAAGACAGGAACAGTATTAAATTTGCAATGGCCAATGCCATGTGAGCTCATTTTGCATGTTTTGGATGACTCGTGTTATTGCACAGGCAGCGTTCTGACATACATTGGCAGAAGTATCAGGCAAGGCTGCATGAGTGATAATGTTCCCTGTGAAGGAAAAACTAGGGGCCAGAAGGCAACCAACTCTCATAAAAGTAATTAATTGTTTTACTTTATAATGGTCTGGCAAGATTGCCTTTAAAAAAATGAATCATACAAATGGGACCATGATGTCAGACAGGCTGTCCATTGAGACATGAGAGACTAGTTCCTGCTATAAATTATGATAATGAGTTAGTTTTTAAAATGTTTTATGAGGTTAAGAAGTGCAATGTCAAATTATTTTTTCCTCAGTATCTCATTGCTTTGAATGCCTTTCAGAATTCGGAGGGTAACATTTCCTTTCAAAAATGCCTTCCAAGTTTACTGGCTGTAGCTTTACCAATCAGGTCTTTCTCCAAGGATGGTTTTGGTGCATGATTTTCATGACTCAGCTTAAAATGAACAAGACCCCATTGTTGGCTTTCTTGTTTTTGTACCAGCATTATTGACAAGATCTGCATAACTCTTGGGAAAAGGTCTGTTGTCTAACCAAGCTACTATGGAAACCTGATCCAGGCCATTTAGAAACCTAATGCCTTTTCCTCTTGAATTTGTGAAGAATTTCGAGGCTGGTCAGACTTCACCCAGAAAATATTCTTCAGGGCAGAGGGGTACAGCTTGTTCATTACGCTTTGCTTTTCATCTTAAATCAGCTTTGCAAATAGATTCACTGGCCCAGGGTGAGAGGCGAGCAGCACTGCCCAAGGGGTCATTGTGAAAAAGCAGCAGCTTTCACTGCATGAAATTGTATGCCTTACATCGTGACTGGGCAGGAGCAGAGAGAAGCAAGGGCTTGGCTTCTTTTTTTTATTTAAAGCACACCTACAAAATTGATAGTTGGAAAAAAAATTGTAGATGCTATTTTGTATCAATAAATAGCTCTATAGGTAAGAAAAAGAGTTGAAACTTTACCTTAAACCTCCAGGTTCTAAATAGGAGCCCAGAGATGTAGTCTATATTCTGCATTCCCAGGAGAATTTTCCTCTTCCCACCCCCTTTCTCTAGATCTCAACCTGAGAAGTGAAAGAATACACTGGAAGCCAACACCAGGAGTGCCCTGGCTATGGCTAGTCCAGGACTTTCCTCAGTAAATTCTTCAGGCCGTTTCCTTCCCCTGTTTATTGCTGAGTCTCCTGAGGCTTTAAAGGGTGGAGGGAGGCTTCACCTTCCGTATCGTTAGGTATAAATCTCATCTCTGTGCAACAAGCCTTGCAAAATTTATCATGTGGTTATTCGTCATTATTTATGATTCATATACACTTAAACTTTATGACGACTCTGACCACAGTCATCTCTCCTGGAACGTGGGCCAGAGGGAGAGAGCCGTGGGGACGTTTCCTGTGCACATTGACAGGATTCCTCACAACATGACAGCTGGGAAGCGAGTATCTGTGAGTAACAGTCTGCTTCTTGGGACGTGAGATGCAGGATGAGCCCATTCTGTGCCGGGCAGGATACAGAACCTGAGGAGATGGGAGCCGTTTCACATTCTCCTTTCATCCTCCTCAGAGATGATGATATAATCGCACCATTATCTGAGGTAATTGGGATAACTCAATTCACAGTGTCTACCCCTAATTCTTGCCAATATTTCAAGCTCTTTTCTGGCCAGATCTTATACGCAGGCTAGAAATCCAGTGCTATTGAGGTTTCTGTCTCCCCCACCCCTTTGCTCAAGTTCTGCACATCTTGTCAATAATGGTGGTACAAAAACAGAGCACAGGAAAGGAAGAAAGCAGGAGTTTGAATAATCTAGTGCTGCATTGTCCACCCTCGGGTGAGATCATTCCTGGCCCAGAGGGTACAGCTGAAATTGGGATGGCGTTTGGGCTTCCTCAGATTCTCCTGGGGAGAGTTTCTCCCACAGTTGCCTTTATAGAATATAAGATCCTGACACAGAGGCTTCAAGTAGGTGGTCAGCTTCCTGGCAGATTCAATGAGAGGTAGATTCTGAGAAGGGGGGAAGACTATTGAATTATAAAATATTAGATTATTAATTGATTCAACCAATAAATTGTATTGAGTTCCTACTTTGCACCGGCCACTGTTTCAGATACTTGGAATATATTGCTGAACAAAAAAAGCCCCAAATTCCTGCCCTCATGGAGCTTACATTCCAGTGAAAATAAAACCAGTAAGAACAGACAGCATCAATACATCTTTAATGATAAAGATGAGAGGGATTGGGAACGCTGAAGGGTGCAGTTCTGATTTTAAACAGTGTGAATTAATCAGAGCAGCTAGGATCGATCTCATTGACAAGTGAAGTTTGAGGAGACTTGAAGGCTGTGAGGGAGTTCTCCATGGGGCCGTTGGAAGGAAGAGCATCCAGACGGAAGGGACAGATCAGAGGAACGCCCTTAGGTGGGAGCCTGCTGGTGCATTTGAGGACAGCAAAGGGCCTTGTAACTGGAGCAGAGTGAGCAAGCAGGGGAGGAGTAGGAGAGGATGTCAAAAGCAGTGGGGTGGGACAGAGCAAGTAGCCAGTTGTAGTCCTCCATTGGAAGCACCTTGGCTTTTACTCTGCATGAGATGGGCAGCCACTGGACACTTTGAGCAGAGGAGTGACAGGATCTGACCTTGTACAAGGATTACTCTGGTGCTGTGCTAAGAACAGACTGTAGCAGAACAAAAGAGGAAGCAGAGACCAGTTAGGAGGCTATTGCATTCATCAAGGTGAGAGATGAGGGTGGCTCGGCCCAGAGTGCTAGGAATGGCAGAGGGAAGAGAGAGAGAGAAAGGGGAGATTCTGGGTGTACTGTAAAGGTAAAGCCAAAAGGACCTCCTAATGGGTAGGAGAGTGAGTGAGTGCCTTCTAGTTCCAGGAAAAAGTACTATGATAAACCTGAGCAGAAGAAAAATCTCAGTGCCCAGTGAGAGTCCCTCCCAGCCTTGGTTGGCCCTGGGAGCAGGGGCAGCTGTAGTAGGAACAGCAACAGCTCATGACTGGTCTGGCTCTGCTTGGTCCTGACCCCTCTTGGACTTCTGGCTTGTCTTTTGCATTTCTTTCATTGGCTACTCAGCCCTAGACACCTTCAGGGTGATATGCCAAATTAATATTAAATGTACACTCTGCAGCTTATTCAAGTATTTATCCTGCAAATACATTTTTAGCATCTGTCCTATGCCCACCACTGTGCCTGATGCCGAGAATAAGAGACTCACAGTCACGCCTTGGTTCACCCAGCCGAGCTGGGATCTCTGCCCAGTGCCTCAGGGTGATTCCATTCACTTCCTCCCAAACTCTCTCTGGGGTAAGGACTGTTTTTTCTCTTTATTTTACAGCTGAGAAAAGTGGGGCTTAGAAAGGTTAAATAACCTTCCAAGGTCACAAAGCTAGTTAGGGGTGAGCTATGATTTGACCTAGATGTGTCTGACTTAGATGGTTACTTTTATTTATGTATTTTTTTAAATTTATTTATTTATTTATTTATTGGCCGTTGGGTCTTCTTTGCTGGCTTTCTCTCTCGTTGCAGTGAGCGGGGGCTACTCTTCATTGTGGCGCGCAGGCTTCTCATTGTGGTGGCTTCTCTTGTTGCAGAGCATGGTCTCTAGATGCGCCAGCTTCAGTAGTTGTGGCTTGTGGGCTCTAGAGCACAGGCTCAGTAGTGGCGCACAGACTTAGTTGCTCCGAGGCATGTGGGATCTTCCCAGACCAGGGATCGAAACTGTGTCCCCTGCATTGGCAGGCAGATTCTTAACCACTGCACCACCAGGGAAGTCCCTAGATGGTTACTTTTAGCCTCTATGTTCTAAAACAGAAGTTGGCAAACTTCTTCTGTGAAGGGCCAGAAAATAAATATTTTGGGCTTTATCGATCATGTTGTCTTTGTCACAACTACTCTGCCATTGTAGTGAGAAAGCAGCCATAGACAATACGATCGAGCATGGCTGTGTTAAATAAATCTTTACTTATGGACACTAAAATCTGAATTTCATATTGTTTTCATGTCATGAAATATTATTCTTCGGTTGATTTTTTCCAACCATTTGGAAATGTAAACCCCATTCTTAGCTCACAGGTCTGCTAGTTGTACTTGCCCATGGTGCAGAGTTGTCAGTGCATACTTTGAAAGAGAAAGTCTCTTACCTGGTGATTTTAAACCTGAGAATTTTCCACACACAATGTGTCCATTAGACTTTGATCCTCGTAATTCTGAGATTCAGAGCTGAGGAGACTTAGGCCCACGGGGGCTATTCCCGCTGAGGACCACAGAGCCGTGGGGATTGGCCCTGGGTCTGCTGAATGTATGATGGGCGTCTGTAAGGGTCCCTGCTCCGTTGCTCACAGCTGCCTGCTTTCTGTAGAATGCTGAGGGCAAGTCTCCCAGGAGCATCATCAAGATCCATGCAGACCTTAGTCTACTTAGCTTAGCGTTCTCAGTAGTAAAATCTTGAGATCAGAAAGGAAAACAAATCCTGGACTTGACAGGAGACTTAAAGAAGACATGGGAGAGATTAATTACACACCTTTCAAGAGCTTAGCCTCTAGCACCCGAGCCAAACAAAATAATTGTCTTTTGCCCGTCTCTTTGCTGTGAATTTAGTTGTCTCAGCATGTTCCGTCTCCCAAGTGCAAGCAGTCCTCCCTACTGGTGAGAGACGCAAGCCCCCAATATAGCATTCTGGTCAGTTGTGTCTGTGACAGCGTTCTACGCCCAGGACCTGCCGCACCTGCTGCCCTTGTCAGATCTAGAATCCGCCCGTGATGCCCAAGACAAAAAAAAAAAAATGCTTGTGTAACTTTTGATTCCACGTGAACTGTAAAGTCTTTAATACATATCATGATTTATTTAAGACATTTGGGGGTAAAACTGCTTAAAAATCAATCAAACAAATAAAAAGGTGCAGATAACTTCCTACTGCCTTTAAAAGGGAATGTAGGCAATTAAAAGCACCCTCCTGGAGAAGGAGGAGGATAGTGTTTGGGGGGGTCAGTAGCCTGATCCTTCTACAGGTTGGCCCTCGAGTGATTTCTGCTGACTGGGGAGTGGATCAGACGATGTCTGCGTCACGTCATAGGTGAGTGGACCTGGGGCGGGCATTGGCTCAACCAGTCGAAAAGCCAGAGGAACTATTGGCCTGGCTTGAAAAGATGGTCTGAGATCATCGGACTCCTCCATGGGTGACCTGTGACTGACAGAGTTCGCAGAGGGGAGGCAGTAAACCCAGAGCCGGAGTTGTCACGTGGCCTGGTACAAGCTGAAGCCATGAGGAAATCAGGAACCTCTGAGGAGAGGAGACATGACGTGTGGTTGTGATGGAGTCAAGATCTTCCCAGCCCTGCCGCTGAGATCCTGGCCGCCCCTCCAGTTCTCACCTCCAGGCCCTACCAAGGAACCTACCAACATTCCTATTCTTGGGTTTGTGTAAAATTCCTTCTTATTAAGGCAAACCCCCTTTACCTGAGGTTGCTTGAGTGTCTGTTCCTGTCAACCGGAGGCGTGATAACCAAAACACAGGTTCATCCATTTGCTCGTTCACTCAAATAATATTTACTTTAAGTTCTGTGGGTCCAGCAATGCGCAAGACCAAGCTGCTGCTCCTGTGGGCTCAGGTTCTAGTGCGGGTGGGGGAGGGATAAACAGATAAACAAGTGAATATATGCTGCATCAGATGCTGGTAATTACAGTGGGAAAATGTGGAGGAAATGACAGACGTCCTCGCTGGTAAAGTAACATTTGAGTAGAGACCTTAGGAGATGGGAAAGCCAGTCCCACAAATATCTGGGGGAAGCACATGTTTGGTGTGTCTGAGTATCAGCCACGGGCCCCAAGGG